>NW_006256909.1:871387-901131 GCF_000478725.1 Eutrema salsugineum | reverse complement strand
CACAAAGAGTTAATCAAGGGTATCAGTCCTTTCGGGAACATCTGATCAAAAATCAATAGAATTGTTTGTGATAAACATAATTAAATACATATGATAAAAGGCCCAATGGGCTATATTTTTTTTTTCTCGAGCATGCGAATCGTAATAAAACACATAAAAAGAAAAAAGAAAAATAGAAAAGAAAAAGTAGAAGACATGCTCTGTTAAGTGGTCGCTGTCTTCACTCTCTAATCTTCTCTGTGTATTTGGCAGTTGAATTTCTCTGCATGCAAAATCTAATTTTAGATTTCGTGTTGGATTCTCAATACCTTATTAAATTCCCAATATACCCCTGTCATCAAACGTCATCGTTAATATCTCTCTCTTACACACATTCGGGTATAAATTTTTATTTTCTTTAATTATTTATCGTGAATTTAATGATTTGTCTATTATTGTGTTTCTCCTTTCTCTTTCACCATACATGCAAAATCTCCTGCATTTCTGTCTCGTTCGGGTAATTATGTAAATATTAGTGGTCCTAATTCCTAACTTCTTCAATTTGATCCTTTAGAACAGAAAAAATCAATTTTTTTTTGGGTACGTGTGTTTTTAAGTTCAATAACTACTCACATGTGAGATAAGATATATTTTGAAATTGGAATTATTTATTTAAATGAGTTAGCATTAATATATATACGCTGACATTACCAACCAAATGTTTCTGCTTTTATGGATAGTTCTATATGTTGCACTTGATTATAGATACTAGATAAAACTGATTTATTTAAAAGTCCGTACCAAACAAAACTGGACCGGGATGAGTGAGGTCCGTGGATTTGTTTTGCTTTGTAGTAATTTGATATGTGAAAAAAGGGGAAATTTATGATGTTTAGTTCAGTGTTTGAGAAAAGTCTCGTGTATTTTTAACTTGAACATGATGATGTCGATTTATATAAACACGTGTATTAATCTACTACAAATCCCAATGAGACTAGAACTCAAGATATGGAAGGATCTAATGAAATATACGTTTAGAGAACAAGAGTCGATTAAATACATATACTAGTAAGGTTAGATAACAAACAAATTATATTGAGTGTTTTTTAATAATCAAACCAAAACGCATGTTCTATCCAGGGGTATAAGGGTCATTCCATAGTCAGCATGAAGACAAAGAATCGTCTGTGTCCTAAAGATCTACAGCTGCTTCGCTTGTGAATAGAGAAGGAATTGAATGATAAGAGATCTCGTATATGGCCTTTCCCGTTTGCGTTATCTGTCCCGATTTTGGCGTTTGTTGACTTTTTTTTTATGTCGTCGCTTTGTTATTAGTTTTAAAGCTTAACAAAGATATGAGAAAGAAGAAAACAAAATTAAGAAAACTATTATGGAAAAGACATAAATAAACTAATTGGATATAAAAATGGTACTATATAATTTTGATGTTTGGTGGAATTTTTAATCATTACCAAAATCAAAGGAACGAGGGACCTCTTCTTGCATATGATTTCCCTCCAAAACAACTGCTCCCACTATCCTTTTTTTCTTCCAACAAAATCATTCACACGAGAAAATCTGTCTCTTGATCATACTTTCATGCAAAAAAAAAAAAAAAAAATTATCTTGGTAATTTTCTTGAAACCTCAAACTGTTGCTGTTTCCGGTATATTATTTGATGATACTATAAATGGGTAAACATCCTATCTGAGCGATAATTATTCTATGTAATTTTACGCCGTAATTTGTTTTTTTATATAGTGATTTCATATTCGTAGAATTGATCGTATGCAATATAAAATATGAAGATACGTTTGAGCTTGAAACTATATTTGGTGAAACTGCAATTATTCTTTTAATTTTTATTTTGTTGAGTAAATCTAATAAAAATAGATATGAAAACTTACAGAAAGGTTGTTATTTGTGAGGTCAATTGTATAACATAAACCGACTTTAAAAGATTAAAGTATGAATGACTGTCACTATAGTTTTTGATGTGCTATTTTTTTTAGTTAAAATGATAGTCGGAAAATTAATGTTGTTTGTGAGTCACAACCCTAAAAAAACATAACCGAGAGAAAAACGTAAAGTTATTAAATTTTTGTATTGGATTTATTTTGTAACAGAAGTGGAATATACAGAACAGCAAAAAACTGTTTAGAATTTGTCGTTGAGTTCTACTCGATTTTTTTTTTATATGATGTATCCCCTTATGGGAAAAAAGCAAAGCCTAATACTGTATGCTCATTTAAAAGATAATTTAATTTTAATGCTTTATTGATTAAATTTAAAGTTTTTGCTTTAATAGGTTACCACCGCTTAATCCATCATTAAAGAGAATATTAACTTTGATCAACATTCTTTATCCTTTTTTAAGCATAAGAACATCTGAGCATTTTCAAATCAGATATATCTGATGGAAGGCAATAATTACATGATTCAACGTAAAATTTTATCGGTTAGCCAATTAATTACTCTTAGTAAACAAAGACCTAATTACACAGTTCTACCTTGTTGATCAAGATTGTTGTAAAACCAGAAATAATATTTGTTTTACAATTATTTGAATTCCGTCTGCTGCATGTTGCAGGTATTTGACCAACGACTATACATAGAAAACAAATTATTCAACAAAAAAAAAAAAACCTTTTCAGTTCTACCGCGCGGTAGGATAAATAGCCATTTTTTTATAATAATTTTGGTTCCATGTCTTACAGTTTTTAATTTAGATTGCAGGGAAAAAACCCTTCTGAATGGTTGGCTACTAATAAATATAAAAAATAATACAAATTATAAGGTCTAACATTGATAAACCAAACCGTGTGTGTATAAGCCGAGAAGAAAATTACATGAACTTAGTTATAGTTAGGTTTTATTGAAAGCAAAATAAAGACTGAATCTAAAATTGAACAAAGAATAATCTATTTTTAAATTTTAAATTAAAATATAAGAGTGTAAATTCAAAACCGAAGACATGTCAACGTCTCGAACAATTCTATTCAAAGAAGGTTTTATTTTGGCTACTATTTTGTTCGTAAATAGAAAAACGAGAAATTTAAATGTAAAAGAGACGAATATTCATCAATTATAATCCAGCAACACGATTTCAATCAAACAATTTTGACTAAACTTCCATTTAAAGTTGGAAAAGAGAGATATTTTAAGTCAAAGTGATTAAAGATGGATGGGTGGTTCTTCAGCAAAACGGCGCCGTAGAGATGTCTTATCCTACATTACAGCTGGTTGTGGCAGACATCATAGGGCCTACGTATATTTGAGCTTTACTGTACGTAAAGCTTGAACATATCTAGTTAGTTCTTACTGTACAAACAACTCTATTCTTTCATACACACACATACATGATAAATTACGAATATAAATTAGTTTTTTTCAAAACTCTAAACTAACTTATGAAATCTGTAGAGAATTGAATTAACAGAAAATTATATGTACAGTCTTAACTTTAATCCATTTTTATCGTGCATGGTGCATCGGGATCTAGTTCGTCATTTTCCAAAAAATCTCATTAATTCAACCAGTTAATCTCCATTAATTTGTTGTTGAAGGTACAAACATGTTACATAAATAGAGACAGCATCGTGTACGCATAATATTGTTTGATGTATTGCAAAATCATATATATAAATACTAGCAGCGACCCACTTGGTTTTGGGATTTTGGAAGATAACGAAATAAAAAGATGAATTCAAAGGATGCAGAGTTATATATGTCGGGTCATTTAGAGCCGTGACCAAAAGTTTCGTCGTAATTTCTACGGTCGGTCATGAGAAAATTTTGGACTTTTCCTCGCCCTTTTGTGGACTTGTATAGTTTTTGTCGGTTTAATACATTTGTATTCGTATCTTATTTTTAATAATGAAACGTATGTTCACGATAAGAAAAAAAAATAAATTAAATTAAATTTCAAATTGTAAACTTTCGTTTTTTAGAAATGAGTCATATACAAGGTTAAAGTCTAATGGTATATCCAATTTATAAAATGTTACGAGAGTGCATTTGAGTGTCCTACCATTATTGTACCAACTCGTATGGGGTTTATCTAGTAGATATTCAGCGTCTTTATAATTTAACCACTCTTGATTTTTCTTTTAAAAAATTAGGTTAAGAATTCCAACTTCTTGTTGATTGAAACCTAAGATCTTCAATTCGCAAAGAATCTTTAATCTGTGTGTTTAAGTGTTCAATGATTGCTAAAAAAGGTTATTAATGATTGCCATTGAATATACTAAATGCATAAAAATAATTTGTGCTAAGCAAGAAAAACGATAGACAGAAACATAACAATCGTTAAATGATAGTTTTAAACATGTATGTATAACCACGAAAAGTTTTACTATGTATTTCAAGCAATAATTTTTTTGTTAAGATTGAACTATTATAATTGTATCGCGTTATGCGTCTCCCATTGCAACCAAAGAGTGTTTTTGCTGTTAGTTGTATTGTAACTCACATTTTCATAGC
The DNA here is from genome assembly GCF_000478725.1 of Eutrema salsugineum. Classification (NCBI taxonomy): domain Eukaryota; kingdom Viridiplantae; phylum Streptophyta; class Magnoliopsida; order Brassicales; family Brassicaceae; genus Eutrema; species Eutrema salsugineum. Next base: position 896,670 of record NW_006256909.1, on the reverse strand, counting down.
CATAGTGTATTAATTTTGAAATGTTTGCAAAGACTTTACGAAAACATATTATAATAATAAGGTGGAAGATGGGAATTTGTAGGGCTAAAAGCGAAAATGGAAATAAAAGTAAAGAAATGTCTTTCTCAATAAGAACACAGATCCCAACGGATTCAAACAGCAAATTTGTGCTTTGCTCTTCTCTCTTATAATAATATCCTCTCGAAACCCTCTCTATATCCTAAAGCTCCTCCCTTTTCTCTTCTCATCCGAAACAAAGAAAAAACAAAACTTTGATTTTTGCAGATAAGCTTAAGAAAAAAAGAAAAAGAAAAAAGATGGTGTGTTCGTTGTTTAGCCAATGATTGCTATTTAGCTTACCACTTCGAGAGATTAAAAAAAAGAGAGAGAGAGCAAAGATACATTATAGAAAGAAGAGAGGAGAAAAAAAAATGAAGTCTTTTTGTGATAATGATGATAATAATCATAGCAATACGACTAATTTGTTAGGTTTCTCATTGTCTTCAAATATGTTAAACATGGGAGGAAGAGGAGGAGGACGAGAAGCTCTTTACTCATCTTCGTCTTCTTCAGCTGCAAATTCATCTTCTTCTTCTGTTCCACCACAGCTTGTTGTTGGTGATAACAGTAGCAACTATGGAGTGTGCTATGGATCTAACTCAGCAGCAGCAACAGCTGGGGAAATCTATTCTCAAATGTCTGTGATGCCACTCAGATCTGACGGTTCTCTTTGCTTAATGGAAGCTCTCAACAGGTCTTCTCACTCGAATCATCATCACCATACTCAAGGTTAGTAGCAATGTGATTTAATTAACGATACTTTGATAATCTTTAAGTTTTTCTTTTTATTTTTCTTTGAGTTGTTGCTGTGTCTTGTTTGATGGGAACATGTTTTGTTTTAAGGATTTATGTTTTTTTTTTAAAAAATTTTTTGACGTTTTTCTGGTTGTTTTTTAGATTCATCTCCAAAGATGGAGGATTTTTTCGGGGCCCATCACAACAACACAAGTCACAAAGAAGCCATGGATCTTAGCTTAGATAGTTTATTCTACAATACCACTCATGAGACCAACAACAATACAAACTTTCAAGAGTTCTTTAGCTTCCCTCAAACCAGAAACCACCATGAGGAAGAAACAAGAAATTACGGAAATGACCCTGGTTTGACAAACGGAGGGTCTTATAATGTAGGGGTATATGGGGAATTTCAACAATCACTGAGCTTATCAATGAGCCCTGGCTCACAATCTAGCTGCATCACTGGCTCTCACCACCACCAAAGTCAAAACCAAAACCACCATCAGATCTCTGAGGCTTTAGTGGAGACTAATGTTGGATTTGAGACAACGACAATGGCGGCTGCTGCGAAGAAGAAGAGAGGACAAGAGGACATTGTGGTTGTTGGACAGAAACAGATTGTTCATAGAAAATCTATTGATACCTTTGGACAACGAACTTCTCAATACCGAGGCGTTACAAGGTTTTATTTTAAAAATATTATTTGACTTTTTTGGTTAGTAAAGTGTCTTGTACTTATTCTAAGGTTTTTTTAATCATGTGAAACAGACATAGATGGACTGGTAGATACGAAGCTCATCTTTGGGACAACAGTTTCAAGAAGGAAGGTCATAGCAGAAAAGGAAGACAAGGTTTAGTGCTTTTTATTTTATTATAAGATTGTTTTCTTTGAGCTAAATATATTGAAACTTTTCTGATACAATTTTTTTTATTTAATATGTCACTGACATTGACATTTTTTTTTTAATGTTTTCCTCTATGTGTGATTATGGTTTGATGATCCTCTTCTCAGTTTATCTGGGTAAGTACACACTTCAATCTTCATGGATTCATGATATCCCCCTAAATTTTCTCGGGAAATAATGATGGATTTTGACTGCTTTTTGTTTGATTGAATCTTTTTTAGGAGGTTATGATATGGAGGAGAAAGCTGCTCGAGCATATGATCTTGCTGCACTCAAGTACTGGGGTCCCTCTACGCACACCAATTTTTCTGTATACCATTTTCCCTAGCTTCCTTTTTTTTTTTCATTTCGAACTCTATATCTCTTTTGACGTAAGTGTTTAATATTATGCTAATGGAGTTTTTATGGGTTATAAATAGGTGGAGAATTATCAGAAAGAGATTGAAGACATGAAGAATATGACTCGACAAGAATATGTTGCTCACTTAAGAAGGAAAAGCAGTGGTTTCTCTAGGGGTGCTTCCATATATAGAGGAGTCACAAGGTCATTTAAATGACATTTTATTTAACTTTATAATATATAGTTTTCATTTCGTAGAAAAATGTGAAATATTGACTTTGTGTTTCTCTTATAATAGACATCACCAGCATGGGAGGTGGCAGGCTCGGATCGGCAGGGTTGCCGGAAACAAAGATCTCTACCTCGGAACTTTTGGTAATTTTTTGCTAATGTTTTTTTTATTGTGAATAATAAACACTTATAAATTGCTTGTATCTCAAGGAATCTTTCTTACTCTCTTAGGAACTCAAGAAGAAGCTGCAGAAGCCTATGACGTAGCAGCAATTAAGTTCCGTGGCACAAACGCTGTGACCAACTTTGATATAACGAGGTACGATGTTGATCGCATAATGTCTAGTAACACACTCTTGTCTGGAGAGTTAGCTCGAAGGAACAACAACAGCATCGTCGTCCGCAACAATGACGACGAGCAAACCGCTCTAAACGCTGTCGTGGAGGTTGGTTCCAATAAAGAAGTGACTAGTCCGGAGAGAGTTTTGAGTTTTCCGGCGATTTTCGCGTTGCCTCAAGTCGGGCCGAAGATGTTCGGAGCAAATGTGGTCGGAAATATGAGTTCTTGGACTACCAACCCTAATGCTGAGCTTAAGACCGTTTCTCTTGCTTTGCCTCAGATGCCGGTTTTCGCTGCTTGGGCTGATTCTTGATCAAATCTAATGGCTAACTATGGTTTTTCTTGCTTTAGTTTCCAAGTGTTTCTGCTTATCTCCGGTTTTATCCGGTTGAATTAAAATTCGGTTTAGTTTTATCGGTATAAATAGTATTTGCTTAGGAGCGGTATATGTTTATTTTGGGTAGTATTCATGTGAAACAGAATGAATCTCTCTATAACATATGATTTCAATGCATCTCTTTCAAATTCTTTTCGCTTAGTTACATATATATGAGTACGTAATTCCGTTGGTTTATTTTAACATAGTATTCATGTGATTAAGTAAATAGAGTTTGGTGAAATCATGGAAAATGATATCAATAATATTACGAGCATGATTATTTTGAAAAACCATAAGAACTTATATGGTTATTTACGTAAAGTGAACAATTAGTAACTGATTTGATGGCATTGATGATTTTGGCAACTGATTAGAATGCTAATTTCTTGTAAAGATATGGTAAGAAAATATGAAAAGAGAATGTGCATGGGAATGAAATGACCCATATCTAATAATTAGGTTTCTTGTCACTTTATTTTTTTTGATACATTGCTCTTTTAAATACATGTACAGAGATAATAAAATTGAATGTAAAATATGTAATGTCTCTCCAATAATGCGATTTGCTTTATTGACCATATCGTCCCACAACAATCCAACATACCTCACCACCTTATTACTAAATTCCCTCCTTTTGTCTCTTTTTCACACCCCACCGTATCAGCTTTTCCCTAAAGTTTCACCAAAATTTTAAAATATTCCCTCCTCCATGATATTTAGGGACATTAAAAAATGATAAATGTATATTTTAAATTTTAAGTCTATCAGTTTGGAGAATTTATTGCTCTGGAAACTTTTAAGAGCCACTTACAATGAAATAATTATGCCGGAAGCAAAATTACTGTACCCATACGTGGGGGGTAAATGAATGAGTGGTTCAATGCTGAAAGTTACCTTTGATTTTGAACATACGCAATGTCCTTCCCACATGTTTTCCCAATTTTCCACACGTGTGGATGAGTTGGGCCGTGGATGAGTATAATTACAAAACTGGCCTACTTTATTTTATTCGAGAAACACGTGTGATTTTATGTCTTTCACACGTCTGGAAGAGTTGGTTTTAAATCCGGAGGTGAACGTTGGGCCATGGCCCAAATTTGATTTCAAAATCTCATAAAATTAAGGTCTAATCAGAATTCTCCTAAACATAATTTAGGTTCACATGGAGACATGGAGTCATTTAAGCTTAGATATTTTGATAGATGATGGTTCCTGGTTATGCTCTCTTTAAAGATGGGAAACACACAAAACTCTCTTACCCTTTGGATCAGTTTAATTCGGATGTTTTGCATTAAGTTCACTTACAAATAAAAATCATGAAAATAAACAGCATAAACTCACAGTTAACTCACTGCTTGATGAAACTTTGTTGATTATCTCTATAAACAGACGTAAATAAGAACTAGATTTTAACCTCGTGCGTCCGCACGGGAATGTTTTATTTTTTAATTCTAATATAAGTTGCATTTATCTTTTTTGTTTAGACAAAATTTATTTTTGTTATTTATTTTTTTAAATCAAAAAATTGTTCTCATATTTTAATTTTAAACAGTAAAATTTGTATATTAGTAGAATAAGAGTATACGTTAATTAAGTATACATTGATCTAATGTTAATTATAAACTTTGTTATTATGTGAATTTAGATTTACACATAAGCAATCTATATATCTATGAATTTGGTAATTCATCCGTTTAGTTGTCTTAAATCATTTTTAATATCTTACATGTTTTGACAAACTAACCCGTATAAGACTATAATTATAATTATATAACCCTATAAATATTTATTAATATGGAATATTTGGACCAATTGATTATGAAAAAACATAATAATATATTTATTTACTCTTTGTGCTATTAAAAAAAAAATATATATATATATATATATATTAAACGAGCTAACATGTTAGTTTAATTATCTCAAATCATCTTAATGTCTTACATGTTTTAATAAATTAACTCATGGACCTTAAATATATATATATAACTCTAATTAGCTCGATCATATTATTATATAATATAAATATTTATTAATCTCAAATATTTGATATTTTAAACCGATTGTTTATGATAAAATACGATAAAATATTTATTTACTATGCATTTTATAAAAATATTATTTAAATGTAAAATTTAAAATTAAATCTTTCCTATATTTAAGAAATTCTAAAGTATTAAAATTATTATCTAAATTTTCGTAATAAAATTTAATTATAATTGTTTTTGATTTTTTTGAATTTAAATTAAATTGAATGCAAATTTTTGTAACTAAATTTAATTAAATTTCTAATAATTTGAAATTTAAATTAAAGATGACCTAGATTTTAGGAAATCTAAAAATATCTAAATTAATAACTAATTTTCGGAAATTAAGTATAAAAATAAAATAAAATATTATAAAAAAAAACTTTGGGAGTGTTTGGATGCAAGTACTAAATGTGCTTCTATTTTAATCTTCTATTTTAATTGAATAGATGTAAGACCATTAAATTTGTGCGAGTATGAAAATCAAACTGTTTTCCAATGAGTGGTTGCAAGTACTATTTTCTTCTTCTTCATGAAGACGAGCTTATTTTTGGGCCTCTAGGTTGAAAGCAGCCATATGGGCTGTAGAAGAATACGCATTATGCGCCATTAACTTGGATGAATATTGTTTAAATGGGTTTCGATTATCATATTGGAATTGTCTTTACGGTTTTACCTTCAAAATCAGAGTTTTGTTTTCTTTTCCTGTATTTTGTTTTTTCATAATCAATTTCACAAAATTTAGACAAATCTCTAGAACTTGCAGTTATAGTGTGAATTCTGAGCGACTTTGAATGATATTCTATATGGACAAGAATTTGGCAGTCTGTTTGATCTATCTTTTTTTACCCATTGATCCGAAAATCCTGTGAATAAACTGTTTACCAAAAACTTCTGCCTACCCAAATGATTAATAGAGTGTCAATGATCACCTTCGATTTAGAAACAAGAGGGAATGGGCGATGACTGATATGAAAACAATTTGAAAGGGGTTGAAACTATATACATTAAGAAGTGGAGCCCATTATCAGCCCAAATCTAAATGCTACATCATCAAATTTAACCTTCATTGTGATGTTGAGTCTCTTAATTTACCTACCATCCCTTCCTAGTTCCTAGGGACGGAGTTAGAGTGTTTTTTTTTTTCAAAGTTAGATTGTTGTTTTCTTTTACGTTTTGGTTAATGAATCCAATCATCGTATTAGAAAAAAATATAGAAAATGTTCTGTATTTAAGTTTAAAATATTTAACTAATTTGTAACTATTTTCTCCATGCATTTCATACTAAGTATTGTTTTCACATTTTTCACACAAATAAGATATACATTATATATATATGTATATATCTTATTTTATTTGCTAACAAACACCAATTTGACTTTGGTATTATGTTTTAGCTTATACTATATATATTTTTATATTAATTTGAGGTTAAATTAGATATTATATCTTAAAATTTCTATGAAAATTTAAGACGGCACCTATCTTAAAACATAAAAACTATAGTATATCATAACGGCATTTAGTTAACGAAATGATTTAACATCGGTTTCAATCTATCGCTCCCATACACAAATAAGCCCACACGCACGCACCTACGTAACGTCTCCCATAAATTAAACTCTTTTTTTCCAACTTAATATTTCCGCACACATTGCTGTAAACCATTAATATCTTTGTTGACATTTTGGAATATTATTGTTCAGTCAATTAATTTCTTGTCTGTCCCAATTTGACGTATATCCTTCAAGTTCACGGCAAAGTTTCCAATTCAAAGATATATATGATCGTAGAGAAGTAAAACCAAATAAAACTATATATATATATATATATATATACTTTTTGAATTTGATTGGTAACTAAATTTTAATGGAGCATGCAAGAAATTTTTGTTTTGAGGTAAATGTTCGATAGGAATTTTTTTTTCCTGGTATAAGAATTTCTAAACTGTAAAAAGAGCGCATGCATTGCTGTTGGAAACAATGTTGTGATAAGGGTTAGCGACACAATTAATATTTTGATAATATTTTCAAGGTTTGAAATTGAAACATAGACATGTATATCTTAGATATTATGGATAATATTAAGGATTAGTTTAATTAGTTGACCCTATATGTGTGATTTTCGTTGACTTGGACAATGTAGGTACATATCGACAAAGTCTGTAACTTGTGAACTACACACTAGAGGGACACATCAAAGCCTAAACACTACACAATTATATAAGCTTCCTAGAAATCGCGCCTAGTTAGTGGATAAGTGGATATCATTCCGTGTACATGTTGCGTGTTTCGTATTTCCTCCAACTTGTACGGACATTAATTAGGTCACCTTAAAACCTCTCATGTTTTCTTTTAGCTAATATAAGATCCAATAAAGTAAATCTCGAGACCTACATGAATACCGAAGTGATAAATTAGAAACGCAACAAATATTAATACATATAATCGTTCAACATGATGAATTTCATAGATACTAATTTGTTATTTTTTAGAGACTGAGGTTACATATATATATATATATATAAGAAAAAAATAATTAAAAAATATATATATATGTATATATATTGATTTATCATTTGTTGTCAGTAAAAAATTAGTTTATTCCCCGTGATTCTTATGTTTACAGTGGCCACAAATAAAATGCGTCTAATAGAAATCAATTTTTGACTTGAACCAAAACAACGACAACTTAAATTTGAAGATCGAGTTTATTCAACGGTACCAAATGCTACTGTCTTTTCGTTTTGGTTTGTTGCTTACCAAATACTATTGTCATCCGAGTCAAAAGTACGACATATATAATTGGATAACATTTGAAATTTCTGTCACAATGAAAAATATCGAGCTGTTTTTGTTTTTATTTAGAAAGGAAGAAGAGACAAAAGAAGTAATATAAGATTGAAGATGGAGGGGGGTTGAAGAAAGGTCCTACGTTATGGAGGAGGTGAAGGAAATTGGTCCACAGAGTGTCTCTCCTAGGAAATTCTTGAGGATCGGAGCAACGTGAACGTCACGTTAGTTGTCACTTAATTTGAATAGGACCCAAATTGGTTATTAAAAGAAAAATAGCAATAATAATTATTTATACATTGGCAATACTATAAAACTCACTCCATGGAAACTCACATCGTGTCTATAAATTATATATAAATATAATTTTGCATACACATATAATGTATATGACATTGTCATTTTGGGACATATATACGATTGCCGATTGGGCTTTGATGTGCTCATTCTTCTCTTAGATCCCTAATCATCATTTTTAAAAATTTTGGATAATTCGATACTCTAGAATAATCTCTGAAACATTTTCTACAACAATTCGCAAAATTAAACCCTAGATTGAATAGTATGAAATGTATTATCATGCATGCACAAAAGTAAAATCAATCTCCATAAATATAGAATTTAATTACCGTTACAATGCTTTCAAATGTTCAGACCTATTTAATTGTATATTTACTGGTTTGATCTTATCATTCCATAAAAACGTTAGACATAATCTAATACAATGTAAATTGTGGAATCATATGTGTCTCCGTGTTATCTCAGTATCAACTTTTTAATCGATTTCTTTAACAATTTTTTTTTAAAAATTAGTTATATATACGTATCCAGGACTCATATTGTAAACATCAGTTAAACAATTAACGATTAGTATATGTTTTGGGATTTGCACTCCTTTTGGGATTGTACAGCATATTGTCTTCACTTAGTGTTGTTAGGCTTAAAGGTCACAAAGCGCATCAATGAATCAACTCAAAGCAAGGCCTTGTCGGAAGATACACATATGGACCCATTTTTGCTGCATCTCAAGAATATAAGGACCCTATTATAATCCCCTCATTTTTCCTTGTTAATTGTGGTCGAGTTCTTATTAGTCAGTGATTAATTACGTTTGATATCAGTAAAATGTAGTTTTCAATAAGTTTAAAGCGGTGATTTTGAAGTCGATATTTATTAAAAAAAAGTGAAGAAACGAAAAATATTTACATTATAGTTTGTTAAATCATTTATGAATATTTATAGCCAAAGAAAATTTATGACAATCTATTAAATGTTTTGATTCCTGACCATAGTTTGACTAAATCGACCTATAATCAATGAATATCAAACTAAACATACATATATTTGGCAATCCCGGTCGTTCCTAAGTGCAAATCGTACAAAAGTATTGTTCAAAGAGTCTAAAGTTTGTCACGAAATAATTGTTGTTAAGCAAATTCTGAACGGCAAAAAGTTAGGGGACGAAACAACTTCGAAGATGCGAAGATGAGAAACAAAACATTAAAAGGTTGAGAGAATTTATAGTACTGGACTTTCAGCAATCCAATATTTTTCGACCCTCTAGTAATTTTTTCTGTCTTGTAAATTATCAAAATACTATATATTTAGTCTTAGTTTAAAATAAATGATTAACTAATAACTTTCAGAATGCAGTTACAAAATATCGATGATTCAAATCTATAAATATTAGTTTTCACATGGTAACTAAAACGTGAGGGTCAAGAACATTACAGTTATGATCAAATTATTTTCTGTATAAGTTTCAAACCGCATCGTAACAAATTTACGAAAATAGATAATAGTTTTTTTTTTTAAAAAAAAATTGCTTAGGCCCCCAAAAGGAGGTCTCAATAAACGGGGTCCTAATGCTCCCTCCCATCGTCTTACATTGCGCCTAACTTTGATATCTTGTTTACCAGAAGAAAAGCAACTTTTGATTAAAAAAAACCCAATATATTTATGAGGAAATAAAGAAAACTATTGAGATTAGCTTTTTTTTTGGAAATATTTATAAAAATTTTATGAACTGATTTTCGTATAGTTTTTAAAAAATGGAATCACATAAAAGAGTCATAGTTTAAAAACTAAATACATAAATGCGTAGTATTCCTGAATAGGTTCATAAATCATAAGGGTATGGTTATCACAATGACATGCTTACAATTACAATGGGACACTCATAAATCAGGGAGCTACAAACTAAGGGCGCGTTTAGTGGACCGGTTTAGTAAGACGTTGAACAAATAATTACTGTTGATCCAAATTATTTATTTTCATTATTGTTTTCAGCATTTTATCAGCTTCAACAAAGTAAAACTAAAGTAACCAAAAAAAGAGCAAGGCAATCGTTGAGCCGACATGTGTTTATAAACTGAAAAACACGTTGATACTTAATGTGATTCGGCATCACAAGATGATCAATTTTTCAATTTCGGGAACCAAATAATATGGTTTTCACACCTCAAAAACGTTATTAATTACTGGTTCGATATCCAACTATTTTAATATAGCCTAAAATAGGTAATTAAGCATTTATTATTGATAGAATTTATAAAATTAAGTGAGTGGTCATGAAGGAACCGCGAATTGCACTTGGTATGTTATCCCGACACGTTTCCGGCGAGAGAACTACCTATATCATTCGTTCAAAGATTTCATCATGTTCCCATTGGTTTCAAAACATTTTAATTTCGTTTGTACACGTCATCAAGCATTTTTTTTTGTTAAACATCAAGCCTATTTTAGTCTTTCTGTTTGTTTTGTTTTGTCAAGCCTATTTTAGTTTAATTAGAGGAAAGATCATTTCGGTTTATCTGATTCAAGTTTGAATATGCATAGTTATTTGATGATAAGTAAAAACTATATAATGTAATAAACATGATCACATGCTCTGACTGTGTGTCCTTAGACAAAAAAAAAAGTGCGGAGACTGTTTGTCAACCTTCCACAGTTTTTGGTATATATTAAAATATATATATTTTTTAAATTTAGTAGTATGTGATTTAGAAGATAAATAACGATAACAGATAGTAATGTAATATTTCGTTATATTTTTAACAAAAAAAAAATTAGTTATATTCTAAAATTTTGAAACAAATCGAAATATATATATAGATTTCAATGATGTAAGGGGTTTTATTTAACTATTAAGTAACATAACAGTAATGATTTCTAGAACCTTATTCCAATATTTTTAGCCTTTCATTTGTTCTATTGTGAAAGATCGTATAGACATATTTGAAACACATACTTTATATAGTTTTACCAAAAATAAATAGACTACTAGTTGAGCGAGAAATAAAAACATAGCCGACACAGTTCACAACATGTATAGATTATGGAGCAGCGTGGACCAACATTACATTAACATGGTCCAAAGAGTCCCCAAATGTAACAATGACATTATGGCAATTTTCACCATATTCCTTTTAATTTATTTTGTTGCCGATGTGTATTTTCTTTTTCTGAATAATACGTTTTGGCCGATGCATATTTAGTCAAATTTAAACTTTTTTTTTGGATTCTCTGTGGGTCGCATTAATTCTCATTTTTCATAGAGATTTCCTTTCGGTGTGGCCTCTCATTACTGTTTCTCTCTTCATTCCATTTTTTATCTATATTAACCAGAATAATAATAATCAGACAGTAGTAATACTAAGTAAAATAACTTCATACTCACACAATCCCAAACGCCTTTAGAAGAGAGGTATAAACCGTTGTAGTAAGCGTAATGATAACTCTTTTAAGTTGAGCTTATTTGAGTGATCAGGGACGGTGGATGGAAACGCGTGAATTGATTAATATTATTTAAAATTCTCTTAATTAAATTAATACAAAAGAATTGTTTAAGAATTCGAATATCTGACCGGTCAAATTTCTGTCGTGGCCTAGCATGAAAACTATATATAAACATCCACACATGCCTAGTGACCTCTCGATCGTAGCTTACCTACAACATAACTCACAATCCAATCAAAACACCACTTTTTGATACTCTCTCAAAATCTTCAATATCTACTTTTTCTCTCTACTCTGAACTCCTACTCCTTTCCCCTGTCTCTCTAGTCTCTATACAGCTAAAGAAAATGGGTCTATTGTCAAGAAAAGCTACTTGCAACACTCATGGCCAAGATTCCTCGTATTTTTTGGGTTGGGAAGAGTATGAGAAGAACCCTTACGACGAGATGAAGAACCCAGACGGCATCATCCAAATGGGTCTCGCAGAAAACCAGGTAATTTACTATATTCAAACGCAGATTCGATAATATATACAATTTAGTATATATATCTTACTGATCTCGCTTGTTTTCTTGCAGTTATCTTTCGATCTCATTGAGTCATGGCTTGCCAAGAACCCGGACGCAGCAAACTTTCAAAGAGAAGGCCAATCCATCTTTCGGGAACTAGCTCTTTTTCAAGATTATCATGGCCTTCCTTCCTTCAAAAATGTAAGATATTATTTGGATCGAACTTTTAAAATGATCGGATACAAATATCATCCTCTTGAAGCACAGTTTACTAAATCGGTTTGTTTCTCTCTTATATATTTTTCAGGCTATGGCAGATTTTATGTCGGAAAATAGAGGAAACCGAGTTTCTTTTGATCCAAAAAAGCTTGTCCTCACCGCGGGTGCTACTTCGGCTAACGAAACTCTGATGTTCTGTCTCGCTGATGCCGGCGATGCTTTCTTGCTCCCTACGCCATATTATCCAGGGTTAGTTACTTTTTTTGTCAAACCATATTGCTTCATTCGCAAGTCACATGAAAACTTACGCTAACTAAAACACTTTTCTTGACCTTTATCAATTGCAGATTTGATAGGGATTTGAAATGGCGTACAGGGGCTGAGGTTGTACCGATCCAGTGCACGAGTGAAAACCGATTCCGCATCACGAAATCGGCACTCGAAGAAGCCTACCAGCAAGCTCAGAAGCTTAACCTAAAAGTTAAAGGAGTCCTTATAACCAACCCATCTAACCCGTTGGGTACTACTACAACACGAACCGAACTAAACCATCTATTAGACTTCGTCTCACGTAAGAATATACATTTGATAAGTGACGAGATCTACTCGGGCACCGTTTTCACTTCTCCCGGGTTCATCAGCGTAATCGAAGTCCTCAAAGAAAAAAAGCTAGAAAACACCGATGTTTTTAAGCGTGTCCACATCGTCTACAGTTTGTCTAAAGATCTAGGCCTACCTGGTTTTCGCGTTGGAGTGATTTACTCCAATGATGATATTGTTGTCGCTGCGGCGACAAAAATGTCTAGTTTCGGTCTAATCTCTTCTCAAACACAAAACCTCTTATCTGCATTGTTATCCGACAAAAAATTCACCAAAGATTATCTCAGAGAGAACCAAATCCGCCTTAAAAACCGGCACATGAAGCTCGTGTCGGGTCTAGAGGCTTCAGGCATCGAGTGTCTCAAGAGCAATGCCGGACTCTTCTGTTGGGTCGACATGAGACATCTAATGAGATCTAACACTTTTGAAGCCGAGATTGAGTTATGGAAAAAGATCGTTTATGAGGTTAAGCTCAATATCTCTCCTGGTTCTTCATGCCATTGCAACGAACCGGGTTGGTTTAGGGTTTGTTTCGCAAATATGAGTGAGGAGACATTAAAGGTTGCGATGAATAGATTGAAGATGTTCGTTGATGAACTGTCGTCTACTACAAGAAGTCAAAGCGAACATCAAAGACTAAAGAGTTTAAGGAAGATGAAAGTCTCTAATTGGGTTTTCCGGCTATCGTTTCACGACCGTGAACCGGAAGAACGATAGTCTGGTTTATTAAAATTTATGTGTAATAAGTATTTTTTTTTTTTGTGGTCGTTATTTACGAGTGATTGTTCGTCAAATATAACTTTTTCATCAGAAATTTATACTAGGTATCGCTTTTAGAGACTCTCCGTTAAATCGGATTATGCAGTGTGGTTTTTCTGTATTTTTTTTGAAGCAAACTAATGATATTTGGAAAGGAAAACAAAATTGTCAAAAAACTTGCTTCAAATTTACGTTAAAAAGTGCCACATGTTAAATATGTACCGGCTACATTTCTGGTTGAGAAGCGGTAACTTGGGTCCGCCCAATAAATCCGCTCATTAATTATTATATAATTAATTAGAACCTACTTCTCAGCACTAGATATAGTATACTGTGTTCACATTTGTTAATTCTTTTGAACAATTAGAAGAATTCCTTTATTAATCTAGTTGACAATAGATATAAACAGGTGCATTCAATATACGATTCTCTAATTGCTTTAATTGGTTTCGAAGTGATCGATTTCGTTTAAATGACTTGTAAGTCAACGAGAACTACAATCAAAAGTCAAAAGATGATCCCAAATTATACACTCACAGCCACGTGGGCATACACAGACGTGGTCGTCTATCTTTATTCATGTAAATTCGAAATAATAATAGATTGTCGATATGAATAAATTAAAAAAGAAGAACTAAATGTGACTATAGATTATTAAAAAATGCAATTTCAAGAGGGGAAGTAATCCAAAGTAGGACATTCAAGTATTCTACTTAACTACTACATTAGCTGATTAAAGTTAAAGTGATCAGAAATGTTTGTTTGAAATTATAATCAGACAATCTGAAATAGGCCCGATTACATTGATTGCCTTGTAGCAGAAATAAGGCCAATCTCAACTAACTACTTTCTCTAATTATAAATTAAATATCTACTGACATTAGTGACTTATTTTTCAAATGATTAACTATTATTTATTAATTATTTCGCGCTATTAGCGTGTACTTTACATGTGTGTATATCTAGCTAGGGTGGGAATTAATTCTATTGGTATGTATTAAAAGGCGTAAAATTTTTTTGAAAGGATCAATGGATCATGGTCATGGATTAGTAAAAATATGTAATCATAATGGGAAATATATTAAACTATCTATAGGTTTTTTTTAAATTCATATCTGTTCCGAAAGTGGAAAATTAATGCATATGAATTTTGTGAAACACTCAAATATTGACATTATTATATTGTATATTGACATTCAAAGTTTTTTATATACATTTTCAACTTCCGTATTTTCAAAAGGAGTTTTTCAAAATCAGAACAAAGACCACACTTCACTTCATATTCAAAATTTCTCTAATTATTTTAATATTAGTTACAAAACTAGAAAAAAACTATACAATTTTTCTAATATTATAATTCCTTGATATATATGCAAACTATTAATCATTTTTCACAAACGAGATTTTTTAAAGAAAATATTTAATGTATTTCTATAACCGTTATGGACTAACCGGTAATAATGCGCAGAGCGAAATGAAAAGAAAGAAACAAGGAGTGATGTCTTGGGATAGTTGTCAAATGTCAATGTGTCATGTGGGATTCACATGGCAAAAGAAACAGTGAACATCTGCTAATATTTTCTGATTGGTCACTAGGCAAATATATTTTACCATATATTATAAATATTCGACCAACCTTGTATTTGTTTCTTAACATTTAGAAAAAAAAAAAAACCTTGTATTTGTATATTTCTCATTGGTGGTGATATCTGATATGTTATGTTCGTGTTGATCTACGCATCGGGGGGCCACATGACCATGGGCCTCGTTTGCTACCACGTCGCTTCAAGTATAATAATATATATATGAATGTTATAATAACATACGATGTCTAACTTGCATTGAAAAGACCAAGCCAACACAAATCAGCAGGTAATATAATGAGTCCCGATTAATCCTAAGGGTGAGCTAGGCCACCAAGTAAGAAGCTTGATCGAGGTTTAGCTCTGGCTTGCCCACGCACAACAAAATTGGTCCAAATGGAAGTCGAATTCAGAATAGAACGAATTTACTCTATGCTTCAAAACAATTATAACCCAACCACCTATGGGCAATATGAAGGTTTACATCTTATTATTGATTCATTGTACATATATATCAATAAGACTTACATTTTGTTTAATATTGGTAGTAGGCAATAGCGGTAGAAATGATTACAGGTTGTATTTTCATATCCTTTTTTTTTGGACAACTTGTATTTTCATATCCTAAAAGTAGAATAAAAATTAAGATATAGTTTAGTTTTAGCTCGCTCGTACTTTTACCTTGTTTTCCAATTAGGTTGGTTGCTATGCTTTGGTCGAATGAAACTTGAATCGAAATCTCTTTACTTGTTTGTAGTAAAGAACATTAAGCAAACAAAAAATTCATAGTCACATTTTTGTGTTTTTTTTTTAGCTGGAATAGTCACATTTTTGTGTTGGAGACTAGTGACATTGTTTTCTTCGTGGAATACTATATGTTTTTATGTTTGGAACTTTGAGGACAATGACAATATTTTTCAAAGAGCTTTTAGCTTTGTTGGTTTCGGGTTTTCTGTACTTTTCAATATTTTAAGAATTTTTGTGTTCGACACTACCTTAACAATAAGCTTTGGGTTTGAAGTCCGATCAGTCTAAAATCTGTTGATATATATATATATATATACTAAGTCACATCGTATGTGACTATGTGCCAAATCATAATATAATCTCGAATATATTGTTGTAAGTGAAACTTGAAGTTATGTTGTAATAAGGGATGCATTGAAGAAGAAAAGATCTTTTGTAATATATAAAAGATCTTTCTATCCATGAAATTAATGTTCGCATGGCAGGATTCAAAGTTGGATTTGTTTTTTTCAACATTCAAAGTTGTTTATAATTCAAAGACAAAAGGCCGAAAGTAATTCTTGTCTTTGCAGAAGCTTTCTCCAACACCAAAAGCTTACCTTTATTCGTCTTTTCAAATAAAGTTCATATCTTCTTTTTTTTTTTGTGATTATATAGGATTTTTTAAGTGCTTTTCTCTATCTCTTTTTCAAATATTATTCACTTCTTCATCATCAGAATTTTTGCCATTCGTGGCCAAAAAGTATTTCCAAAATATTTTCAACGTTACAAGCATAGCAAATCACAAAAAGGGATTTAAGAAGAAAAAGTCGCATCTACCTTTAGATTATACATAATTTCAAACACGATAATCATTTGGATCGGGTTTTCTTGTGGGTTTGGGTGGTATGGGTTTGCTGTATGTAAAATGGTAAAAGTATTTGTGTAAATTGGTAAGAGTAAAGGCCCACTAAATGCTGGGTCTTATATTGTACAACAGTAAGCCTATTTTCCAACAGATTGAAGATTGTAGGCTTTTATGGTTCGAACGTGAACCTTTTTAAAGTGCTTAATTGTGGACCATAATTTTACTTCCAACAAGTCTTTGGCACAACTTTTGAACCGTCTTAGCTGTGGGTAATTCGCAAATGAGATCAAATTTGATTTATATAATGGGCTTCGTAATGCGGAAGCAAGAACTGAGGAATTTTTTTCTTAAAAACAAATATCTTCAAAAATTCTTTCAACAGTGTAATCCCACAAAAACAAATCTTTTGTTTTTTAAACAAGTAACTTCAGATAAAAACTTAAACAGATTTTATATAATCGATTAACATCTTTATATACTGCCAGTTACAAATCAGGTCCGTGACATTACTGTGTGTGATACCATAAAGAAAAATGAGAAACAATGCATAAGAATGGTTACTTTTAAATGTTAGTAAAATAACTTAGCTAATAATCCGTAAGGAATTAATTTTCTCATTAGCATACAATTTCTCCTTTTTCATTTATACTTTTTAACTTTTATATTAAAATAATAAATGTAATTAATAATAATAAGATGATGGTGACGGTTATTACTTATTATAGAAGAAGATGTGTACCAAAAGACAATCGATATGAAAATCACCGTCAGGAGTCAGGACCCAGATATCTTCCAGATCTTTGGTTGCGAGAAGACAAAATTGCATTACGTGTTTCTTAATGGTCCCTAGCTCAAATTGGGGGTAATTTGTCATTTCCTTTTTCTTTTACAGGCCATATTTCTTCAGACGTATAACTTATATGATATCTCGCTTGATGAGCATTGTCTTTGTTTCACTTTTTAATTTCATTAACATTTTATTTATTTAGTTTATCACACAAACGCAAAATCTATTTATAACCACATATCAAACAAAAACAAAAATTAGACGTATTAGATTTATCAAAACGACGCAGAATTTATTTGTCGAACTAACTAGAAGCACTCAAATATATCTACTTATATATTCCTAAAATCAATTTAATGAGTAAGCAAACAAAATAAGAAAAAAGTTCGTTCAATCATATATATAAAAGGGGACCTAGCAAAAAATAAAATTAAGGGTATCTATATATAAGACTTGACAAAGAAATATTGTGATACCTAACAAAGTGGAAGGACCTCACAATGATGGTAATAGACTTTTAGAAGGACAAAGACACGGAGAGACACACCGACTTTGTTAGGCCGAATCAAAAGCGAAAAGAAAGGTCATCGTTTCTCTTTCCTCTCATTTAACTTTCTTATCACAGCCACACACACGTATACTGTATACAGTAATACACATACGTATAAAACTATATATAAATAATATATATACTTGGTAGACAAAGATGGCATCATGGCTTGCGTTTACAAAGCCTTTCGAGACACGAGAGTTCATAGTCACCAATCCACTACAGTGACTCACTCTTTTCCCGAAATGTATATGTGTATTTTACCCCAATAATTTGAAATCTTATACGCTTAATTGATTATTGATGTCGAAATAATTTTGAGCTGTGTAGAATATTGTTTTTCTCTTTTTTAAAACAGCCTAGTGTAGGATATACGTTGAGAGAAGAAAAATGAAACATTTTATGTACAATCAATGTAATATTATATGTATATTGTATCATAATTTTGTGAGTTACTATTTTATTATTTTCACTATCTTTCTCACAAAATTTTTATGGAAACGCCAAAAAGCTCTAAGATAAACTCAAACTACACCAAAAATAATTGAATTTGAATCGTTTATCTACTATAAAATAATTATTCTTTTACATGTGATCAAAGATAAATTTAGAAACATATCGGTAAAACTTCAAAATACGAGTTCTGGAGTCGTATCATCGGCAAAAATAGATGGACTAGCTTATAAAATTCATAAATATTATGATAGATATTCTTTGAGTAGACTTTTGTTGTCAAAGGCTCAATGATTCATCTCTTTACAGAGTCAAGATCTCGACGTGATTGACAGAATATTTACTTATATGAATGTGTTTCATTTAAATAATTAAATCATCCCCTTCCTTATTCCCGATTATGGTTCAACTATTCGCACCCGTTTACATTTGAGGGCAATATTCGTTACGAGCTTCTGAATTTTAAAACCTACGAATAGTTGATAATTCTTCACAAAACAACAAAAACCTCACTGTTCTTAGAGCTTTTTTTTGTTAATCAAACATAAACAAAATAAAACAGATTTTTTGTATGGTTTATAAAGTCTATTAAGTGTGCAAACTATGATAAAAATATCACGAATTTAATACGAATATCATAGCCCTGTAGCAAGCACACGCTTAAGACATGATATACAGTTCGAATACATTTCGTTTGACAATAATCTTATATATATATATGTATATATGACAACATCGCAATATTCTTTTTGACATTCTGCAAAAAAAGAAAAAGATATTCATCAGAAAATAAAATCCACCAATATTTTCGCATATATTTAAAGTATGTATGCTGATTAGAATAAATAAATCTAGTCCGCCAATTTTGGTGGCTTTGTTAAAAATTTAAAGTTATGATCGACGGGTCTTTTTGTGTCATTATTATTACCCCAAATTGAGTGGATATTTGAAATGGGATTATAACAAATAAAGAAGCATCATCCATAATTTGACCGATGCATAGTACATATTAAAAAGAAGAGGAAAATAAATAGAAAGAGAACAAAATAAGGACATGAAAAGCAACATATCTGGTGCCTTGTTGGCCGTAGAGACGGAGGTGACAGAAAAAAGATCAGACAATCCTTCTATCATTCATCCAACTTATAGTTCCTCCTTTACTTTACAAAATTATTTGTCCAAATTTTCTTTTATACAAAATAAGTTTCCTCACTATATATATTCAATCTTCTTAGCCAACTGAGAAACTTAAGACCATGTTTTCCACGCTTTTAGACGAAATAGTATATTATTTCGATATTATTATATATCTAGTGGTGATTTTTTTTTCCTTGTTTTAATAAGTCATTGTTAAGTACTTTTAATATTTGTTTTCTTACATAGCAGATAAAACAAAATATTCGGTTCATATCTAAAACTTTTGTCATCGTTATTCCTATATATGCTAATCATAAGTTTTGGTTATATCCACAATAAATTTTGGTTATATCCTTGATTTATATCTTAAAGAAAATAACTTGGGATTGTATCTCATATTAACCCAGATTTAAAGATTTTCTTTACAGTAGCTAACCCAATTGAACCAAACCCAAGCATAATACTTTATATTACTTTTCTCTTAAATAATGTCAAAAAGTCAATAGTAAATTACATAGAAAAAAATGAAAAGAGCCAAATCAAACCATATCATGTATTTCTAAACAAATTAAACAGGATTAAACGGATAAGAAAACTTATCCTAATTCTCTGTATGATTCACTTTCTCCTAAACTAGATCATTGATTTCAAAGTAACCGAATACAAAAATATTTAAACAATTAAACGGTCCTAATATGGGGCTGAATCGGAGTTAGATACTCTATATATCATCACAAATCATTGAAGGGACCTACATGTCTGAAACTGACACGTGTCGAACCTAACTGACAATAGTACTGCTTTCGAGTTTCGTAATTGGTCTCTCTCTCTTTTTCTCATGTCGTGCGGATAAGTCTGTGAGGGATCGCATGATGGAATGGATGGTGCCTAAGTGTTAATGACTTGACATGTTAACCACCAATTTTTTTTTTTGTTTTTTCGTCGAGAACCACCACTTTAATCTCTCTTTCTTTTTTTTTTCTACTTTCTCCAAACTCTTTTACAGCACGTATATTCCATCTCTCTTATTTTTTGGGTTAAAAGGTGTTCAATTCCAAATTTCTTATTAATACTTCTTTTGTTACCAACAAACGTATACTTATATATTTTAAATTTGTTATTGTCGTGGATGAGGTACGTTTTGTTTTTCTCGTTGAGGTTTGATCAGTCTACTCTTAACCAATTTTATAATTGTCTTCCAATTATCTAAACAAATCGGGGTCGGACCGTTATTTCAATAAAGAGTTTTTGTGTGTTCCAATTTATATTTAATATTATGATATCTTTTTACCCTTTTTGTTTTTATTTCCCCCCCCCCCCACCCTTTTTCACATACTTTTAATTGGTTTAGTTTCCCCCACCCTTTCTCAAAACACAAAAGTCAATGTTTATCCTATATTCCTGCCAATATTTTAACTCAATGCCAACAAATTCTTCATTTTATGATTTTAACGGTATATACACTCTCCATTTCACGAAAATACCATTTTAACACATTTATTAAAAGAACTCTGAAAACATGTATATATATATATATTTAATATACCCCTAAATAATATAAATAATTTAAATTTAGTAATTATTAGCTTTGAAAAAATAGAAATTCAAGGAAAACACTCTCTACGAAATAGAGAGGCATATACTATACCAACAATTATTTATGATTTTGTATTTTCAACTAACATGTAAACTAATACTCCGAATATCTGACATATTTACGAACATAAGCTGTTATGTATTTTGCAATCATTTGACATATCTTGATTTCTTATTCAAAAAGAAAAATGCACTATAGAAAGTATACTCTACACAATTAAAATGATATTTTCACATATTGATGAACATTACTCTTTAATAAACTTTAAGAAATTTTAGATTAATTCATGGTAATATAATTATAATCTTTTTTTGGTCAAACATACTATTAATAGTCTATTAATATATAACCATGTTGAAAGATCAATAAAAACTCAATCCGGATGAAGAAATATTTAAATAGCATTCTTCGTAGTTTATTTATAAATGATTTATTTTTGTTATGCGTCAGCAAATATATTTATCTATATTTTTTTTTTGTCGTCTATTCATTTTATAAACGAAAGCCCATAAGGCATTACAAATGGTGTATTTTATCTATATATCACACAAATCTTATTCATCATCGTTATCTTTCATACTTAGAGATAAATAACTAATAAAAATATAGCTTTTGAATCTGACCTTTTTCTACGCTATATCATTTTGTCGTATAATGTGATTATTTGATATGATTACGCGTCATATAACACACGTTCCAGAAAACAAAATTGTTTGATAACATTTTAAATCGAAAACATTAAATAAGACAGAGAAGAAAAAAATCATGACGTAAAGTTATTGGGAGATTTTTTTAACAAAAAAAAAAGTTATTGGGAGATCGCCTAAATCATTAAATTAAATTATCGGGTCAAGCCAATCACTAGTTTGTCTTCTCCTCGCTTTGAAAATTTGAGATATTTGGATCTTTCTAATCATGAGTCATGTTTTTTTTTCCAATGTTGACACCTCGAGTCTTAAATATATAACACTAGGACTAATTACAATCATTAAAATACGATATGTTATTAATAAATACATGTGTCGTCGTGTTAATGAGTTGCCACACCTTTCCCCTTAGGAGACTGGTCTGGCCGTCGGGGACCGATACCATGAGAAACAAAATTATTTCAATGGAATAATAGTTAATATACTAATATAGTACGTATACTATTTGTATGCAATTCATTATTTTCGTTCACTAAATGAATTGATGGTTTGAAGTTCTCGTTAACTGGAATACGTATCTATATCATTGACATTCTCATAATATTCTTAAGGTTCAATTATTTTGTTCCAATTTCCAAACGACAAAATTGACCCTTTAAAGAAGTCAGGAATATTTTCGTTATGGCAAAAGCAAAATTTTTAGTCGAAACTTATAAGACATCAGCAAAGTAATCAAAAACGAATTTTAAGAAATATCAATTCTAACTTCTAACGCTTATTTGCTCATTAAAAAAAAAAAAAAGAATACTTTTAACACCGTGAGTGATATTTTTAACGCTTATTTGTAAAGGGTGATCATATCGGTTACGTTTAGTATGAACTTTGGGTTTTTGAAATATTTGGTTCATTTCAAATTATGTGGTGATAAAAAATTTCAGCTCTTAAATTCTATATTTGTTTGCTAGTTTAAAAAATTAGGATTATTGATCTTGCAAATCACTGAAGGTGTACACGTGAAATTTTTGATAAGATTTTTTTAACATATATTTTAAAATATTATGACATTGCGATAGTGATTATATAAACAAATGGTTTACATTATTGACAAAGATATATAAGGAGATGGTCCAGACTAAACCGACGATTGATTCCTTTGATAGGTTTATCTGTAATAAAAAAAGTTATAAATCACACTAACCAGTAAAAGAAAACTTAACCGAATTGTGACTTTCTCCAAGTTTTTTTGTTGGTTTTTGGTTTTAGACTTTCTCCATTTCTCATTCGCGGCCACGCTTATATTAATTTGTACATTATGGGTGACCTAACTTTACTTGGTTGGAAAGTGCTAAATATAAACCAAAGCTAACGAAACGTTCCACGTCGACTTCTCTCAGTTAAGTCTCAACAATCTTTTTATTCATTCTGTTTGACGAATCATTTTCCACCACCATCACCATTATCAATCGTCTTCCTCCACCCGTTTGCGTTTTATCTATTTCATTCATCTATAGGTTTTAAGATTTTACATTTTTTCTGTATTATACATTATTTATTTCCAGCTAAAAAAAAAACTAATACAGAATACAGTTGGCTAAAAAACCGCACTGAAATTATAAAACATAGTTGGTGAAATAACCATCTCCCTGCTTGATTATTAAAAAGAAAAAAAAAATATACTCCCCTGTAATGTGTTATATTGTTAAAATACGATGTGATGTAAATTGAACCAAGCCTTGATTTCTCTAGCTAGCTCTAAGAAAAAGACATTTAAAGATAGAAATGCTATCTTTTTGGTGTCATATACTCTTTATGGAGTATTTGTTTTTTTTTTAAATCGCATGGTAAAGTTTTTTATTCCATGACCTATTTGTCTATTCAAGATAATGTTTCTTCAGAGGGTATAAACGCGATGAATTCTATTTATGATATTTCTAGACATAATGTACTACTTAATAACATCATATAACTCCTTTTTAAAATCATGGTGGAAATAAAAATATTTAGAAACCACTGGACAATTAAGTGCCAACACAATCTGGCCAGATCAAGAGAACCGAACCTAAAACAAGAAAGTGATCACAATCCAAAACCTAAAATAAATAATATAAGAAATTGTAAGAAATTAAAGGGGTAATGTGTAGTGTGAGGAGGTTGAAGATTGGTAGGCAAGCTGACATGTTACCCATATCTGCCTTCTTCAAGCAAAGCATGGAGTGGGAGACAATTCATGTGGTCTCTTATTTAAAGCCCCTTAATCACTCTCTAATTATGATTACTATATATATATATATATATTATACTATTCGACCAAAAAGAAAATAAATTTTTACATGCGTCTCCGTGTCCGTGACATGTAATTTTTTTTTGTTTAGCATACATTATACAACTGACCTTTTCATAAATTGCATGTGTTCCTTAAAAAAAAATTATAAATTGCATGCCATATTTAGTCCGTTTCAAAATCATTTATTGCATATAAAACAAAACAAAAAAATTACTTTTAATAAAACACAAAATATATAAATTGAATATATTTTATTTCAACTAATAATTTAAGCTTAAACATTATAGACAGAACATGTTGAGATATTCATGTAAGTTTTTAATCCATGTGAATAAGCGATAGTCTTTACAGAAATTAAAATATAAAATATTTAATATATCCAGTGTTTCGGTGGTATATAACGGGAATATCTGCTCTCGAATAATAATTCAAAACATATTCTATCATAGATCACTGAATCTTTGAAAAGAATTAAGATTTAATGAGTACTGATTACGTACTGAAGGTGGGGATGGGGGAGCTAGAGAATCGTTTCGTCCATGTACAAGTAATTGTATTACCGGCTTTAATAGTAGAACCTATAGAAAGACCAAGTAACAAACTAAATTAACACTTCAACAACAAAAAATATAGTGTATTTGGAAATGCAGAAATCAATCCGGACATTGGAATTGAAATGTCATTAGGTACCGACAAATCAAAAGTTTTGGAGCGACTAACATTTATTAGACTCAAATATTCTTTTTTGGTCAACAATTTTTTTAAAAGAAAGAAATTACACTCTCTAGGATTGAAAGGAATTTAAATAATCTGAAAATTTTCTGTTTAAAACTATATATTTTCAAAACTATGTTCTAAGAAATATGTCCATTTTATGTTTATATAGAAATTTGTGAAGTGGAAAGAATGGTTGCAAGTGGGTTGCACATTTGGTCAACCTTTGTAAGTGAGAAGGTAAAAGAGAGAGAATTGTACCAGCATAATATCCCACATTATTAGGTTTTTAAAATTACA
>NW_006256909.1:857085-871287 GCF_000478725.1 Eutrema salsugineum | reverse complement strand
GTACCGGGCGGAGCCCAAAAAAAATCCTCTTTCTTAGTATCACTCTCGAGATCTTGAAGCTTTGATTATAAAAAGAGAAAACTCGAAGGTCATTTTCTTTTTCTTCAAATGGGTCTTGATGATTCATGCAACACAGGTCTTGTTCTTGGTTTAGGCCTCTCACCAACGCCTAATAACTACAATCATGTTATCAAGAAATCTTCCGCAACGGTTGACCACCGTCTCGATCCGTCGTTGACTCTAAGCCTCTCCGGTGAGAGCTACAAGACCATGACGGTTGAGATGACCGTTGCCGGTGCCGGAGATCAGATTTGTCGACAGACCTCGTCCCACAGCGGAATCTCATCTTTCTCGAGCGGAAGGATAAAGAGAGAAAGAGAAATCTGCCACGGCGACGACCAAGAAGAGGCGGGGGATACGACGGAGAGAGTGGTGTGTTCGAGAGTGAGTGATGATCATGAAGATGAAGAAGGTGTTAGTGCTCGTAAAAAGCTTCGACTCACTAAACAACAATCCGCTCTTCTTGAAGAAAGCTTCAAACTTCATAGCACTCTTAATCCCGTATGATATAGTTTAATTATTTCCTTAATTTAATCTAATCGATGTCTATTTTTTTAATCGATATCTTCTTATTTGCGTCGATCATATCCTAATTATTTGTTTTTAAATTTACAGAAGCAAAAACAAGCTCTTGCGAGACAGCTGAATCTAAGGCCTAGACAAGTTGAAGTGTGGTTCCAAAACAGAAGAGCTAGGTAAATTAAAATGATTTAAATTATAAGAAATTAGTTCATATATAATTACTTTTCCTTCCCATTTTTTTTATTCCTTTTTTAAAAAAATTGGGCAGGACAAAACTAAAGCAGACAGAAGTGGATTGTGAGTTATTGAAAAAATGTTGTGAGACTTTAACGGATGAGAATAGAAGGCTTCAAAAAGAGCTTCAAGATCTTAAGGCTTTAAAAATGCCTCCACCTTTTTACATGCATATGCCGGCGGCAACTTTGACGATGTGCCCTTCTTGTGAGAGAATCGGCGGTAGTGTTGGTGCTGGAGGAGGAGGCGGTGGAGGTACGGTGGCGGTTGATGGAGGAACGGCTAAGGGAGCTTTCTCCATCGTCACAAAACCTCTCTTCTACAACCCTTTCGCTAATCCTTCTGCAGCTTGTTAATTACTTACTCATTAATTTGCTTATTTATCCAATTAGAAATTAGTTAGAAGGTAAATCCCAGGGACAAAAGACTAAGTTAAAATTGGGGGAAAATGGGGTATAGTCAGAGTCTTCAACGATTCCACTTTATTTTTCGGTGGGATTGTTGGTTGATGAAGAAAAAAAAATAGTTTGTAATTATAGCTTTCAATTTGTAGAGACAAAGAAGAAGATAATAGTACTACTAATTCATCTTCTGTTGTTCTTTTTCAATTTTTAAAATTATAATATAATATTGCTTGTAAAACATGAAATAATTATATTTAATAAATTTTGTATAATTATACAATGGTTTATTACGTCTTCCTTAACAAATGATTGTTCATTCATGCGAATATACTATTGGTTATTAATATTTTTTTATCTTAAGCTTATAATTAAATATGGGTTCTAATTTTGGTTCACACTTAGACACTTTGCCCCTTCCTTTTCAATGCGTTTGTTGATTGATTCTTTGATTATTATAGGCAGATTCGTGTGTATATTTGTAAAAGTACGCAACTAAGATTTTATAATTACAAAGTTTCTAATGGTCCATTATTCTTTACTACTCGAACTTGGTTTTGTTTTCAACCGTAGAACTCAAATATGGAAATATAATTTGAAATAAATCTCACCAAGAAATAAAAAGATTATATTAAATAGGTGGAGAATCTCAAAACTTAAAAAAGATAAAGGTAGTGGAAAAAAAGTTGAAGAAGGTTAGTTAATCCGGTAAGCCAAACAATTTTATATTTGACTTATAATAGTACTTTTTGATAGCTTACATCGGAATATTGTTTTTCAAATTGAACATGTATTAATTTTGGCTCTAGTTACAATGATTTATTCGATTATCCAAAAGCAAAAATAAAAGATAAAAAAATCTGAAAAATCATTTGATGGGTGTGAATGATTTTAAGTGAAGGGATAAAGGGTGTGGGGCTAAGAGGTTAGCTCACGTGTATTGATACATCTCCTTATACTTAGAATTCATTAAACTTATACTCTCTTTGTTTCATTAAAAAATTAATAAAATATACAAATATACCCCTAATTAATATATTTTTATAACAATTAATTACAAATATTATCATATTTAAATAAGGAATAAAACAGGAAATAAAAATAAAAAATTACATTGAAAATGCAGAATAACATTTTTTTTAAATAAAAAAATGAAAACCAATACGACATTTATTATGAAACGGAGGGAGTACCTTTTAAATTTATTTAACCAATAATAATTTATAAAAAAGTTACACAAGATTACACTGACAATTAGAAGAGCCAATACACACAATCCAAAAGCGTGTTCACATAAGTAATCAAATATTACCAACAAATGATAACAATAGGAAAAAAAAACCATCATCAAATTACTTTTTTTGGTCGACATACAGATATGTTTTTTGAAAAAGATAAAATGGAAATAAATAGTTAATAAATAAATAAAAAGTTCTTGAAGATTTGAAGTAGTGAGATGCTGTCTTTAAGGGGTAATGTGGGGCATTCTTCACGTGATTTTCTCTTCGTTTTTCCTCTCACTACCATGTTATAGATATGTGCGATTAATTATATGATTTTTCATATACACCTATATTTATTACTTCCTCTGTATTTGATAATGTTGTTTTAAACCTTTTTATTTTCTAAAAGTTTGTATTTATAATAAAGAAATTTTAAAAGGTATTTCTAAAAGGTGCAATTAATTATATAGCAAAAATTTGTATTTTTAATATAGTTTTTTAAATATATCAATAACGAATTAAATAGAATTTTGAATATTTTTTAAAATGTGTAAAATTTTAGAATGATATTCTTTATTAAACAGAAATATACACACAAAATTTATTTTTGTTATATAAATACATTAAAAAATGAACACGAGACGTATACATTAACATATTTATGAAAATGATGGCGATAAATACTCATAAAGTATTTACTTGATTCAAGAACACACATATACGTATCATATTCATGAATCTTCCAATTGAACACGTACATGTACAACACTATTCTAAGTTATGGATGCAGTTTAAACTTTAAAAGCCATAACATATACACCATTTTTATGAAAAAACAAACAAAACAAATACACCCTCTGAATTTTAAATTATTATATTTTTATTTTAATAAAATTATTGTTTTGTATGTTTTAATGCAAAATGTCAAACAATTAAGCCAAGAAGTAAACTATTGCGCATACATTGTCTTATATTAAATTATATTCACAGTTTTATGGTAACGAACCGTTTAGCCAGATTAATCATCATTTATATATATGTTTCTATGCAACAACAATATATTATTTATAACAAGTCGTTTTGTTACTGGTCACATTTGATTCATAAAATGGCTTGAATTGGTATTAGATTGGATACAGTAAAATCATTTTATTAGGTATAATGTACTTATTAACTCTTATATATATATATATGTGGTATAGAAGCTACTTTGATCGTCGAAGTCGAAAAAGATATGCAGTTGAGAACTTGAGGTTGATCTCCACAAGTAATACGTATGTATGTTTTCATAATTATGTATGTGGAAAAAGAAGGGTACAATATGAAAATGTTTTCAACAAAAAAAAACCCGTAAATGTTCAATAAAAGAAGAAGGGTGATAGATTAATTTCTTGCTTTTGTTCGAGGAAATAATAGCCCAATGTTTTCGTATAGAATATAATGCATGCGTGATGATGGAGGGTGAGATGACGAGAGAGTCCACAAATAATATCATAAGATCGGTGACCCTGAAATTATGGTGGTGGACCATTTAATGATGAGATGACTTTCCGGGGAAATCGATGACTTTCTCGGAAACAATTCTATTTCCACGGATTCATTCCCTTACTTGTCTCCTTTTTCTTCTTTTCTCGTTCCTCCTTTATTTTATTTATAATATTACTATAAGAAATTCTGATCCAAATCTAATTTTAGCCGTTCTTAATCCGGATTTCAGTTGTGGGTTTCAATACTTAAGAGAAAACCAAAAACATCATTTACTTCATTTATTGTTGCCTTCCATTTTGTTGTCGATATTAGAACTAAAGATTTATAGTCTATGTAAAAATTTATTCCGTCTACTTATTTACCTCATATTAGTCCTCATACTGTCATACATATGACCGTGTATGTGTGACGTGTCTATCTACTATCTAGATGGATAGTGGCAAGTGAAAGTTCATTCATAATTGGATCAACAGAAGAAAATCTTTTACTATATGCATTCGACGACTTCAAACTTAGAAGACTATTTTTACCAAAAAAAAACCTTAGAAGGCTAATAATCACTTCGACCAAAAAAAAGAAGACTAATAATCACTCTTCAAATATGCGTGGTCATTGCGACAGGGGAAAAAAACGCTCAGTCAAACAAAATATTATATACTCCTTCCATTTAAATTAATTAATGTCTAATATTTTTCATAAAAATGTTATTTTTTGTTTTTTAATTAAAGTTAACCATCAATTATTATTTGCCTAAATATAATTTAAATAATGATAAAACAAATTGTAGAATACAAATAATCATAGAATACACATTTTAATTAGTTTTATATACAGCAAAATAATGAAAACATTACTTAATTTGATTTTTTTTAAAAGTGAAATATCTATTACTCCTAATAGATGAAGTGTTAGGCAGACAAGATTGTGTGATGAGACGTATCAAATCGGCCACATTAATTTCAAAATATTTCAATAGGACGTATATTTGATTTATGAATATGATTGTATGTATTAAGATTACTTACTATTCGATGTCATTATTAATTATTATACTTATGTAGGTGACTAATTATTTGGGTTTGTTTCTTTTAATGATTGATAGATTTGTTTACGTGTGCACGAACGTAATTAGTGTATTAAGAACAGCAAAAGACATGTGTCAATTGCTGATTAAATTGTCGGTTTGTCGAATTCTTGTTCCCGACTTTTCACATTAAAAATCTACCACTATTATTATTATTTATTTATTTTAATCACTAAGTATGAGTTTGGTAGAAGACTCTCTTTTTTTCCCAAAACAAAACAACTATTTTTTTTTTCTCGAATGGTAATTCGTCTGCTAAATTTTATTATTCAAAACAAACATAGTTAACAAAACAGCTCTCCAGTCACAACTAAGCTTTATACATGTAATTTATATATATATATCAATACTTTATATGTAATCTAAATCAATTATTTATTTTGATTTTGATTACAATCTAGTAGTATGTAAACAGTAAACTAACTGTTGTCTAATGCAATTTTTCATTTTTTCAATGGGTTCCAAAACAGCTTAGTTTTACCAGAATAATTTAACTGTAGAACCAATCAAAAGATGGTTTCATTACATCAAATTATTAAGAAATTTTAAACTTTTAAGCTAATCATAATCAACATTGGTTGCTCAAAAGTCAAAACACACCATTGTGCGTTTAAGTTAAAAATTGAGTTGAACGTCCAATAAATTACTTTAGAAAACAAAAAAAGGCCGACTAAATATCAATTAGTTTGATATCTTTGATATTAAACTCGATCAATCTTAAACATATCATACAAGCAACTAAAATAACTATATGACTTTTAAAAAACTTTGTTTTAAAAAAAAGCTTAAGGAAAGACCTAAATATTCATGATTAGTTTCATAGTCCTTGTTATTTTGGGCGTCCATTTATCTAAAATATAGTCATCGTCCATACCAACATTTTGTAGCAAACTAATATTTACTTTTGTGACCGTTAATTTATCATCTGGAGACATATACTTATGAACTTATCCGTAATCATTAAAATGATTTTAGGAAAAACTAATAATTCGTTCAAATTGACATGATTTGATGGCTTAATTCATAGCTTTCGTTCATAATGTATGTCATTTTTAGCTGCAGCTAAATTCGAACCAGTGTAAGGAGTGTTTAAACGTACCAGTAGACTATTAGACTATATATAAGACAAACAAATCTTCGTCAAATAGTATGTAACATAGACCACATCCTGTCGGGTTAACTGTATATATAATATATCTATCAACATAGAGCTAGTCTTCAAGCCTATATATATGCATTATAGTTATTGTCCAGGAAATAAGTTTCAAATGTCAATAATAGAAGAAGAAAATGGGGACTACTGAATACTTGGAACTTGGTAGAATTACTAGATGCGGCTCATAGCATGTGATGACATATAATATATTTAGTAAAAAAAAAAAGCAAAATAAATATGTGATAGTGTATGCCCATTTTGCTTCACTTTTGATGTACTATATTAAAAGAACTTTGAACTTTATTAAGTAATTGATTGATGCATAAAATATGGAGAACCATGTGATTTTGCTCCTCTTTTTCCGGACTTTCTGTCAATTCTATATACGTTCTCTAGCTTTTAGTTATAAGATTAATCTAATCTATCAAAGGTTTATTTTTATATAATTTAATTTTAGATTTTGACCACAAACAACTTTATTTGAGGTTTAATAACAACACTTAATTGGATCGAAATTTCGTAATTAAGGATGTCAATATTTTTTTTTAAAGGATGTTAATATTTTGTTTTGTCATATATTCATTTTTACTCTTTTTCGGATTATGACTGATAGGTTCACAAAAATTTGTAAAAAAGTGAAGACCGAAATTATACTATTAAAAATAGAAATTTCCAGTTCATCAATTTTAAAATTGTGGACCATAATTATTTTAAAATATTAGAAATCATTCACAAAACTGTAGAACATATTTTCAGAGTTTTAGATCAACATATTAAATTAGTTTTGAGTTTTAGATCAACATATTAAATTAGTTTTAACTTTTAACTAAAAAAATTTGCACGTCAGTTATGTAATTACATGGGATCGTTCTTATTACTTTCCATTTCAGATTCGCATTTATTTGATTGTTTCATGTGTCAAAATCTACAAATAACACGCGGATGTCATGAGTTTCATGAATTGATCAAACCATTTAATCGTAACTAATCTAATTGACACGTTGAACATTCTCTTTTTGAGTCAAGACCACATGTAGATGTTCCTCTAATAGAATAATTACATCCTTAGAATAGAATATTGTCTTTTCACATGCATACAAAGTAGGAACTTAGAAGATACGTCTAAATTTTAACTAATGAAAACTTACAAAATAGTATATATTTGTATAAAAATCCTTTTCGAAAACAAAAGGATTTGATGTATACCACAAAATAACAATAATTGGTAACGAAATGGATTATATACGTGTTGTTGATCAGTAAGGAAGAGTAATTAATTAATTAGTTTCTTTTTGTTGTTGTTGTTGTTTACCTGTTATAATTTTAGATGTAAGTGATTGCGATGTTATAACTTGTAAGGCTGAATCAGATAATATTTTCTTAGATAAAAACCTGATTTTTTGAAAGACTAGAAACATATTAATAGAGCCGTGTGTAGCGTGCTTAAACACTGATATTTTTTCTTTTACAAAAAGTTTGCTGCTTACAAGAAAGTATCATAGTATTTCATTTCTGTTTATTATCCGTCGGTCGAATTGTGAAGAACTTCTTTATCCAAATCTTGTCCATCTAAATATAGCTAAGTATGATTGAAATTAAACTAAATATTCGACGTTAACCTAAAATATATATATATATATATATTATACCAAAAATCATCAGTTTATGAGTCTCTTTGGTATCCAAACTCATATATATCTCTCAATTTTTTAGAAATTGGAGGTTTTAGAGTTTTAGTAGCTTTTGTTTATGGAAAAACAGTGTAAGGAAGATCAGAAAAGAAAAAAAAAAAAAAAAAGAGACAGTGAAGGTAAAGTTTTTCAAAAATTAACATAAGGCAGTATAGTTTTTGCTACAACAAATTACATCATCACTTTTCATTTCCTTATCACTATTCACTAAAGAACATCTACTTATTATGATAATATTTGATAAAAGATGGAAACAGCCAAACAACAGGTCAATTTGGAAGTTTCAAGTTGTATATAAAAGAAAGGAAAAGCATTAGTTTACTGGACTAATCAATTCGTCCCAGAAAGTTACAAGTTTGGACCAGTCCAATTATCTCTAGTGGACCCTAGTAATCTTATCTCTTCGCTATTTATCCCATTACTTACATTTCGATCAAATCAACCCCAGATTGTAGCCACTCGTCAATTTCATGCTGGCCTCGACTGATCATTTTCGCCATCACATTCATCATCTTTTGTCATCTTCATCATTGGTTTTGCCTATCCTGTTGTCGATATCAACAAAAAGAGACTTGTTTTAATAGACTTATATGATTCGGTTCTGAGAGGTTTTGATGTTTTGACCTAATTCGGCTGGCTTTTGCAGAATCTAACCCTAATTTTGTTCAAAACCTTAAATGCTAAAAAAACTGTGCTGGGTTGGCTTATAAAATTTTGATCCACCGTAACATCTTTACTTATCAGGATATTGGCCCGACTCAATTATTAGCGAAAACCAGTGCGGTAATGAAAAAAGAAACCCCCAATACATTTGATTTTTATAATGAATTTGGGCCCAAATGTAAAACATGCAAATAAATGTAAACCTTAGATTTAGACAAAAATTTAAATTTGGACATAGGATCCAGTGCAAATGGAAATTTGGACATAAGTATCATACGCTTTAAAAGAGTTTCACTATAGCGTAAGCAAAGATATTACCAATCTATTTCATCGTCAGAATCTTCACGAGCTCGTATGTGTAAAATAGTAAAAACGTATCTATGTATAGGCATATTTAATGTAGGTGTAAGAGAAAAAAAGAAAAAAAAAAAGAAAGAGACCTGAGCTATTGCATCAAGACCCAGAATAGTAATGCGAA
The DNA here is from genome assembly GCF_000478725.1 of Eutrema salsugineum. Lineage (NCBI taxonomy): Eukaryota > Viridiplantae > Streptophyta > Magnoliopsida > Brassicales > Brassicaceae > Eutrema > Eutrema salsugineum. Next base: position 862,287 of record NW_006256909.1, on the reverse strand, counting down.
AGAGAAGATAGAAAGAAGTAAAGAACACATCTCTTCAGATGAAACTAATTCCAGACCCAAGTGACCAACAAACCGTATCATAAAAACAGCACCATAAAAAAGCATTTATTTAGTTAATTTGAATCGAATCCAGATTTTGTTGATTCTCATATAAAAGAAATTATATTTTTGTTGATTCTCATATAAAAGAAATTATATTTTAACAATCGAGCTAATATAATCTGTTAAAAATACAGGCTTTTAATTTCATATTAACTATTTTTTAATCTGCCAAATTGTTTTTTTTTTTTTCAAAATAAAACTGCCACAAACCAAACAAAAACAAAAATACCCACGCTTACATACAAACATGATTATTTCTCTTAACATTATTAATAATAGAAATCATTAATAAGACAAAATACATAATGGAAAAATTTAAAGAGACAAAATATATGAACATTTGATCACAATCAGATCGATTACAGTTCGATCGTCATACACCACAAGATTCATCAACAACTTCACATACAAAGGCCTTCACATACAAAGGGCCTTTTAACTAAAAAGAAACAACTTCACATACACTGCAACGTCCCCTATGGAATAACCACTTGGCACTTTTTCTTGCTTTTATGACAGCATTTGTTTGGATCATATTCCAGCCGAGCATTCTGGGGGAGGAATAGGGAACCGAGACTTATCGGTACAATAATCATAAACCATATGGTTTACTCGGACCCATCTATAACCTCGAGCCTCTACCGGACTCAATTGGTGGTATGCACTGCCTTCCCACCAATTTTTAGGATTAGCGGGACAATTTGCTGGTCCCGGAACCGGACATCCTTCTATATCAAAATCTTTGTAGTAAGCATAAAATGGTGCTCCCGACCAATTGATTTTCTCCATTCCTCCACGAGTTGCCCAATCATCTGCTTCCCACAACGTCGAATATACACCCATTGGTTGGAATCTCGGGTATGGAACTTTCCTCGCCTCATTGTTCTTATAAACCCTAATGGGCACATTGTCTACGTAGAACCTACACACATCACACGTAATAGACGATTACAAAATGATTGGAACCAAATCTTGTTTTTTTTTTCACTTATGGGCGGGTAGTGGATTTTGAAAATATGGGACCTTTACGTTGTCAAATCGAATGAATGCCTCCAAAACAAATATGCTGTCTCTTTCATTCTCTTATTACATGGCCCATGGGCCGACAAAATATTAAACCAATCATGTCTCTCGTGAGTCCGTGACAATATGAAAAGACAAGAATAGTTAACCGAATCTTATTTATTGGTTAATTTGATATTGTTAAATCAATTATATATTACGTTTCTTTTAAAAACTAATTAGAAAAATCGATGGCAAATGCTGTACTTGTAGTATATGTATGACTTACACAATACGGAGATGGTTCCATGAAATGGCGTACTCATGGAAATCACGAGAAGGGTCAAACCAAAGGTTAACTCTTTGTTCTCTATCGCCTTTACCATGAGCAAACACGTTTGTTTGCACAGTGTACGGTTGTCCACTTCGATTTCCCAAGAACTCAAAATCTAGCTCGTCTCTTATAGAATCCGTATCCGAATTCATCTGCATCAATTATCATATATATATCGTTATGTATTGATATTATAACCAAAACTTCAGAAATATGTGTATGATGTACGTAGTTTTACATAGAAGGCTGCAACAGTTCCCGCCGAATCACCGGGGATGAGTTTGATTTTCATGCTCACGCGGCCAAACAAGTACTGCTTCTTCGAAGCGAACCCACATCCTAAACCAATGTTAACAAAAACATGTAAAATATATGGAATTGAAGATATATAGTATGTTTCGATAAAATTGATTATAATGCACGTAAGAACCTGAGCTAGGGTCTAATTTGAGCTGAATGGCTCTTCCTCCATCGAGTTGAGTGATATGAGCATCTGACCAAGTGATCCTAAAGTCATCCTCAAACCTAGCCGGTCTACTTAAAACCGACCGGTACAATGCTGCAAATAAGCATAAGCTTATAAAGAAAGCGTTTCTTGCAGAGAAGAGTGACGCCACCATTCTTGCTTTGTAGTTGAAGATTAATGGATGGGTTTGGTTGAAAATATTAGTCGATCGAAGCCATATTTATAGAGAGACGCATTGCAGGTAAAATGTATGTGTAATTATTGGGGAGGGTATCATTTAGAGCTTAGCTTTTCAGTACAGCTAACCACTGATCGATCGTCTCAATTTTTTTGGACCTACTACTTTTCTATTATTGTTGTTAATTATTATTATGTTTTAATATTCATTGAATATGTATTGTTTTCTTTCCCAAACCTTACTGTTCCCTCACTCCTTTTTTGGTTACTGTATTTGAATTTAATTTATTTCGTGTACTTTGCGGTAAAAATAATCACATTATCATTTCCTGCACTCCTCATGTCATGTGAAACAAGTATTGTTACACGAAGAATTTATAATAACTATGGAAAAATTCTGATCTCGATATATTGCGATAAAAGTCAAAATACTTCTGGGCTCTCAATGATTGGAGTGAATGAATTTCCCAGCGGACTAAACTGATACGCGCGTCGTGATCTCTTTCGAACACGTGTACCAATACACTGCCCTGCTATGCCTCGCAAAACTGATACAATCGTTATGTTATATAAGTGGTGGAGATTTTGTATAAATTTTCCCTACACAAAAAGTTAACTTTCGTATTTTTGTATCACAACAAAAGAGGTATCAATATCACAAGAATTTCCAAACTTAATGTATTGGTTCATTTGATTCGGCTTTGTTCTCAACCCCAATAATAATGACAAGTTTGTTGTATTCACCAAAAAAAAATGACAAGTTTGTTGTTTATTTATTTAAAAGGAGATGGTAATTTAAGGCTGTGATTGGTTGGTGCTTAATAGGGAAGAGAAAGAGTGGAAAAGTTTAGTCATAATTATGCTGGAAAAACACCAATCAAATAGAAAGTGTAGGAAAAATATTTCCTCTCTAAAATAAGAGAATCTTTCCACCCAAAATTACAAGAAGGAAAATAAATATTTCCTCTCAATTACTCTATTTTTTTACATTTATTTTCTTTTTATTTTTTCCCTTTTTACTGTAAGGGTGATTGGAGAGCTTTGTTAAAGGGAAAAATGGATGGGAAATTATTACTCTCAAGTCTCAATTTCTCTATATTCTGTCCAATCAAGAAGAAAAAAGAATCTTTGGAGTAATTTATTGGGATTTTTAAGTGTATGTGAATGGTTGACCAAATGATTAACTATATAACAATGGATAATTTATTTCCCTTTCTTTGCCTTCATTTTTATTGAATATCTTCTCAATTGAAAATGGAAGTGGACTCGGAACAAAAAAAGAAAGAAAAAAGGAAGTGGACAAAGTCTCCCTCCCAATTCCTCTAGTGACTACTTCTCTTTTCTTCTTATTTTAATTACCAGATCCCACTCTTTTATCAATGACATATCCCAACACAGTAACATATATCCTCTTTTCCTTGTTTAGTTTGGACGAGTTTTTATTTATTTTAGTTGCTTTAATGAGAGTAGCTGTGAAGTATTTATGATCGTACATGAACATACTAATTTATCAAAAGAAAATGAAAATAAGAAAGTTGTTAAATGTGGAGAGGCGTGATAGTAGGGATATGTCTATGTTTAATTTATGGATATTAGCTTTCATTTCCTTATCCACATCAGTACACCACACAAGTCGTGCTCGTTGAATAGTTCATTACTTCATATCCCCATCTTTGTTTATATCATTCTCACTCAATCTCCGAGCTAGCAAACATCGTAAAAATAAATGAATTCTATTATGCATTTTGGTACTCTAGTTGCGAAACTTCAATAAAGTAACTTTTGATTGGCTAGTTCGTTTTGTACAAACCGTTTCAAACTATTTGAAAGCTCTTTGTAAATTTTGTGTCAAACGTATATTTGATATGTTGACATTTTTTTTTTAAAAAAAAAGACTAATTCATATATACAGATTCACATTTTAATATTTCATACGTGTTTTATCGGAACTTTGTTCGAATACATTTTAACATAAATGTAGGGAAATCAAGTATCAATCCAAAATCCCTCTTCTGAAGGTTAGACAAGAATGATCTAATATAAGTTAACTTAACTCCAATTCCAATTGCTATGTGATTTTCCAGAAAAGAACTAAAAAAAAATCCATATGAACTTTGATTTTTGCACTTAAAATAGACAATATCATATAGAGGAAGTTGGACATAGACATGACATTATAAAACTTTGTTCAAATACATTAATTATTTGCTCTTGCATGTTGTAAAAAACATGTTTTGGCTCTAGAGCTAGCATAATACATTCGTGTATTGAGTAGATTCCCACTATTATTTTCTAAGCTTACATCAATTATATGAGAAATACTAAACTCACACAAATTAATCATAGTAAAATGATTTATATACTTAATTCGAAACCCAGGCAAAACTTAATTGATTTCGTGATTTCGATCTGATGCAATATTTGGTTACGTTGAGCTATCATGTCTAATAATGTAAAACACCCTGAAATTTTTTGTTTGCATGAAAACGACGGTTATCAAAACAATTAAGTCTAATTAATTTAGAAGGACACACCACATTGGACAAACCCACATGGAATTAAGAACTGTGGATAAGAAATTGATGGACTCCTCAAGTTTCATAAACAAAACTCTATTTAACCCAAAATTAATGTCATGTCCATTATATTGATTGAATATGCTGCTACCTACCTTTTTCATCCCCTTGCATACCCACTTCTTGTCGTACTTGTTCAAAATAGTAACATAACACGGCCGACATTAACTTGATTTGAGCTATATCGGAATAAACTACTGTTTTTTTTTTCAGGTAACGGAAAAACACTAGTAGTTTTCTTGTCATCAATAGTAAACATTTTAGTCATTTTCTCTGAATCACTTAACGTTACAAGAAATTTAAATAAAAACTGTTCTGATATCCTTTTTTATATAAAATGTAAATATTTTGGTTAAATTCTTGATGGAATGTGACACTGAACTGCGAACAAAAACATAGAAAAAATTCTGATTTTAAGTGTTTAACCTTTATTCACATTAATTAATGCTTTTAACTAGATCCCAGCCCGTCTGATATGGTATTGTCAATTTAAATTAGTTTCACATGTTTTTTTTTATTTTTAAGTTCATCTTTGACTGAAATCT
>NW_006256909.1:447685-856985 GCF_000478725.1 Eutrema salsugineum | reverse complement strand
ACGTAGTCCCATACTCCATGGTCTGAAAGGGGAAAAAAAGCAAAATATCTCTACTTCTATTAGCTTTAATGTACGGCAATAAATATATTTTTACACAAGGTTGTGGATTTACGTAGTCCATTTTGTGTTACTGTACAATTTGAATAGATTCGATGGAATATTATGGGTCTACTCAATCTATTGGGTCTTCAAATATTGATAATAGGCCCACGATAGGCTTTCTTCGACCTGGTTTTCTAATCAATCATGGGTTATGCGTTGTATGCCAAAAATGAAAACAGAATAGGGTTGATAAACATAATATACTTGATTGATGTACTTCTATTTAAATGAAAATTAGCTCGTTTCCTTAAACAGTAATCTATTTTCCGTGAACTGATAAGTCTAATGGTTAATCCCCTAATAATCACACGCCCAACCTTGACTCGAACCCTCTTATAAGCGATTAAATAATGGTCTTAGAAATCACACAACTAGTAGAATTAATGACGTAAAAATATATTTAATTATTATGCAGACTTACCGGCTAAAATTATAATTGTTGTTGCAGTCAAATAAGCAGCTCACGACAAATGTGCATTAATGATGTACTCGATACAAATAACCTTAATTATAATAAAAAAACACTTTACAATATTTTGAAACATGGATTTTGTAACATACACAAATATTTGAACTGTTACGTTGTTAAGAATTATTAGTAGTTGTTGTTATAAAAGTGCATTGTTTCAAAAATTGACTTGAATTAAAGGAAAAATGTTTAACAGCGGTTAACTGCACTTAGCAATTGAGAATATTATTGTTTTAATCATTGGAAAAAAAATCGGGAAGAGTGAGCAAAACGTGTTGACACAGTTTCTATGTTATTATTATTATTATTATTAAAGCAATATATATATATACAGTATTACTTTTGGTTAGAAGAATACGAAAAGGCAAGGAGGCACGGTATTGGTCGGTCAGGTGAGGTGGGTCCTTTCTACTGCTCCAATCAGTCTATTACCACAAGAAACCGCAGAAACCAGAACTCAAAAAGCAAGCAACTCAGTTAAAATAAAATTAAAACAATTACTATTATGAAAAACAAAACACCTGTGGAGAGAAAATTCTAATAGATAAATTACTTTTGTGAAAAAAAAAAAATCGAAACAGCTGTGATGGAACGTCAGTTCCTGCTAAAATCCTTTAACCTTTTTATTGTGTTTACAGAAAAGTAAAATAAACTTTACTTTTACTTCCTCTTAATTTCTTATGAAGAGTTTATTTATATTTATTTATTTATTTTCCTCTCTTTTTTTTTTTGGGTATTGTATTGTCTCTTTAGAATAATCTTAATCTAATTTGCCGTCTTCAAAACTTTAATTTCATGTTTGGTTCTTTTATGTATTTTTTTTTTTGGGCTTAAGTTGTTATCATTCCAACTGTTCTTTTTGTTTTAGATGTAATTATATTTATCTTTCTCTTTTGTACCTACGTAATTTCTTTTTCACCTGATTTTTGTTTTATTTGACACTTGTGGATATACATATCAAACCATACATACACAATTAATAGAATCTGACTCCCGTTTTTTTTATAACTATTATCATGGAGGTCCCAGCATGTTTTGTATTTATCTTCTTTAAATACTGACTCTCTAATACATATATCTTTGATGATGTGATGATACAAAAAAGTATACAATAATATTCATATAAAATATGATATATATTATGTCAAGTCATATATAACTCTTACGTGCATATATATCCGTGCGTGTAGTATAGTTTAGGAAATTTTTATTTGCCCTTCAAAGGGTAGACACGTTCCTTTCTCTTCTCTACTTTACATAAAACCTCCTTCCTCTACACACCAGTACGCAGAGAGATAGAGAGAGAAGAGAGAAGAGAGAAGAAAGAGAAAGTCTAATTGTTTCTCCTGTAAACTGCAAGCCGATCCTGTGTCTGAAAATGGTGTTGTGCAGCAAAATGTCAAGCTATCTTCTGATTTTGCTGATTCTTAGTTCGACCCATTTCAGTCTAATGGCTCATGGTAAATGGGTCAATGTCACATGACTTCACATTTCCATATTTTCAAACAAAATGTCAAGCTTTCTTCTGATTTTGCTGATTCTTAATTCTTCTTTCATTTTATTATGACATTTTCAGGTAGACCAGAGCCAAACTCGCACAAATCCACCACGAAAGTAAATTTATCAAATCCTCTGTTTTTTTTGTTTTGCTTTCTTTCAATTACATTGATTTTTAAAATGTCACTAATTTGGGACAGATAGGAGATCAAGATCAGAAGATGATGATGAGAGGCTTAATTGGATCAAGACCACCAAGATGTGAGAGAGTTAGATGTCGTTCTTGTGGTCACTGTGAAGCCATTCAAGTTCCTACAAATCCTCAAACAAAGCTTCACTCTCCCTCTTCTTCCTCGTCGTTCTCCTCTGAGATAATTAATCTTGATTACAGTAGAGGAGACGACAGTACTAATTATAAACCCATGAGCTGGAAATGCAAATGTGGTAACTCTATCTATAACCCTTGAAGAAATTTCTCATATTTTTTCCACATTTTTTCTTTTTTCTTTTTTTGGGTTCGAATTCTAAAACCTCTGTGTACATATATATGTTTTTAGTTGTAATCTTCAGAGATTCTGATCATTCTCCGTTATATTGATTCTGATGATGTTGTTTACTATAGTGTAGTTAACCAAAAAAAACAGAGTTTGAATAAAAAATTTGTGTTATCCAAAATGATTTGTTTTTCTTTTTAGATAATTATTGTGGATTTTTGTTTTACATATAGTGAAAGTAAAATCTTTTAAAAATCGAGAAGTGATATTTTAGTAGAAGAACACGCATCGTAAACAGAACGCACGGAAACCTATTTTCAAGACGATTCTGACAAATACCAATTTTATGGATGAAAGTTACATCACACACGTACGTATGCATCTATATATAAAATATATACATGTAACAGATATGTATATACTTATATATTTATGCATATAAGATTTATGTATGGAATATTGTTGGTTTGATATACGTTTGAAACACATTTATCCATAGATGATGTATAAAAAAAAATTCCATTCAAATAATCAGCCGTTTTGCTGTCGTTTCGTGAAACGTCGCCGTTTAAAGATTATGTCATTCGCATTGGATTTGGTGACCTCTGGTGATTTTCTGTGTCCTACTACTTTGTTTGAGTTGAGTTGAGTTCGGATTTAATACTAACTATTCGATTTTTTTTGCTAAAATATAGCATCTACATTACCAAAATGATAGTCATTATATCTACTTTAAGTCAGTGATCAATTTCTACTTATAGCATTTCCTTTCGTTCTCGTCAGATTTAGCATTTGGAATATATGTATAAACTTGTTGAAATGAAAATGAGATTGGACAAAGCCTATTATTCATCAAGAACATTGAAGAGTGTGATATGATGGGATTGATCATATGGAAAGAGGAAGGGAAGTGACAAAATAAAAGAGAGAAGATGTGTGTTTGTGTCTGTGGGGTTTACTAATTTCACAAATCAAGCAAAGCAAACAGTCTTGATTCTCTCTACTGTTTTCCTTTTGAATGACTTCACTCCCTCCATTTTTTTGTTTTCATTTCATTTATTATTTAATAGTGCATCTCAATAGTTGAATAATAAAAAAAATATATTTGGAATTCGGTGGAGACTCAAGTGTCAATCAAAGTCAGTAAACTGCCACAATGCTGCTACGTACTGATTTAACTAATCTTCTCCACGACAACGCCGCTCCAAATATTTTATACAATATCTTCAAAATGATTCAACATATATTCAACTTACATAATTTTTTTTGGTTAAATATAAATTATCCAAATATGGGCATATCGTCCTAAACCCGATGGAGAACACATTATCCAACGACGCTCAAAATAATGAATCTTATTCCAATAGCTCAGTTAATTTGCAATATGCTATGAACGCTAATAGTTAAAATGAGTTATTGTCGTAAATTCATCTTTTTTTTTGTTTCATTTTGTAGGTTTTTTAGCGAGAATATTTTACAATCGTTAATCCTTCACTAAAACTTCTTGATAACGTGGATATATAGTTTTAATGTTTTCTGTCACTGTAATATATATTTTTTTGACATCCACTATAATATTTTGTTTTGTAATATCTATATATGTGTGCCGACAGATCTCAAAACGTAACCTCACTATAAAAAGAATTATAAGTTTGAGAAAATTCATTTTGTTCATCGACGATTGATTGCACATTGTCGCACGATCGATAAAACCATTAAAAGCAAAGTGACAAAATGAAAAAGACTCGAAAGAAGAGAGACAGAGAAAGAAAGAAAAATGAGAGTTCCAAAACAAAAAATACGTTGGCCATTCCGATCGCTTTTTGTTTTTGCTTTTCACCATTTGGTTAACTGTTTTCGATCTCTTCTCTGTTGCATCATTTCCTTGGAACTATGGATATGCAATTAAAAATATGTATCGACAAAAGAAAGGAAAAAAGTCTTAGAAATTGATTATATAGCCATTGGAGAGAAAATCGTTAAAGCACAGAGTTGACAAGGTACGGTCACGTGGAGGAATTTTGGACATATCCATAATTCACTTTCTCTGTTTCAATGATCTATTTTAACGTCCATTGCTCCATACCTCATTCATTGTTCTTGTACGACACAGGCTTTCGTTCATCATAATATATGAGATGGCTAATGCCTCCACGTGAGATAGGCCGTATACGAGATGGTGAATATATTTCTTATTTCATTACTTTAAAGCATTTGATTAATCGTCAACCATATCACATCATTTCATAAAGTGTGACACATTTTTTAATCTAACGGGTTTTACTAACGATCACCCTAAATCCGGATTATAATTTAGTTCTTTTACAATATATAGTTTAAATATTGACATTTGTATAATTATGTCAATATTATTTATATGTGTATATATATTTTGAATATTGACATTTGTATAATTATGTCAATATTATTTATATAATGGATACCCTCGACAAGCAAACAAAATAAATAATGCAGAAAATAGTTATTTATAAAGAGTTGAAGACGAATACAGGGAAAAGGTGGAAGAGATTCCAATGGTCCAATATAGATTTTGGCCTTTAATCTTAATAAGAATATGTACACACAATGGCAAACACGTCTCAAATGTTTTTTTTTTGTCCACATCTCAAATGTATAAAGGTACTTTTTATGTATCGTAAACTAATGTATATTTTCTATAGTTAACAAAAAGAAAGAAAGATGATGTATTTTATAATCATATACTGTATTCTATAATTATATACATATATTGCTGATCAATCATTTATTTTTAATACGCTACCAATTATTTACATTAATTCCCGAGTTTACCTTATCGGTCGATACTTTTTTGCAAGAACTTTACTAGTAAATACACCAGTGGTTAGTATATGCGCATACCATGACAAGACTTCGAATTTATAGTTTTTCGAATTTATTGTATAGCCCCCACCATGACATTTGTACCACTCCCATCACATCATAGTTCAACTAATGAGAAATGTACAACAATATGATCATTTTAGAGTGGTCTATCTTCTGCTAATGTTATATATGTATATGAAAAGTACGTACATGGCATAAAGCTTACATGGGTTTCGAATTTTGAAAAAGAAGCTATGATGGGTTCTTAGATTGGTTGACAAAAAAACCTTATATAGATGGAGGCATGGAGCATGCTCAAGTACTTTCACTAAAATGAAAAATCATTAAGACTATGTATAAGAAATATTGCATACATATTATATATATATTACATAATTTGGGTTAAAATTATATATGTAGGTTTCTATATATTTAATGCTTTGCACCTAATTAGTCCATTCAAACAAATCATCATTTTTAAAAAATAACGAATCAGCAATGTGTTTTAGAATAATATTTTGTTTAAACGGGAAAAAATAATAATGTATTTGTAAAGAAATGAATAAAACTGTACATTTGCGTCGGTGGCGGAATTAGGTCATTGTTAGGGCACTTTCATGGGGACCATTTAGCCTTGACGAAGAAGACTCATTTGCACAGAAGCGTCAATACGAGCTGAAACTTGCAGTGCAATCCGGTCTGGTCCTGTATTAATTCGACGTACGGGTTTAGGGTTACAGTAGTTTCTAATCTATCTATTAAATACTCAAATGTGGTAGATGGCTAATTCTTCAGGTATATCACGAGTTAATTGAGATCTTTCAGATTAACCCGTCAAAAACTTCGAATTAGACGAGTTTGACAAAATTTCAAGAACCGGCCAGGTTGACCCAGCATACAAAGCGTCAATTCCGTGACAAGGTAGACCGGGCTATAAACTTTACATCTTACAAAGATAGATCCTTAATTACCAAAATAATCAAAAAAATTTAAGTGTAGAAAATTCAACTTATAACATCTCCAACATGCAAAAAAAATAACATCTCCAACATGCAAAAACTTGATTCCATCTCGGTTTGTTTTCACGATTATGAATTTTAACAGTCAAGAGTTTCCTTGATTGGCAAGAGAAACGAGAACATGTTGCTAAATTAACTAGAAATCATTATGTCAAATTTTGATCTGATTGGCAAGAGAAATGAGGCTGCCCTTAGCTCCAAATCTGCAAGTGAATGTATTATGAAGTCAACGGAGAGAGGAAGAAATAAACTTGAAGAACGACGTCGTATTGAAGTCAGTGAAGAGATGAAGACTTAAGCAACGACGTCGTACTGAGGTCAGCGGGAAACAAAGAAACTTTTAGGACCGACGTCGTTTTGAAGTCAGCTGCTGGGTTACTTTCTTCTCCCAAGTGGAATATTTTCTTCTTAATTTGCATTTAATTTTCCTTTGGGATGTATGCAATTTGATTGTAATTTATGGGAAGCACGAATTTTGTGACATTTCTTACGGGAACTCTGCACTCTCTCCATCTCTTTCCCTAGATCCAAAGAACGTTTACTCACTCTGCGTTCACACTTCCCTTCTTTGATCTTCTCGCTTTCTTCGTCGAGGTGTTCTCAGAAAGAATTGGAAGTTGTATCTCAGTGATCAAACTGCTGAGATTGTTCCAGGTAAATTTTTAATTTTTTTTTCTCGATTTCTCCGCCGTTTCGTTCATAGTTTTAGTGATGGTGATTTGAAACTGGGTATTTGATTGAATCTGTTGGGTACTTGGCTCAATGGTTATGCATTATGTTTGGATTCTTTACTATGAATAATTTTACTGAGTTCGATTTCTCCAACTATTGGGTTTTCGATTCCTTCTTGATTCAAAACTTTTCCTCAATCCAATCAAAGAGTGATCTCACTTCTAATGCCGAAATTGGTAGCTGCTCTAGATTTTCATTGATGAGATATTGGTTGGGTAATTCGAAGTAGGTTTGCTTTGGAAGTGAAGATACAAGAATGGTGAGATCATCGCCACGAAGAGGGCAGAGATCAAAAGGAGTCTTGAAGGTGAAACACTGTGTTCAGCTGACGCTGTTGCTTGGTGTTGGGATATGGCTGATTTATCAAATGAAGCATTCACATGAGAAGAAAGCTGTGTTTGAGGAGGGTTCAAAGATCGCTGTTGAGGATAAAGTGGTGAAGCTTGGAAGGAAAGATCTTAATCCGCGTGTTGAGCAGTCTACGAACCTGAAAGATGATGTGGAAGGTGAAGGGAGCAAGAAGGAGGAGAGTTTTAATGGAGGAGGCTCAGGTACTGGTGATAAGTTTGGTAAGGAGGCTGGAGATGAGAGTGTAGACAGGGAGGAGGAAAGAGGCGAGGAGAGATCGACTCAAGGGGATAGTGAGAAGGAAACCGAAGGTACAGGGAATGAAGAAAACATCGAGGATTCAAACAATGAAGAAAGCGTGAAGATGATTGAAGAGAGTGAAGTTGGAAACGAGACGAGTAATGAAGAAGCTAGAGAGAAGAATTACAAGGGAGATGATGCGTCCAGCGAGGTAGTCCATGAGACGGAAGAGAAGAGTGTGGAAAGTGAGGAAGAAAGTAAATCCAACGGCACTGAGAATGTTAGTTTCCATGAAGACGAGTCAGGTCCCAAGGATTCTGTTATTAAGAAAGTATCTTCAAACACAACTGAGGACAATGGGGAGACTCGTAGTGATGATGGTGGGGAACATGAGAGAAAGAATGAGTCAGATTCAAAGACAGAAACAGAGGAGAACACTAGCTCATCTCTAGGTAAGGAGTCTGATGAAACAAAAACTGAGAGTGAGAGTGAGAGTGTGGTGTTGGAGAAAGGGTTCTCTGATTCTAATGGTGAATTGCCTGAGAGTAACCAGTCAACTTCCAATGCAACTGAAACTACAGAATCAACTGAAAAGACCAGCGATGGAGATGAGACCGGGAAATCCACCGGTTATCAAGAAACGAAAAACGAAGAAGACGAGAAGGAAAAGTTACAGTCTTCTGGACTCTCATCTGAAGAGGAAAGTCAAAACAAAGAGTCCGAGAAAAAGGAAAAAGAAGAGTCTTCGTCCCAAGAAAAAAGTAAAGAGGAAGAACCTTCGAAAAAGGAGAAAGAAGAGTCCTCATCCCAAGAGGAAGAATCTGAGAAAAAGGAGAAAGAAGAGTCTGAGAATGAAAACAAAGAAACTGATAAAAATGAGAAAGTAGAGTCTTCGTCCCAAGAGGAGCATGAGAGCAAAGAAACCGAGAAAAGGGAGAAAGAAAAGTCCTCAGAATCTCAGCAAAAGCAAAACGCCAACAGTGAAAAGAACATTGAACAGGTGGTACCTACTGATTCTTCAAACACACAGGAGAAGAGCGAGGAACCAAAAACTGACGAAAGCAAGAGTGTATCTGGCAACGGGCAAATCAAATCAGATTCTGATATAAAGGAAACAGAGGATGACACTTCAAAAACAGAGTCGGAGAAAGTGGAAAACAACAAAAGTGGTGAAACAGAGAAGACGCAGAACGATCAAGAACATACCAAGTCCACTTCAGATAATAATGTTCCTCAGGATGTTAAGGATGTTCGAAGTGATCTGGACTCTCTTCCCAAGTCCAGTAATGGTTTAACTAACGACAAAGTCGCTGCTGAGTGATGTTCTTAACAAAAAATCGTCATGTACTGTATGCATATTCTATACTTATCATATCACGGGAATTAATTCCCAACTAGTAATACTGAGTTTTGAAACAAATGAATACATAACATACTCTCTTGTTCTGTCTCATTGTCTTACTATTATGAAGAAAGAATGCTTTTTTTTTTTATTGAGATTGAATCAAGAGATTTGAGGAAACATAGCTTTGATAACAACAAAACCAAGTCTTATTCTTATTTCCCAACAACTGAAAAGAGAGTGGAGTAGCAAATAGTTGACAAAGTTAAACAATCTTATTTCCCAACAAATGAAAGGAGATTGGAACAGCAAATAGTTGACAAAGTAAAAACAAAGACGATAGGCATTTAGCCATTCAAATGAGCCAAGAAGAAATTATTCTAAAGACGCAGGATTCAGTGCCCTTCGTTGTGCTTCACCTCAAACAGACCGTCTGGACCTGAGAACAGCAAAGTAGAATAAGTCACTTCAGAAACGAGGTGTGGAAAACGACCTCTAAAGGTTTTTATGAGAACCCATGATAAAAGATGCATTTTTGTTTGTCTAAACAGTATCATCTAAGCTGCAGAACACGAAATGCAAAACAGTAATACGAAAGATCGAAAAATGGGATAGGGATACATACCCCAAGGAAACTCCTTGTTGCGGATGTGCATATACGGATAGGCCTGTAAGAAGGAAACAAATGGAAAAATATAATGTTCAAGAAAGCTCGAGGCCAAAGCAGAATGAATGAGATAAGATAAGCTATATCAGAAAAGGCCAAAACGGCAGCTTTAGTAACAACTTCATCATTTGCAGTTTTACTGAAATCAAAGATGAAATTGTTATAAGAGAAGCATACAGGAGGGTCCTCGCCGTGATGATGGCCCTTGGATAAAACATAGACGGCTAGAGCAGTGCAACTAGCAATACCCAGATAAGTTATCTTCTCCCACTTGGCAGCTTCGTCTGTACAAAATTCAAAACACTTAGATGAATCAATACTGGCAATGGTGTACCAGGAAATAAAAATGACTCTTTCCTTTCAACATGGAACTACGCACAGAAATGTTGGAGATTTGATCCGAGAAAACGCTCCAGATCATCGGAAAAGATAAACTTGATTGAGTTTTAAAGGAAAGGAAATCAAATTATTATTTGAATAATCAATCTGCCGAATCAATTCAGAATTAACGAGTTAGGTATCTGAAACATGAGATTTGGTTTCAAAATTTTGAATCCGTGGGGAATCATATTGAATCTTAATATCAATTCAAAACTGAAGAATCAACAACAAATCAGACACAGATTAAGAGCTGAGACGAATCCAGAAAAATAATCGGGAACACCTCGAAACAGAAAACCTAGATCGTATTGAAAATGAGGGAAAAAAGAGAGAGGAGACGATTTACAAGCATCGTCGTGGCCGGCAGAAGAGGAAAAGCTTCGCTTATGAGCGACGGATGTCCTCGGAGCTGCGCGGATCGTTGCTCGGGAAAGAGCGGAACGTACAATCGCCGTCGCCATTCTCCGGAATCTTCTTCGTGGCGGTCTCTCTCTCTCTCGATCGAAGTGTCTGACTCTCAGGGAAGAGATGTGAACAAAGGTTATGTGACTCACAAATCAGACATCGCTGATTCTTAAGTTCTTAACCCAATATGATATTTTATAAATGGGCCTTAGTTAGTGGGTATTTGAGCCCATCATTGCTTTGATCCTTTCATTTGAAAAAACAAAATTCTTCTGAAAACGAATTTTAAGAAATAGAATAACATAACATAATTTGATGTGATTGTTTTTTTTTTACTTCTCACAAGTTCAAAATTTGTTTCTGAAGAGGAAACTGATCAGCATAAAGCTCAAAATTTTATAGAACCAGAAAGAAAGAAAACAAAGAGAGAACAATCATCATCATCAGTTTTCGGAGTCTTGATTGCCACCACCGCCACCGTCGCCAGAGGCCGCAAAGAAAAGAGCTCCGGCACCAGAACCACCGTGAGAATGTTCGATGACGACATGATCAGATAACTCATCACCAAGCATTTCCCAAACACTGCTATGGAGATAGTTTCTAAAGACCCTGTAATGATCATACAATCCTCCTTCAACTATCACAATGCTCATCTTCTTCTCTAACCTTCCCAGCTTCTTTATCATCCCAACTATTCCTGCTCCCGCCACACGAGCCGCTCGTTCCGCGACTACATCGCATACTTCAACCACGACTTCTCTCGCCGCAAGAGTTGAATCCATGATCTTCACGTTACATTATATATACATACGTACATGTGATGTGAGTGATAAAAGTTCACACAAGAATCAAGATTCAAGATTTTCCCTTTAATTCAAGTAAAAAGACAGTGAAAGTTTCTAACTTATGAAACATACCCCGAAAACTTCCTTGAGCTTTTTGTTTACGATCTCACGATCATCGGATATGTCTTGATGCATCGCAGCCATATCTGGCGACCTGAAACACGCCCAAGAAGCCGCAGTATTGTCCTTCTGATCTATAGTTTCAACATCATAATCTAAAACAATATAGTATAGCTACCATAAAATGTAAGGAATTGTGAGTTTTGGAGGCAATGTATCTCCAAAGAGAGCCGATTCTTCAGACATTCTTAGTAACACTCTTCTCACTATCTCCCCTAAGTATCCTCCAGACACCATCTTCTCAAACACCTTAAAACAGAGGAAACCCAAAATTCTAAAAAAACACAAAACATTGATTAATCATAATTAACTTGATATGTGTTCTTACTCTGCTTCCAGGATTCAAGCTTTCCGCGTCAAGAGCAGCATCAAATTCAGTTACAGGAAGATGACACGATCTAAAGTCTGCCCACTCTGTGCTAATAACCTACAGTCTTACCATGTCAAGTTACTTGATCATATAACTTTATGAAAGCTCTATGATCTTGGATCAATGTGTTCAAAAGTCTCTTTAACATACAATCTCTTGTGCCTGAGGTATGGCTGATTTCAATCTCGAAACCTCATGAGCTTGTTCGATGTAAGCAGCGTTAGTTCCCATACCTAAAGTGACTGCAGCCACAGTGTCTTTGTGATAGTACCTTCCTCCAGCCAACTCTCCAACTGTATCATCCACCTAATCAATTCATTACAGAGTTTCACATCATATCATATCGATTAAACAAAATAACCTAAGAGAATTTGATCGTCTTTAGACCAATTACCAGCGCCGTGTTCATCCGAATTTTCAGACCGTGTCTCTCCAATGATTCATTCATATCATTGACATACTCCTTCAAAACCGTATCATCATCATCATTCGCTAAACTCTTCCTTTGTATTGCCGAGATTGATGAACCAGATCCAATTTGCTGGACAGTGCGTGTCAGCGTAAACCCGAGCTTCTTCACTTCCTCTGTTTCTTTTCCTGGATTCATCCCAAGAAATTTGACTAGCTCCAAGGATATATAATCACACAACTCCTGAAACGCACAAAGACTTCAGCTTCAAGTGACCATAACGTGTAATCCAAGAAACCGTGTGTCTAACAATATACCTTGAAAGAACCGTTTAAAACATCTTCAGGGATCGAAATCTCTTGCTTTTGAACATCGGAGATCGGTTCTTCGTTACCTCCTAATGTCCCACGTAACAGTAGGATTTCCTTGCCTCGCAAGTTAACTCCATAGTGAACACCCTTCTCATCTCTACAGGTATAATTAACACCGTTGATTAAACGGCAATGTAGTACTAGTACCCTCTGAACGAAACAGAGGATCTGAGATTTTAGGTTTTTTTTACCCGGAAGGGAGAGAACCGGCGAATGAAACGAGCATACTGAGGGAACCGCGATTCTCTTCGGCGGCGGCGGAAGCGGCGGCGAGAGAGGTGGTCATCTCGGCGACGAAAGCGTCCGCCACCGCCCAGAGCTTGGACACAGGTGTGGCGCATTCTCTAGCGAATTTCATCAAAATCCTTTGTGTATGTTTCCGCTGCAGCTCCTTCCTCCGCATCCACCGACCAATTATCACAGCAGCTGCAACCGCCGTAGCCGTTGCAGCCGTCACAGCCACCACCACCTCTTTTCTTGTCATTTTCTTTTTGGAGTTTTTTTTTTTTTTCTCGTTTTCCGACCAACACAGTAACCATCCCACGAAGATAAGATGCATTCTCTCTTGTCACCATGTTTTGCGAATCATCATGTTTGAATCATTCAACTCTTTTTTTTTTTTCGGGTAATCAATATGGAAATATTTTTTCTTTGGTTGGATTTGATTTCGGTTTGTATAGTCCGGTTGGAGTTGGCCTTATTGTAATTTTCCTTCCGTTAAAATGCCCGGCCGCTTGATTTGAAGTCAAAATGTAATATCCTTCAATACAATTGAAATAAATCAACCCTAACCAAATAGATTAAGCTTAAATGACTTAATCAAGCATTAAATTTCTAACCCTCGGGGTCCAGATCATTTCCATTTTCAATGGAACGCCACTCGGTTATAACAAAAAATGATATAGATCATAGCAGACATTTTTAATGTGTGTGAAAATAGCTGGTATTAAGTATTTCTATAAACGTAACTGGTATTTATACAGGTATATTTATATTAAGTATTATTAACATATGAGAAAGTATATTTTGAAACCAATTTAGAAAAAAAGAATCAATGGCCAAATCACTTAACTGAAACGAAGATACAAAATAAATTTTAAAAGTTTTATTGAAATGTGAATACATTGTCATAAAAACCAAAACGTCCATATGTTATTCGAGTGGTATGATTTTGAGTTTTTGACCATGCGCTTTAATGTATGGTTTCACATTTAATTATGTTATTACTTATATGATCATTAGGTATAGACTGTATAGTGATGCATAGAGCCGGATTCACATTATACTGAGTCCAACCATTTGGAAAACTCCCACATTTTCAAGTCACTTATTATATTCCGAATATATTCCCCAATTTCCAACGTATTACGTAGTTTTGTTATTATTTCAAAAGGGAATGTGATTGGCTACTTTGGAAGGTCATATATTATAGACCGAGTTGTCATGCTATGTGGATGTCGACTTTTGGACTGTATATAAGCAGATGATAATGTAATTATATTGTGTTTCGTGATTAGTGATTAGGGGGGCCTAACTATAAAATGTTCTGCATTTAAAAGCAACTGGAGTCCCATAAAACATGTGATTATTTCTTATAGTTTCACACCACAACGGTCTACTCCTATTTTTCTGTTTAATTAGTTGGATTCATAGTTACCCAAATTTTAATTTTGCGGCACCAAAACGATAAAAAGTTTACTGACCATTTTGAGTATATCGCCAATTTATTTCAAATCTGATTTAAAAAAAAAATTCTCAAAACTGTTATAATCAGCTGCATAATAAATGCAGAAAATAAAATAACTAATTAGCCTATAATTATAGGAACGCATGTTGACAAAAAGAAAATTGGCTATAAATCTTGGTACCCAAAAATTGCAGCAAACTGGTCACCGGAAAAAAAAATCTGTAGACAACAAAATTTGTCTGTTTTCCGTCATATACTCAAGTTAGATCACCAAATATATCTCCACTTTGTAACTAGATGTTGCGATGATATATATTAGATAATACTTTTTCTATATACATTAGTTGCATTTGTGTATTTGGTAACCAGTTCCACAACAGATCAAGCCCATCTTGTGAGTGTTGGGGTCAACACAAATTCTAGTGAGAAGGAAAGAAGAAAAGGCGTTGAGATATATGAGAATCGATCAACCAATAAAACAAATTAGTTCAAATGTACAAATAAACTTCGTTAATATTCTCTACTAGTGCAACCAATTGATGCTGTAAATGGAAGATTTTATTCTTGGATCATCACAAATTGGTTGGAAGGTTTTAGTTTTAGATCGACAAAAGTAAACACTAGAACATAATCTATATACACATATTTACATATATATTGTAGTATAAATGATGTCATGGTTACCGCTTGGTAGTGCGATCTGGAACAAGATATGCCGTCCAAGAAAATCAAATACCAATCAGGACAAATCTCGTGGCGCGTCATGTTCTAGTTTAATTAATTTTGCTTATCATATAATTATAAATTTACTTATATAATAAGATTGGTAAGAGTACATCGTCATTATGTTGAGCCACTCTTTCCACTTTCGGATTATATCACTGTTGAGTGTTGATATAAAAACATTTGCTACTCCAAATCATTGCAGTTGACAAACAGAATATTTTTATTTTGTTAGAAATGTTAAAACCAAATACTATGTTTACAGTAAATAAAAAAAAATCTTTCCATTTGATTATATATAGTTTGGCTACATGACTAAATATAGTATATACATACAGTTTTATACATTACCGTTGGATTATTTGGACCCAAGAAAGCAGCGTTATACTGTACTTGGTTTCACATTAATTTGACCTCGATCAATGATACTGTAACCAAAAATATAGCACTAAAATGGAATATATCGCACGTTTTTAAATTCCATTATATATGTATTTAACAATTTATTAACCCGGTTCTTACGGAATTTGCCCCTTAATTATTTCCTTATCTCTTTTTTGTTAAAGAATTATTTCCTTATCTCTTTATTCCTTTTTTTTTACTTTTTCTTCCGAAATAAATTAATAATTTTCATCCAAAGTTGAGAGAAAATTGAATCAAAATAGTTGTTTTAAATTTTTAATCGAAGTACGACCACGATCTAATAACATTCATAAGTTTACCAAGAATTGACATCATTTCATCTGAGATCGAACCTTCTTCCTTATCATGAGGATAACTGCGTAGATTAAAACAAACAAAGTTCCTATCTGCTTGAGTAGTCTCTATTATGAACGTTAAAAATGATTAAACCCTTTCTCAAAAAAAAAGCGATAAAAAAATGGTTGTGTTGGTCTCAAGTGAGAGAGAGTTATCACAAATGACGAACGGAAAAAAATAAATAAATAGGTGAGCTGTCACGTCAAGGATGGATCAAACGTTTGGGTTTTGACAGCGACCCAGAGTCCGTGATACACGTGAAGGATACAGTAAAAAAATTAATGTTTTGAATCATACAAACTATAAAGAGTTATGTATTCTAAAATGATTTGTAGGAAGAATTTCTTAAATTTTCAGAACTCTGTCTGATTTTTTTTTTTCATTTTAAGTTGTGGTATGTCTGGAACACAGTACTAATAGTTTAAGATATTACTATAACACAAAAATGTAACGGCAAAACAAAAATAACACAAAGAATGTCTTTTATTATTTCCAAAGCAAATTCATATGTTTGTCGAATTGAACTTAAACTCTAGAAAGTTCAGGATAATTTATGTCCATCAAATAATGGATTTTCACAGACGGCTCAATCAATCATCGAAGTGTACGATGTTACTAATGTTACTAGGATTAATTTTACGGAAAGTTTATGAAGATGTGTGTTTAGATGGTTTATTAATTAGTTAAAAAAAAGAAAGGAATTGAGATTTTATAATCCGCCAAGAGCTCAACTAATCGATCGATTATCCACTTTCCTAATTTACGATGTGTCCTATGATGATCATCCTCTTCTTTCCTATTATGGAAAGAAATTCTTGATCGTCCTTTCGCATTTCTTAACTTTTTTTGTTTTGCTTGATTTTCCAGTTGTAGTTACACCCTCTTTTATTAAAAAATTAATAATTTTTTGGTTTAACTTAAAATCAATTAGTAATGACTGACTAATATTCTGCTTCGATATATGTAAGATTTTCAAAATCAACAAATTTTCACATGTTCGTTGCTAATAATAACAAAGAAGCGTTTTAGTTTGCTTTGGGTTTTTAGATATGGAAAATTAGTGCAAATATTGGCTGTGAATGAGATACGCATTTCCAAAAAAAAAAATTTGGCTGTAGATGTTTAAATTTTTTTGAAAAGCTGGTCGATTAAATTTAAAATTCTCTAGAAAACTGTAAAGCAGATATATTAACTATTAAGAATTAAACAAAATGACTAATATTATTTTCCTCAGGTAAATTACGAATATTATTATTTTGAAACAATGGATGTAGATAGCTACTTCATCCATATCCCAGTTGACTTGAACAAATATTGTCTCGTAATACTTTTTTTTCTCTCTTTAAGATAACTTCCTAATGTTTTTCCCCCTAACGCTATAAAAGATAACTTTCTCTTTTGTATATTTCAAGATTGCTGAATCGTCCGAAAAAACACACTAACACAAACTTGAGTAATTGGTAAGTTAAAAAACATGCAAAAGAGTAAAATCAACATTGACTAGCAACTACCAAAATAAAAGTGCTTTACATTATTACAAATTCATATATCAAAATATAAAAAAGGGGAGAAAAAAAGGAAGCCAGATAGAGGCGGAAAAATTCCAACCCAAAACCATGAAGCTGTCCTATGATCGATACGTATGAGGGGAGTGATTCTTCACATTCAATCTTGCGCATAGATAACAAATGAAGAAAGTCTCCAATCAAACTTATCAATAAAGAAAAACATTCTTCATGGCAAAAACCACTTATGATCCTTCAGAGAAATCGTCAATAAGCATGAGATTTAAAACAATCACATGAACTTCGATAAATCAGACCTCAAGCTCTTTACAACATCAATGAGTGTCATGTCGAAATCACTCTCCTTCTGCAAATAAACATTAAGCGATCTTACTTACTCTATAATTAAGAACAAGTTCTTCCTATACATATGTGTGTGCATACCTTAGCTATAATGGTGATATCAAGAGTTGGTCCAAAGGGAAAAACACTTGAGTTAGTTATTGAGAAACGAAATTTCTCAATCGCGGCCATAATCTTGGTAATATGACCATTATGCCTCTCGCAAAGGATCTTGATTAGAACATCTTTATCCGAGAATCTTACTTCGATCTCTGGAAGTTCCAAGCCCGAGGAGCCGTCTTCACAGCAAGAAGACGAAGCTGTTAGATTACTATCGTCCAAAATCAGCTTAGACTTCTTCACAAGAACCATTGATTCCAATCTTCTTTCCTTCTTCTGTTCCTCAAACTCTCCCACTCGTTCTTGTAGATACTTTATATGCTTTAATGCATCTCCCAACACAGAGGCCTTGTCCATCTATACACACGAGTAAAACAAACAAAAATCAACAGAAATGTTCTTTTTGGATAAATTGAGAAGGGATATTTGTTGTGGTATATTTACCTTTTTCAGGCCGGGAACTAGAGCGGAAAGAGCAACAAATCTTTGAGTAAGCTTCTCTCTGCGTTTTCTTTCGGCGATTATGTGATCTTGAGCATTGGATTGGCTTCTATAGAAAGGTTGAGCCCTCTTGGTCCCTTTACGATTAATCGACTCATTCAGCCGCTGTGGTGGCACTTCAGCCTCTACTTTGGGGCTAAATATTGACTTTAGATATGTGGAAGAGTACTCATCCACAACATTTGGAGAAGCATTTCCGAAAGAGAGAATTCTTGAGGAAGGCTGATGATGAAGATGAGGAGAAGAAGAAGGTAGTGGTGGTGGCATTTTTGGTAATATGTAAGTTGTCTTGAGGATCTTTGACGATTTCATTTCGATCAAATCATCATAAGAAGGATCATTTGTGGTGGTCTCAAGATCTGAGAAATAGTGTGGAAGAGTGTATTGAGCTTCATGGACCTCTCCCATTATTGAGTTCATGTGATAACTTTCTTCTACTTCCTATATCATCACACACACACACACACAAAAACAAAGAAAGAGAAAGGTAGTATCAAATGACAACATACAATACTAATTGAGATCAAAATATATGCGTGTGTAGACCTGCTCAGAAAACCCGCTTACACTCATTGTTTTTGCTTCTTCTAGGAATCAAGATCTGGAAATGGCAAAATACAGCAATAAGATTCAAGATCTGGAAATGGCAAAGTACAGCAATAAGAACGTTAATGATTACCAAAAAAAAATCTGAGTAAACAAGTAGATCTTTGGGTTGTTCAAATACATGATTTGACATTTAAAAATCCAAGATCAAGAAACATTAACAAGTGGTGTCATTTACTATTCTTGAATAGTAAAGAAACGAGCGAGATATTAGTTGATGTAGCCCTAGAAAACTGGAAAAGGTTATATCAAAAAGAAACAAAATGGAGAATGTTGAAATTGAAATTGATATTGAAATTGAAAGTCACCTTCTTCTTGGAAGTGGAAAGAGAGAAAGAGAGAGAAAGAATTAGAGAGAGAGAGAGAGATATTGAGATTTGTGTGAGAATGCAAATATGTACAGGCACACGAATATGGACTAATTTGCACGTGTGAAAGGCAGTAATTCTACTATATAAAAGATAGCCCCTCATTAATATTCCATTCCTCCCATTTTTCGGGTGTCAAAAAGAAAAACTAGGTGTGAATGGTAAACATGAAAATAAATAAGTGGAAATAAAGTAAAGATATAGAGAGGAAAAAAAAATGAGAGTAAAAGAGAGGAAAGTAAATAAATTTAAAATATTTGACTTGTTTATTTTTTTTGTTTTGCTCCTTCCATCTCATAAAGTAAAAAAATGAGAGTAAAAGAGAGGAGTAAAAGTTTTTCTTTTTGTAAAGAAAATACAAAAACTTTAGAGTAAAGTGGAGTAAATTTTTTTTCTTCTTTTTTCACCTGATTGGAAACAAAGTAGAGTACATGAGAGTAAAACATATTTTACTCCATCACATTCACGCTAACTCAACCAAACGATCAGACCCCCCTAATCGCAGATAATATCATAATACATATACGACCTTTTTTTCAAGATTCAAATATTACCTATATCACCCTCAACAACAAAGGTATCAAATATCATTTAATAGTGATATACACAATGGGTATTTTGTTTCAGCTATTGCAACTATTTAGGAACATGAACGATATTTGTCGTGTTAAAAAATATATGAAATACACAAATTAAATTAACTAATGAGTAACCAAAAAATAAGAAAAATATACATCGAAGATCTAACCAATGCAACCTCCTCAATTTATAAATATTAAATAAAAGCAACTACATTTTATCTAAGAGAATGAACCTACCCAAAAAAAGGGAAGTCATTAGAGCCTTCGTGATTAATTTTCAAACATTTCTTATTATAAGAGAAAGTAGACAGAAGAGGACCAATAAACACAACATTATCCCAAAGCTAATGGTGGGTCCTATTGAAAATACTATACAAGCCAGTATTTATTAATTTCTCCCATTGTTGTGTAAAACTAAATGTGGCACCAACCAAAGATCCCATATGATTTCATGGCATTTTTAATGGTATTGGTTAGGCTATTGTTACACTATATAAAAATTCCATTAATGTTTTTCAAATAAAAAGTGAGAGGAATATTTTTGAATAATTAAGGGTGTAACAGGTCATTATCTAAAGAAATATGTTAAATAAATGGAATAAATGAGACTGAAATATGGGATAACGAATGAAGTTGGATAAATCTTTGAAGTAAATAGTTGTAAACTTGTAATAGCAATAGAGACGGACACATGTGGACAGTTTCTTGGGGCTCTTGTGTCTTGTGCAAACGTGCGAATCTTAATATAGTAAAAAACAAAAAAGGTTAGATATATAAAATAATCGGACGTGTTGAATTTCATATAAATGCTAAGCTATGGTACAAAAAGCACGTGGCTATTAATGATCTAAGAATAGAAATAAATGCCACTTCACTTACAGCTAATCTCTCTCATTTCCTTCATTACTGAGCCCCATGATAGAAGCATCTTGGCTCCTGCAAACAAAATTTAGTATTTACTTTTACAGTAGATTTAAATATAATATTGGTAATATTCCTGTCCAAAAGCTCCAACTACATAAACGTATACATGATTAGGGTATAATTTTAAAATCTTAGCTCATTTCCAAGATCTAAATACTAAATTAGTTTTAATATTTATATAGTTTCATGGATCCGTATCATTGCTTAAAGTGAGAGCATAGTTTTTTTTTTTTTAGTCAAACCCTAGAATGGAAAAAAAAAAGAAACAGATACAGACAAATGGGTAATTGATAAATATACAACCAAACAGAGAAACCTTATTATAAGCTTTTTGGCGTATGTCATATAAGAAATCCTTTAGTGAGGCTTGGATTTTTTTTTTTTTTTTTTTTTAATTTCCTCTGCCATTATGTGTTGGTGGGTGAATTTTGCTCCTATAATTAATGGATTTGCTGTAGATTTGCTCTGGATCTAATAGCACTGTTTCATCCTAGTTTTATTTGACCTAACAATTTTGAAATAAATTAGCCAAACGAAGTCTTCAGAACACAGGTTAATTAGATTGAAACCATAATAGGCTGCTAATGGTTTACATTTAAATTTGATCCCTAGAACAGAGCTAGAAATAAGAAAATGGCATAGCACTCGCTGAGACATAGAAAATGACTATGAGGAAATACAATAACTTGTATGATTGTATCATGAATCTTAAACCCACAACTCCACAAGTTTTTCTTCTTTATTCACTTTTTGTATTGATCTCATCACTTTACCTGGTTCATCACAAAGACCAACACTTGCAACAAGATTTGGCAATTACTAATCCAGATATAACCATGAGCCCTGCAAGAGCCTAAGATTGAATTTTCTACATGACATTAATCGGATGGCTCGTATGTCTTTGTTTCATTCATATATAGCACACAAATCAACCAGACAATAATAGTGATCTACCTAAAATCACAACACTCTTCAACTTCCTCAAGAATATTCTACCCCAATTTGAGCATGTCTTGTGTGAAGAGTCAACGTTAGCACATCACTAGACAAATTAAGAAAGATCACAAAATGAGTTTAAAAGGACTAACCAAAACGACATTCGAACATCAGTACAGCTTATTTTGTATTTCTGCTTTTCTGGTACTTGAAATCATACTGTCTCGTGCCGACAATAACACAAACCTCCCTCCCATCTGCAATAGATAGCAGAACTTTGCAATAAGAAAATCAAAAATACAAAAAATCTCGCAGGTGAAAATAAGGTTTAACCAGTTTTTCTTACAAGCGACTTAAGCACCAATATTGTGCCCATTCGAGTCGAGGAAGAGCTAATAGCAGTAAAAAAAGATGAACCTCGCAAGCCATAAAGGCATTGATCTTGGGGCAGTGACAACTTCTTCCTCTATTTGATTAAATTCTATTGATATAGGTAATGCAAGTGAATTCAAGCAGCATTGGTGGGCCTTTTGGGCCATGTGGGTAATTAATTAACAACTAATTTTTTGCTTGTACACTTTAATATTCGGTTAAAGAATCAAACTTTTGAAATTTCCCCCGAGAAAATTTACTAGGGAAGTGCGACTGATCAGAAAACAGAAAATTACAATAAATGATTAATGGGTCAGCTTCTGTTTCTTCTCCTTTCTCACTCTTTCTCGCGTATTCTCTTCTTCTATCAACCGTAGTTGTTCCGCGTCTTCTTTCTTCGCAAGTTTCTCGCTGTATCAATCAAACAAACAAACAAACAAACATGACCATTGTACTTTGCTTGTAACGGAAGTTAATAGAAAACATGTAAATACATAGGTATGGAGTGTACCTTCGTTTCTCTTCCTTGATGATATCTTCAAAGTTGGCTTCCATGCCTCTATCATCATAATCTTCCAAATCACGCCCAGCATAACGATCAGTCTTGCACATCTTTCTAATCATTCGCAACGCCGACTCATCTTCTTCCGACATTTTCTTCTGCTTCTTCTTCTTTGTCTTCAGTTGTTGAGGTTTCTTCAATGGTGGTTTGCTAATCACCCGAGGAGGCAATGGTTGTCTTGGAACCATTCGAGAACTTGTGAGTTCTTGAGATGCCTTCCTCTGTTCTACCCTTTGTTGTTTAGGATCAGATGTCAATGTCTTTGGCTTTGGCTTTGGCTTTGATGAGGAAAGTGGCCTCTGATTTAGATTTATTCTATGATCCTTTGGTTTTGTAGCAGGAACTGGTCTTGAACGCATTTGGCTGCGTGAAGCATCGGGTCTCGGATGATCCATTTGGTTTTTCCAAAAACTTGGTCTAGAATTAGGAACAGGGTCGTTACGAGGAGGTGGTTCCTTTAGTGAAACAGGAAGCTCAGCATCATCAGATAAAAGGAATGAGTAGTCTCTTGAATCCTTAATTATCTCAGCTTTTCTTTTCTTCTGCTACAAGGCAAGGCAAGAAACACACACAAAAAAAGGGCACAACTTAGCAAAATGTAAAACCAACACAGAGTTTTCTGGTTCAGGCAAAAGATCGCTGAAGTTTACCTCATTCGCATTTTTAGTCGCTGGACCAGAACCTTTCTTCTGCACGCATGACACAAGCAATTTTATCAGCATGATGAAAAGGCTGAACAAAAAAGTTGCGATGTCAATTTTGAAAAAAAAAGGATCCGAGACTTACTGTTTGGATTGAGTTCAACATTTTAGCTGCCAAAAGCTCGTTTTTAAACAGCGATTTGCTTTCTTGTAATACTCGATGAGCAATAACAGGCTGAGAAGGACCAAAGAAGGAACCAAAGCTGCACACAACAAAGATTAAGAAGAGCAGAGTTAGAATTTCACATTGGTGAAATTAACAAACAAACAAAAAAAAAAAACCAAGAAATACTACTTACTCGTTAAACGGAAGTTTTCTTTTCTCTTCTGAGTTTGGAGCAAGAGCGTTTCCGTCTTGCGTCTTCTTCCTGATCGATTCTTTTATTCGTTGCGAAATTCAAGAAACTCTGATTCAAGATGTTCCATATTTTGTGGAAGATAGTAAGTGCCTGCAAGCCATTAATTAGGGTTTCTGCGTCGCATCAACAACTAGACAAATCGACACAATAACCAATTACGGAGTAATATATAAAGGTGAAGTTTCTACGACTAGGAGACGTGCAAAACAATTAATAAAACGGGGGAAAAAATCAATTAGTTAGTCAAATCTCTTTACTTGATAACAATGAAATTGACACAAACCTTGAAGAAAAGTGAAGTAGCACTCGACGAAAGATGATTTACTTTGAGAAACGAAGGATGCGAGAGCTCGTTTCTGTCTCAGAAGAAATCGCAGAATCTGAGAGAGTAAGAAAATACAAAAATACTGCGAAGCTTTTATAGGCAAAAATATTTGGGTTTCCAATTTCCAACGTCGGTTCTAACTTTCGAACTGTTATCTTTCCTTTTTTTCCCCCTTGTAAAATTGACTTTTATTTCTTTCATGTCAAACAATAACTGATATTTTTTTTCTTTCTTTTTACGCCAATCTGGTCCTGGTATCATTTTTATATCTAAAAATAAAAGTTTGTATGATTAATTCCAATAAATATAAGAGTAATGACAATAGATGATAATCAAATTACACATGTTCATATTCATATCCACCACACATGAATGTTCTCGTTTCCTTGAGACCATTTCATATCAAGTTCTCTACTCTCGGCAGAGATATACGACAAAAACACCAAGTCTCATTTATTCTTAAGTACTATCTTCTTCTTCTTCTTCTTTTTTTTTTTTTTTTTTATTTATTTCCCGACAGGATCATAGTTTTCTAAAAGATAGGACCAGCAGCGAGAATCTCCTCCGTAAGTTTACCATCCACGCCAATCTTATGATTAGCAAAAGTCTCGAAGTTCTTCTTGAACAAACCTCCCAGTTTCAACAGAGTTTCCTTATGTGCTTTCTTATCAGACCACTGCATTTTCATGAAGGAAGAACCCAAATCAGCAAAAATGGTTCATCATCCATCAGTTGAGAGAGAGAGAGAGAGAGAGTGAGAGATTTTTCAGACACTAACCGAGTTTACGGGATCCAAGATCTCTGAAGGTATCCCTTCGATCTCAGTTGGGATTTCAAACCCAAAGATTTCGGTTTTCTTGAAGTTCGACTTCAACAGGCTCCCCGAATGGATTGCATCGATGATCTTCCTAGTATATGCCAGCTTGATTCTGTTTCCAACACCATAACTGCAAAAAGGCAAAACGTTACAGGACATGTTTATAACCTACCAACACGTGCAACAAGGCAACTTTTTTCTTGTATTGGTTTCCATTAACCGGACATACCTGCCACCGGACCAACCAGTGTTGACGAGCCATCCAGTAGCACCTTGTGTCTTCATCTTCTCAGCTAACATAGCTGCGTACTTTGTAGGATGCAACATTATGAAAGCTGCACCAAAACAAGCTGAGAATGTTGCTGTTGGCTCCTTGATGCCGTCCTCTGTGCCAGCAACCTATATACATGTTCACATCTTTGGTTAACGTTTTAAAGTTTACGGAGACCGATCCCAAAAGAGAAATAATGACTTTGTATGGGACATACCAGAGCAGTGTAACCACTAATGAAGTGGTACATGGTTTGTGCCAGATTCAGCTTGCTCACAGGTGGGAGAACACCAAAGGCATCACAGGCCAGAAGTATCACATTCTTCGGGTGTGGACCAACACAAGGTATTTTCGCATTCGGAATGAACTCAATCGGGTACGCAGCACGTGTGTTCTCTGCAACCAAGAGGAATCGAAGATGATCATTCTGTTAATTGCAAGGAAGAAGAATAACAAAAGACCAACACTTGTTTTACCTGTAACAGATTTATCAGCATAATCCACTTCTCTGGTGTGCTCGTCAAACACAACATTTTCCAAAACTGCAACGAGATAAGAAGCCTAATGTTATCTCACTGATTTGACTTTCGTTCTCAAAAGGGTTCTTAACTACTGTTCTTTTACCTGTTCCAAACTTGATGGCGTTCCAGATATCAGGCTCCTTCTCCCTTGAAAGATCAACGCACTTAGCATAGCACCCACCCTCAATGTTCGAAACACCAGTCTCTGTCCAACAATGCTCATCATCTCCAATCAGATACCTGTTGTGGTCAGTAGACAGCGTCGTCTTCCCGGTACCTGAAATCAACAATCATAGGAAAAAAAAAAAAACAACCACCATCAATCTCAATTCACATGCTCATTACAGCAGAGAAGCAAGCAATTTTTCAAGTTGTCAATTCAGGGGTAGTTGTGTAGCATCATTTGACTTATCTTTCCCTTCATCATCACCAAAATGCTTTGGTGATGACATAACTATACCTGAAAGTCCAAAGAAGAGAGCAACGTCTCCATCTTTGCCCATATTGCATCCAGAATGAAGGGAGAGAATGCGACGCTTAGGCATAAGGTAATGCATCACACTGAAAGACCCTTCTTCATTTCCCCGGCATACTGAGTGCCGAGTATAACCATTTCCCTCCTACTAAGATTTAAGTCTACGCTAGTGGAAGATGTCATGTAATGAGTGTAACGGTTACACGGAAACTGCCCAGCATTGTATATAGTGAAGTCCGGAGTACCGAAGCTCTCAAGCTCCTCCGGAGTCGGTCGAATACACCTGCCACCCTCACCCGTTATCGATTTTCTTTGCTAATAATTTTCATCATTTCTTTGTTTATTCACCCAAAACCCAGAGGGACAATGATGTTTTGATATTTTGACAGAACATTTTAAGGAGACTAATCTGGGAAATGGTAGAATGAAGTGATGGTTTTACTTACATGTTGTGCATAAACAGTGAATGATAAGCTCTAGCTGAGACAATCCTGACTTTGATTCTGTTCTCCGGATCCCAGTTCAAGAACTGATCATTGACAAAGACCTAAAACCCCAACAAGAAGAGCAAATTCATTAACTTAAGATCAAAATTCTAAAGGCTACATCAATACACTCAGAACACTGAATCGAGTTTCAAATCTGTACCTTTTCCAAGGAATTCAAGTAATCAACCGCTCTTTCTCTGTTCACCATGAAGGCATGTTCATCCATTTCGATATTCGGCGAACCCCTAAAATCAAAATTAAAACCAAAATCAATAAAAAAAAACGAAAACAGAGGATATATAAACCAAAAATTCCACCGATCAAAAGAGAAAATCGAGATCGGATACTCACTTTCCCCACCACAGCTCGTCCTCTGTAGTCTCATCTCTAACGACACGCTTATCCCTCGGAGCTCGACCAGTCTTCGCACCCGAAAGCGTCGCCAACGCTCCATTGGAAGTGATAAACGAACCTTTCTCATACTTGATAGCCTGTTCATATAGCTCTACAGAAAGAAATCGGAAACCATCTATCAATTCATCGGGAAAACTTCCGTTGATAAAATCGGATCGGATTTAGGGATTTTTTCACCTGCAGGAGATAGGTTGTAGAGGACGTGGGTAAACTTCAAGGAGCTATCACTGACGGCGCCTAATGCCGGAGAAAAGATAGAGTGATGCTGGCCGTGTGCGTACGCCGGAGTAGTTGATCCGTCGGCCTTCTTCTCCGCCGGGTGTCCTCTCACCACCTTCGGTCCCGATTCTCTCGTCAACGACGCCAATGATGCACTGTTTCACCCATCAAAAATTAATTCCACGTGTCACTTTATACCACGTGTCACGTTCATTAACTATTTTCCGTAATTGTCACTATGGCGCATTTAACTCTCTTTGAATTACTAATCTTTCTTTGTTGTCATCTCTTTGAATTGCTAATCAAAGTTGAAAAATTTCAAGTTTGTGCTTCACGTTATAAATTTTAGTAAAATAAAATATATAGAAAATCTAGCTAAAAGACAATTCCAAGAAAAAATTAAACAAAACTCCTGGTATTTGTTCTTCTTTATTATGAAAACGATCGACACGGAAACGCAATATCTTCCTTAATTCGCTCAAAAATATTTTATACAAAGGTTTGTGAAAAAAAACAGAACATATTTTTTTTTTTACGGAAAAACAGAACATTATAAAGATTATTTAACGTATAAACAAATCTGAATAAGAATAAATATAAGTTATATAATTGGACCTGATGGACTGAAGCTGAACTTTCTGGCGCTCCTCCTCCGAAACGGCGGCGAAAGCGGCGCCGCCGCTTTGGTTGATAGGTGTGGTCGGAGCAGAACGTTTCTTCTGCAACGAGTGAAGCTCATCGATCGTCGTCGCCTTCACCGTTGGACCACTGTCGTCGTGGCATATTCCGTTACCCCTCTTCGCTCCCGTCGTTATCTTTGGCATCGCTGGCCCTTTCGGGAAGCTAAATCCTCCGTCACCGTTAGCATTTCCGTTACCGGCAGACATCTTTTCACGTTTCCTGCAACCACACAAAAAATAAATACACTCCAAAATTACACTCGTGGCTATATTTAATCAATTTAAACTGAGATTAAAAACACCTTCGACGTTAGTTATTACCGGGGGAAGAGAGATCACGAACAAGATCGGACTAAGAAAGATAAAAGAGATTAACTATGATCGGAGGAGAAGATCATTTAAGAGAAGTGGACGAGAAAATGATGGGAAGTGAAGAGAAGCGAAAGTGGGCTTTTAAAGGTTAGATTTTTTAAACCATGGTTCGAATGTAACCGTGAGTGATGGTTAAGAGAGTTAACTCTAGTTAAGATCTATCCTAGCCTAGGAGGAGCCCATTTTTATTTTTATTCCTCACTTAACATCATAACCGCTGGTCTGATAAAGATGACTATACCATTTATTTTGGGTCCCACGCGATAATGTAAGATAATTTTTTTCCTTTTTGGTGGTATACTTTTTTTTTGTAAGTATTTATGTGAAATTCTACGTGATTTTTGTTTGAAAAAAAAAACTCGATCGCTCTGCCCCTGCTAGTCTGGTACACCTACGGTCGTAACTCGTAATCCACGTAGTTGGTATGAAATTCAACTTTGTTTTTGGAAATGGACGATAAGATTTGACTTTTTAACTTATACTAAACCAAATTAAAATATTTATCTAGTTCAGATTTGAAATAAGCCCTTAAGAAAATCTAAAATAGTGTGATAAGCGAGCAACTTGCGGTTAAATTCAAGTTGTTTAGAAAAGAATTCGGTAAGTTGCATAATGGTAAACGATTTTACGATTTCATAGTTTGGTCGATTATATTACTTTTGCAAGTGTCAGTTACATCAAGTTGTTGTACGATTTTAAAAGTTAAACACTATATGAAATAGTTTTTTTTAATCATTATAGGTAAGTTAAACACTTATATCTTATCAATTGGACCTTCATTTTGTTCACCTTATCATCATTTTTTTTTTTGTTCGTAATATTTTGCGGCAGATTTATGTAACGTGAATTTGTTTTGAACAATTTATGTAACGTGAATTGACTTTAGAATAAGACAAAAACACAGGTAACTTGAAGATTTGGGCTCAATAAAACTCTCGATTAATTTTTGTTGAATCCCATGTTTACTGTAAAATGATTATATATATAGTCAAACTTTTCATGACTTTGAAAAGATTTATTAATACACAGCAGCCAAATTGAAAGATAATAATTTTTTTAAAAAAAAAATACAGTGGTAATCTATAGTTTCGATTTGTAAATATTGTCTATAGTGACATAATATAAATATATATATCGCTTGATCGTTTATGGGAATATCGAAAACGATAGACACAGCCCGGCCGATTGTATTTTAGGAGATGGGCACGCATCTCAAAGCAAGTGGATTCGTAAGAGGACACGCAAGTTTGAAAACACGCCTATATATTATATATATACTTATAGTTATGTACGAATACTATATATTATTTAGATATGAATTCGGAAAATACTACAAGGAACGTTATGAATTATTACGAGTATGATGATTGTTATAATGTTATTCACAATTACAAGTACCTTCGTCAGGTGTCGTCTTGGAATTTTATTGTTTATGTTAGGTCACTTGATTGTATAATCAATTTATTAATTATAATATTTAGTCCAGCTTATAAATTTTTGAGCCCAAAAGGTGATGGAGAATAATTTTTATCAGAGGCGCTGCAATTTGCATGCAAGCATGGGCGCAGGATAATGAGGACAACATAATAAACAAACCGTAACAATAACAAAAACCTGGGGCCAAGAATCTACGGTTCGAATTTTTGCTGTAAAATAAAATCTTGTAAGAGTTATAATATTGTGAAATGAAAAATGTGTATGTAATTGTCATAAAGCATGCACGACGTATATCATAATGTCACACGGGATTTGCATTTTGATGACAAAGATGTTTTTATAACAACTCATTAACTAGAAAGTATGCATAGATGGTATGTATACATTTACCTAACCAAATCTCTCCAGTTGAATCCCAATATTATGGGATCTAATCGAAAGACAAAGAAATTTATATTTATACACACCACATATACATGTTTTGTGATAGACTGATCCAGATACCTCAATGTGATATTGATTTTCTTGGATTCATATTAGTTCAGTACGATTAATTGACTAAAGAACAAAAATAATAGATTTGGGGAAATTAACTTAAACCTTACACTATTAGCCCTATATAAAATGGGCGGAAACTCAACCTTACTTTTTTTATTACCTAACAAATTAGTCCGATCCAACTCTAATACATGAGTATGGACCCAATCGGTTGTTCGACCTTAATTACCAGAATGTCTTATGTCTCCATAGGTTAACGAAATTTGAAAAAATCAAAAGGATATGATAAGAGATGAGCAAAATCGAAGTCTTTCGTTTGAAATTTTGCTTCCTAGGAATAAGAGTTTTTTTTGGGTTTAAATTAAAGTCTTTCGTTGGCACATATATCATCGCGATGGAGAGAGATTACAATTCACAACTAGCGCGAGAGTCTCATGAAATTCTCATGACTTTTTTTTTATTGTCGGTCTTGGCCGTGACCGATAGATGTTCACATCAATGACTAAAATAAAAAATAGAAAAGAACAAAAAAAGTTAGTGATAATTTGAATCTTAATTCCATGATGAACATATACATGTATACATATTGAGAAATCTATATTTTCCGTCAACTTTAAAAAGAGTAAAATATTGACCTTTAATCCAAAAAAAAGAGAGAGGATAAGTTTGGTAACTGCGAAGAAGTACTAGTGTACTACAAAGAGTTCTTTTTTTTTTTCCTCTTCTTTTGGGTGTGTTTGTGTGCTCGTTCGCTGGTCGGTAGGAGCACTGACCCATGCTCAAATACCAACGAGCCATTTGCAACAAACACACTACAAAGAGTTCATATCAGTCAAAATGATCACACTTTTTTTTTTTCATAATACCGTAATTTTCTAATCCCTCTAACCACGAATAACTAATTTTTTCTTTTGTTATAAATGATATAATTTAAAGAGTACCTTGTTTTATATTTAGACCACACATAGATGACAACCCATTCTAAACAATACCATATTAGGGATTAGTTCTAGACTTCTAGTTAACCCACGCCAGAGTAGAGAGTAGAGACCTAAGATATAAAGAGTTCAATAAATAGTTGTTTTCAGCTTGTTCACATGAATATCTTCTTGAATCTTGAAACATACTTACTAATGGAATCCAACGACGTAGGGAGTGGTTAGTAATAGTATTAATATGTATCTACTCTCCATTTCACTTTTTATTCTTCATTGGTCTTTCTCAAATTAAATGTAAGTTGTTATATTTCCGATTCCAATTTTGTCTCGTTGTGGGGGAGGCTGATTCACTCTTCCCTCATTTTCCTTTTCTCGGATATCTCAATTCACAGTCCGCAAAAAGAGTTTTCTACTGATGTCATAATTAAACGCATTATTTGTTCCTGACTTTCTGTTCTCGTTTAAAGGGGTTATTCGTATTTTTAATTTTATATATATTTTTATAAAAAACATTCCCACAAGAAAACTTACTAATCTATATAAAAAACCAAGTGCAGTATATATCGACGGAGGTAAGATAATTATATGACTATAAGCAAATAAAAAAGATTTGTATTTAATCAAATAGTTTTGATAATATTCTTACATACGAGCCTCGAGGACATATTTTTGCCTGCTTTGATTTTTCAATTATGTGCAGAAGTTTCCCACGGTTTTCTATCTTTGAAACTAGTTGTTGATAAATATAATATATATATAGTGGTTTCATAAAACATCAAGCTTTTTTCAATATAGCGTTTATACTTTATACATTTTTATAAATTCACAGTTGAGTTTTAGGCCAACATTGGGTTTCCTCTTCGCTTTTTAACATAGATAATGGGCCTTTTAAGTTCAGGAGACCCGTTTAGCTGGAATCAATCCAACGGCTGAGATTCATTCTAAAATAACAAAGGATATCTGAAGTAGTGATGAGAAATAAGGAAAGGAACGAAAACAAAGAAATCCGGTTTCTGACTCTTTTGTTCATCCGTGGAGAAAGCGGAAGTGGTTTTACTTGATCCTTCTAATTTCGCTCAGGTAAGCCGGAATCATGCTAGTTGAATACTCAATGGCATCAATCTCTGTAGCAATTAGCTCTTTAGCGGGCTAGGGTTTGCTTGAATTTACAGCATTTATTTTGATTTTTATGTTACTGATCGATCTATTTGTCTTCATTATCAAATTTGAAAAAGGAATCGGGATCTAGGAGAAAAATGGGAGGAGGTGAGCATGGACATGGAGGAGAAGGTGGCGATTTCAGAGCCAAAGTTTGGAGCATGTCTGGTGGGCCTTACTGTAGGCCCAAGCATTGGCGCCGGAACACCGCCATTGCTATGTTTGGAGTTTTCCTTGTCTGCATACCCATCGCCATGAAGTCTGCTGAGCTCGAGGTATACTTCATTTCTTTCGTCTTTCTTAAAGAAAAACAAAATAAATAAAGTGTGTGTTTGTTGCGAGAAATGGAAAAAAGAAGAATGAAAGAATCACCTACTGTGTATTAAGGGAATTGGTTGGAATTTGATCCTTGAAAGTATATATTTTGATCTTCCCTCAAATCTTGCAGTGTGTTCTTGGGTCTGTGTTTGTCATTAGTATCAGGTATGTGGAAATATACTTGATTGAGGCCACCAACACTTGTATTATCTTTAGATAAACTTTTGTAGCCTATTAGAGATTAATTGCTGTCCAAATGCTGCAAATTTGATGTTACTGATCATATAGTCTGTGTGAATCCATTTGTAAGCAGGCAGTCCAGAAGAACTTTTAAATATGTTTTCATGAATTCCTTTCCATTGCCAATAACTCAATTGGCGATCAAAGTGTCTGTGACGATATAAATTGTAGAACATTTACCAGATAGAAACCTATTCTTGATGTTTGTTTCTGACCTAATTTAGGTTTGCAACCTTTGAATCTATTGAGCTCTGCAAACCTTTTTGCTTTACCTTGTATGTTTGTGTATAGCACTAGGAGATTTTGTTGATTATTTTTCTGGTCTGCCTGGTTCTTTGTTCTCCTGCAACTTTAGTGTGCAGCAAAAATGGTCAAAAGAGTGGTTTGGAGGCAAATGATTGTGAACTTGCATTACTTTTACTCGTCAAAGCTATAATGTTTGAATCCCTTGTGACAAAATACCAACACTTGAATCGTTATATTGTTTATATCTCTATGCTACTCTATATTTTTCATTTTCTTGTTTGATGATCACGATTTGATCAAAAGCTTGTTTTTTTTTTCAGCAAAGGCCACACATGCCGGTACGCCCAATACCTTCACAGATATGGTGCAAGAACTTTGGAACCAAGGACGATTACGAAAAGGAGCATTAAACTTATAAATCCTTTCATTTTCATTAGTACTGTGACCATAATAATGTCTTTTGCCCTTGCCATGTAGAACTCATGGCATCTTCCCAAATCAAGGAAATTTCATGTTTTTTTTTATACGAGTAAGAAAATGTGATTTGATCAAAGCAAAACAAAACATAATTTT
This sequence comes from Eutrema salsugineum, assembly GCF_000478725.1. Taxonomy (NCBI): domain Eukaryota; kingdom Viridiplantae; phylum Streptophyta; class Magnoliopsida; order Brassicales; family Brassicaceae; genus Eutrema; species Eutrema salsugineum. Next base: position 823,294 of record NW_006256909.1, on the reverse strand, counting down.
ATTGTTTTGACGATGTTCTTACGTTCGATTACTGAAACATTTTGCACGCTTTGGTTTTTATGTACGTACCGTTCGTTTTCTATCTCTACAACTAGCAGCACTTGATGATATATATATTCATAATTTCAAATAGTGGTTTTCAGAAAACTTTTTGTTTTTGTTTCGAATTTCAATGTAGCGTAATACACAAATTTTTGATGACTTTAATTCTCTCATAACATTTCAAAAAAAGACAACACTAATAAGAAAAAAAAATATTATTACCAGCATTTGGGCCGTCTCCTCCTTCAAGAGACCCAACTATCGTAGAGCAGTAATCGTCTATCATCTGCTCCACACTTAGAACAAAACATTCGATAAATCCAACGGCTGAGATTATGACCAATAACATTGCACGTGATCGATTCTTGTAAGTCGTAAAGATAATCCAAGGGAGTGATGAGAAAAATAAGAACAAAAAATTAGCCAAAATAAAGAAAATCACGAAATCTGGTTTTCCTCTTTTGTTCGTCGCGTCTAGAAGCGAAGGCGGTTCTACTTTGATCCACCAACTTCTTCTTCCACCTCTCGATTTCAGGTACGCTTTTCCTTCTGTAAGTGGTATGTATAGTCTTTGATTCACCGATGGATTCTTTTGCTTCGTTTTCTGGATGTTGCGACGCTGATGTTACTCGATTTGCTCTTGATAGATTCCTGTTTCGAGAATCGTTAGTTTGAAATCGAAGGAGATCTTTTTTTATCCTTAGAAATTCTGGAATCATTTTTCTGATCTGTTTACTTATTCCCTCCGGAATCATTTGTATTCAATTAAGAAATCCGAATACTGGGTCCTCTGTTTTTAAGTAATGAATTGATCGATCCTTTGGTATTGTGTTAAGTAGGGCTTGGAATCAAATTTAGATTGGATTTAAATCATTTAGATATTTGCCGATCCGATTTCTGTAGTCTTGATGTTTCCTCAACTTCGATGCTTATGTGCATCAACTGCGATGAAGAAACTTATATTTACTCACATTTTATTTCCAAGAACTGACCAATTTTGGTCGAAATTAATGATATTTCCTGGCTGAGACTAATGAATTTTGACCTGGAAAGATTCGCTTTAATCTTTTGTGTCTCAGGTACAATTTCGCCGACTGGATATTTAAGAATGGATCTAAAGAGCATTAAGGATGCATTTGATCGTGTTGCAAACAAGCAGAAACTCTCCTATAGCAAAACACATGAGATTGTTCAGATGCTGTCTCAAGAAATCGACAAGGCCCTGAGCATATTACAGGAGGCATCTCCATTTGATCATAGATCTATCCTCGCTGATGTGAAGAAAATGTTCACGGAGATTTCTCCGGTCAATCAACTTGAAGCCGCTGAGAAAGAACTAAACGTGGCTCTGACCAAGTACCCGAAAGTCCTGGAGAAACAACTGAACACCGACATATCAAAGGCTTACAGAAACAATGTCGAGTTCGATACCCATATCGTGAACCAGATAATCGCCAACTTTTTCTACCGTCAAGGAATGTTCGACATTGGTGACTGTTTCGTTGCTGAAACTGGTGAATCTGAATGTTCCACCAGAAAGTCTTTCAAGGAAATGTATCAGATACTAGAAGCCATGAAGGGACGAGATCTTGAACCAGCTCTTAACTGGGCAGTCTCAAACTCAGATAAACTGAAGCAAGTAAGGTCTGATCTCGAGTTGAAGCTTCGCAGCTTACACTTCCTGGAAATAGCTGAAGGCAAAAACTCCCAAGAAGCTATCAACTACGCGAGAAAACATATCGCCGTATTTGCAGATAGCCTTCCAGAAACACAGAAGCTCGTGTGTTCTCTACTGTGGAATAAAAATCTCGTTAAATCTCCTTACTCCGAGTTTCTCTCTCCCGCTCTGTGGGACAATGCAGTCAAAGAGCTAACCAGGCAATACTGCAACCTACTCGGCGAATCATCCGAGAGCCCTTTGAGTATAACGATAACGGCGGGCACACAAACTTTGCCGGTACTGTTGAAATACATAAACGTGATGGCGAATAAGAAGCTTGATTTGCAGAATATGGAACAACTTCCTGTCGCCGTGGCACTACCCAAGGAGTATCAGTTCCATTCGGTGTTTGTCTGTCCCGTGTCTAAGGAACAGTCAAGTGATGATAATCCTCCGATGATGATGTCTTGTGGACATGTGCTTTGCAAGCAGACTATCAACAGAATGTCGAAGAATGGCTCCAAGTCGTCTTTCAAGTGTCCTTATTGCCCGACCGATGTAGACATCTCAAGGTGTAGGCAGTTACACTTTTGAAACAAAGCAAGCAACGTATGACTGGAATACTGGAACTGGTGAAAATCTGTTTCAGAATGTGAACTGTGTTTTTGTTTTGATGAAGATTTATAAACTGGTGGGTTTTTGTGTACAAAATTATCAGGGAAGTTTTAGATAATCGGACATCCCCATAAGAACTGGTTGTGTTGCTGCTTGTTTATTTTAACTTTCTGAATATAGAAATTCTTTACATTTCCATAATTAGTTTAAATCCACTGTACAGTACCACTATTTCGTACTAGTTTTTACACTTCAACTAATCCTTTTGGATTTAGAGAGATATGGTTTTGAATTTATCATATAACAAATCTCATTAAAGCAAACAAGTTGATTTGATTTTCAATGTATGCCATTCATTATTGGATATGAGTGGAGCACACCTATCTATCCAAATTAAACGTACCAAAAAACAACTAGAATGTTATTGGTAGTTCGCAAATTTTTCTTCCTCACTTTGACCGATCGACTAGAGTGTTATTGGTAGTTAATGGGGAACATAATTGTGGAATTATAATGGGGAACACAATAGAGGCACAAAAAGTGGGAATAAAAGTGAAAAGGTAAGGAGACTATCATCGTGACATTTATTCAATGTACAAAGTACATGAGACAAAAACAATCACCAATTCCGCCGTTACAAAACCATAACATAAAAGAAGAATAAATATGTTACCCAACCCAACATCGTTATATTTTTGAAATTATCATCGAGCACCCACTAATAAACACATACAGATATCCAAAACTAATCTGAGTAATTTTCATAAATTTTCAAGTAGTGAATTACTGAATATCGTATACAGTTTGAAAAATGTCATTTCCGAATATATCGTCCACAACTTAAACAACAACGAAAACTTGATCTTGCATATTTAGTTTCATGTACCATTCTATTTCTTTGTATCACGTCATTACAAAACTTCTTTTAATAAATAAGGGAGAAGACACAGAGAGAAGAAACTAGAATCTAGCATTTTCGAAGCCATGGAGATCACTGACTCTATTCATGTGCTTCCTCATGATCGCCACTTTGGCCAATCTTTCAGCAGCTCTCCATGCTGAAGTCGGAGTAAGCGGATCAGTCTTCTGAGTTATTATTGGCTCTGGGCTCTTCGCCGCCACGTGTCTACCTCTCATGCGGTTCAAATCTGCCAGCTCAGCGTCCAAACCACGTAAGCACGCGTCACCGGAATTCAAGCCGTATTGTACCAACAAGGCTCGAGCTGACGTCAACATTCGCTCAGCTCCCGAGTAATCACTGGCATCGATTAGCCGCCGAGACTCTGCCACGGCTCGTGTGCTGACGTGGAGGTTTCTGAGCCTTCCGATGCTCGTGTTAGATGATCTAACGGCTATAGGACGTGGTATCAGAAGCGCTCGATCTCCTGAGTTTCTTATTTCCTGAGTTGAAGGGTCCACGTGGCGAGATCGGACGGTCAAGATTCTGTGAGATGTACCAGACGAAGAAGATACAGGTGATTTCAATTCAACCAACACTTCTCTTTCCTCGTCACCGTACATGTCACCTAACCGAATCAATCCGGATCCAAGCCAAAGTGGTCGACCCGATAGTGAGTAAACCGACCTAATCTCTCCTTGACCCGACCCGGAAACCAATCCGATTTGTAAAGTAAGCTCCTGGACGGATAAACTCAGCAAACCTTTAATGCGTTTCGCAAACGCGTCCTCGGGTTTACATGCGCCGAGATAAATAGTGTGCGTTGGGATTTCCGAGTGAGAGACGCGCGTGGACGTGACGAAATCGGAGTGGGCCAACTGGGCTTGATGGGCCGAGCTTCTATAACGGTCCGTTAAGACGAAGATGGTGGTGAACAGATTTTTCTGCCGGCGATCTTCGATCACTTTCGCCGCCTTTTTAACCGCATCGTTCACGCTCATTCCGTCGCCGTCACCGGCGATTTCGTCGACGATCCGACGAGCTACTCTCCTTCCATTCGCCGTCATCCTTCGTAACGGCGATAATCGCTTCGAGCTCGACGAGAACGAGACCATCGACAAACGATCCGTCTCTCGCAGAGACGAAATCACCAGCCTCATTGCTCGCTTCACCATTTCAATCTTGCTTCCGCTAACGTCAAGAACAGTTACTATATCAACCGGAGATCTACGAGCCGCCGGTAACGGCGGCGATTTGATTCTCATCACCACCGAGTACGTCTCGTGACCTCTTCCAACGGCCACAATTGCCGCCTCCGAAGACAGCTTGACGTCCACGTGTGAAGAAACAGAGTCCGTTAAGAGTTTCTTCGACGTTAACGGTGACGGCGTTTTGACGAAAAAACCTTTGAAATCGCCGTTATCTTCTTCTTCCTCGTCGTCGTAGTCGTTTTCATCAGATTCCAGTATGGTGTTGAAACCGGCAGGCGAGATTGGAGAAGAGATTAAAGGCTCGTCGTCGTTGTAGACTCTTAAGGATTTGTTGTTCTTTGATTCTCGGGTCCTGGAATCGGATTCGGATCCGGATTTCGGGGATTTATGAGTATCCAATTCGTGGAGAGGAGAAGAGAGAGACAGAGGAAGCAACGAAGTCTCTCTCCATGAGGCAGCGCAAACAGGGCAGGCGGCGAGTAGATTCCGATCACCGGAGCGTGATGTCACGCACGGGAAATGAAAAGTGTGCGAACACTCCGCCGTGAAAATCGCCATTCCTCTCCCTGCTTTCGCGCTCTGTAAGCAAATTCCACATCTGCTGCTGCTACTCTGCTCAAAACACACTCAAACAGAAACAATTAACAAAAAGTTCTCATTTTGAAAAAAAAAATCTGATTTTGTTGTTGCGATACTTACTTTGTTGAAACAGAGCTTTGATTTGAGGAGAGAGAAGCTCGCCGGAGACGAAGGGGTAGAAGAAGAAACGCTGAGAAGAGAAAGAGGGCTTCTGTTTCTCCTTGGCGTCGTCGCCGTCGGAGTTGCGTCGCCGGAAGTTCTGCACTGAAGATTGGGACTAGCGAGAAGAGACGGCGAGGGAGTGGCCACGGCCGTAGCAGTCCAACTCTGACAACGAAGGCTAGATCCAACTGAATCGGGTCGGGTCTCAGTCCTTGGAGTTGACGGGTTAGAGAAAAAACCGAATCTTGAAGTGTGTTTTTGCCGATGAGGTGAATCATCAACTGTGTCTGTATCGTCTATCTTTTTATGTTTGGAAGTCCAAAATGTTCTTCTCAAACCATTCATCATCTTCAACTTTCTTTTTTCTTCTAGTGAGTGAAAACTTTTCTGAGAGGAAACGAAATGTTAAGAGAATTTAATGAAAAACGATGGAGATTGAACACACTTAAGACAGAGAGTGGGGGAGAGATAAAGAACAGGAGAAAATGGTGGGGTTGATTTAGTTTTTTAAAAAGCGGCCTCCTTTTCTTTCGTTCAATAATAATCAGAGAATAGTCAAGATTGATTATTGGGATTATCAACATATATTTTTCCCCCAATTATAAAAAAAAAAAGAAAAGAAAATGACCTTTAAAAAGCTGTAAATTTTGCTTAAAAGTTACTGTTTGGCTTTGGTCTATGTCTAACGTTCTTGGCTACAGACTGAATCGAGTAGATCCATCGGCATTTCCCGAGGAGTAAATATTTTTAAAAATCACCCTACGAATGTAATTCTAGGGCCGAATCACTGGTGTCGTTTACAGTATGTTTGATCCCACTGTTGCAATATAATCTATGGTTGATGCTACTGTTATAAAATAATCTAAGTGTTCTATTAAAATATTGAGTAAGAGATAAAAAAAATCACGCAGTCAAATAAAATTTTGAATCATCTGTAAAAGACAGTGGAATTACAGCTAGTGGAATTAAATGTTATCAGTAAAAGATAACGAAGCATCATAAATGATTGAGGGTGAATGGAGAAGATGATCTTTGTTCAGAGACGCCTTAACTGTAGCAGCCCATCTATTACTGAGAATGTGTGTACTCTCCAGTTTACATGTGTTGGAGTGAGTCGGTCCATTTATATCTTTATGCTTCTCATTTCCTTTATTCAATGCCTTTTATCACTTTTTTCGATTTCCTCTTACACATGTTTTATCACAGCTTTTGAACGTACAACATCGCATGCACTGATTCACACATGGTATATGTATTTGGATGCTTCACGTGTATATATTGTCCACTGTGTAAACGTTGAACTCATTTGTTTTTTTACTTGATAGTATCATCATTTATATTTGATCATAATATACCAATGTATCTAGTTCTTTTAACGAAGATATAATAAACATAAAGACATTTGTACTAAGTATGATTTATTTCCCTCGCTAAAATGATGGGTGTCTTGTACATGTATAACTATAGTTTCCCGATTTGTATACCGTATTTAAAATAATGAAGATTTGGAGGCATCTAAGTATGTAACATTTAGGACATATTACTAACAAAATACACTGTCAGGACTTAGGAGAAATTTTATCTTAGTAATCTAATTATTGTAAGTGTATAATTATTTGTCGCACATTCCCTATGCTTCAGAAGATTTTGGTTGTTTTCTTCTCCATGTGCCGCACCGAAAACATATCCCAAACTATGTTATCTAGAAGTGACAAAATATATATATATATATATATATATATATATATTTTTTGATTATAAATAGATGCCTTAAAATTAAACGAAAATCTAATTGATATACGCAATTGTATAATTACAGATTACAGCCAAATTAACATTTACATTTGTAACACAACGACAATTATTGTGGTATTGTAGGAGAGGTTTTTTTTGCAAGAATTAAAAATTAAATAGCTAAGTATTTTATATGTATTTTTTTTTTCATTTGTTAGTTTGTTGTCGTTGTTTATTCAAAGTAACGTGATAAGTATACACTAAAAAGTTGGTATCAACATAAAAAGACAATGAACCAACCGTCCAAAAACTTCAATTAGAATCAGTGGAAACATAAATATTAATTAAATTCACAACGACATGTATAGTTATTTATCACAGGTCCAAGTTCCAACAAACATATTACATTAAGTTTAAATATATGGACTAACCTCTTTCGTCAAAAGGATAAATACTTACGGAATAAGTGACTAGATAAATATGATAATTAGTTTATCACATCAAATTAACCATCTTTTTCGGCTAAATTAACCATCTTCTACATACAATAAATTCTTTAGCCAAAAAAAATCAATATATAGTAACTAATTTTGTTAGCACATTAGTTGAACTTAACAAATCGAAAGCGTCTAGGCGAGCCGCACCCAGAGCGGACATGTAAATAAATTAAGTTCTCTTAGCATAAATAAATTAACGTTCTCTTAACATAAATTTAATATAAACTTTTTATTAACTCTTTAATTTTTAAAAATATAACGATATCGTATCATGTAAAACCAAATAGTATGTCACTCTCGAGAAGTGTACTCATTCGTCGTTAGTTAGCGATTTTTTTAAAAAAATTGTTAATATTAAATGTGAATTAGGTCTCTTCTTTTTGTTATGTTGGTCGAGAATCGAGATCAATCTCTACGGATATATCTGGCTGCTGTGAATACCTATTAATTATAAATTGATGGAATAATTTGAGGTTCAACTTGTTTGAATTTGATTTCAAAACCCAATTCGTATGAGTATCTTATTCTCATACATTTGTTATCCTTGCGGTTCAACTTTTTTTGTAATCTCTTCTGTTTTATTAAAAGTCAGATCCATTTTGAAAAGAAGAAAGAGTGAATCGTTCTAAACTAAATATTCACTAGAACGACTTGAGTGGAGTAACCGAGAAATAGCTGCTCAAATATTTTCTCAAAAGAATTTGTTTTTGGCGAGTCTCATGTGGTTAAGTTTAGGCTAATAATCCATATTTATCACGACCAACCAAAACTCAACAATAATATTAATTCGCTGTTGAAAGGACTACTTGAAAGACTTAGTGATGTTCCTGATGCCAAGAACCTCTGCCAAGATGATATCTAAAATTTCGATCCCAATTAATAGTTTCTATGAAAATAAAGTAAGTGGAGGAGGTATAGGAGCCGTGCTACACGTGACATGCATGAGAAGGTGCAAGATACTAAATATGGGTTTATGGAGACGATCCCTCCTATCGACGAGACCTTCTACCTGGACCAGTTCCTTTATAACTATTTACTCATTTTTCGTTTAATTATAATTTTATGCTCGAAATTCGAAACCTAAAAAGGGGTGTCTCTATCACTGTATGTATTAAGTATATGTTAACATTGCTTAAACCTTTTATGTGTGATCTGTAGAGATAACAACAAATATATACTATAATTTCCTTGACTGTCATTTTTGCATTGACAAAATATTGTTTAGGAACTCCTAATCGAAGATGATGAATTTTTCTCCATCTAACAAACTCTCATCAAAATATCCTTAACAAAACTTATTCGCAAAATTTACATCTAACAACTGTTCGTTGCATAATCAGCCATAATCATCTTAAGTTTAATGAGGAGATGAAATTAGATTTGTCAATATTCAATGAGATTGTGTGAACCATTATGTAGAGAACAAGATTGAGTCGCGTACTCGCGTGAGAATCATTAAAATTAGATAATGCTCATTACGTATTTTATTTAAAGGATTTGACCAAACTAATCATCGAGCTTTTGATTTTTTCAAAAGAGGCTTCAATTTCGTGAATCTTACTACTAGCTACGATCAAGCAAGATCTAATAGACTAATACTTTATACAAAAATATCATATCCCAATGCATACTTTATTTATTAATGTAGGGTTACGCGTAATTAAGCATTATACATGTCACATGTAACGCAAGCACAGAGGCCACCCGGGACATGTTTGCCTTAATCTACTTGGACAATTTATATTTTATATATAATATTTGTTTTCTTCTTCCAAATGGTAACATCGTATATTTGTAAAGAATATCTTGTAACTTTTAAAGTTAAAACTAATCTCATAAATTGCTAAATGAATTACGTAGTAATCAAGCACATCGTAATCAATCTCATACCTCGACCAAATTGCAAGTCGCTCTAGACCAAACCATTTAGCTTAGTATCTAACTGCAAGTTGAATCCTATCCTATTAAGTATTAATTAAAACAAAAAAATTATGTGCTTTATCTAAATTATCACAATTAATAATTAAATTCAAGTTTTGGTGAACATCATAACCACCATATGTTGACCCGAAACATATCAAACTCGTCAGAAGAATGTATCATGATATAAGAATTATATTTTATATATAATATTAGTTTCTGTCGGTATTCTCAAGTTAAGAGAATGATTTGTTATGAGTAATGATTTACTAAAAACATAGATTAAGTAAGGTTAAGAAAATTAATGTTTCGGGGGACAGAGCATATGGTGCTTTGGACCGATCATGTTTAAACCAAGCTGATAAATCATACATTAATATTGTGGTCCGTTGTCTATGATTTTATTATTACCTGATTACCACTAACCGTATGCCATCAATATTAGTAGTGACTTAGTACTGTATTTACATTTTTCATCCATTTTCTTTTTGTTGGTAGGGATAATATATGTAAGGTTTTGCGCACTATCCATTTTCTACTGAAGACCCACCTCTTTCACTATACAACTAGACATTTATTGACTTATCTCACTTTCTGCTTTGGATTAATTACGTAAATTGTAAGAGATATTATGAGGAATGTGGCAATTTGAAATTTTTTAAAACCTTACCCAGACAAACATGTAGGAAGATTTCTAAAACATTAAAAATGAAGTCTTAAATTATTTAAAAGAAAACAACTTATAGTTCAATAAAAACAAAAATGTGAGTCTTCTTCTTCTTTCAAGTTTCAACATATCAATAATTCAATCAACACTTTATTATATAAAAGACAAAAGGAGATTTATTATGTTTATCATAATCAATTTTAAATATTATATGGCTTCAAATATTATTTGGCTTCTTCATATCTCACTTTAAAATAATACCGCGTTGGTCTTACTTTTATCAAATGTATAAACTCATAATATGGAATGCTGGATTTGGAAGATAGAATTCATAACTGTTGGACATGACCAAAAACAATGTTTATGAGTGTCAACATCTAGAACCCATAAATTTTTTGTAATTCCAAAAAAATTAGAGCGCGCTAAACAGACATCAACGTCGAATTTTAGAACTTAATATCAATCACGTTAAAGATAATCATGTTCGACATAATGTCAAGAGAATTTGTTAATACCAAATTAAAGACCCATTATCAACAGAAAAATTGGATGCTACAAGTATATCAACCAATGTCAGCATTACCAACAAATTACAGCAAACTGAAGATCAATAATTCTCCAAATCATTTAGAAGAATCCTTCACTGAGAGGTATAGTAGTTGTTGGAACACAAGAATCATTGAAAGGCGCTTGAGGATACTGTTTTTGCGCATAGAAAGAAAGTTGCAGAATAAGAGAGAGATAGAGAGAGAGAGAGAGAGAGAGAGAGAGAGAGAGAGAGAGAGAGAGAGAGAGAGAGAGAGAGAGAGAGAGAGAGAGAGAGAGAGAGAGAGAGAGAGTCTTGCTAATTACAAAGAAATGCTTGAGGAGGCGACCAAAAGTCAACTTCTCTTACAGAGAAAGTTGTAGAGGTGGAAAAGGATTCTAAACGGAAAGTAGCACATTTGTGAATAATTCGATAGAGAAACCTCTGAAGTTCAACTGAATTCTGGTAGCCACATGATTTTCCGAGTTTAGATTGTTTAGCGTCTTGTAACATTGGTGTCTCAAAACGTAATGGTGTCTATCTTAGAAGCTTCTATTTTAGGAGGTAACGTTTACTGATATGTTGGTTCTAGTGACTAGAGATAACAATGCTTTGCATCGATAAATTGTCAAGATTGGCAGACGAAATTCTTTGTTAAAAGCCAAGTGTTCAGACAGTGACAGAAACAGAATGCAAAACTTTGTAGCGGTCTAAGAAAGGGTCTACAGTCATGACAACATTAGACCACTCGACATCTGCAGCCTCCTAGCACGTAAATCTTCCCGTCTACAACGCCAGCAGCTGCCTTAGCTCGAGCCACTCTCATGGAAGGTACGATGTGCCACGTGTGAGTCCGACAATCCAAGAGCCATACATCAGAACTGCGCTTAAGCCCTTTTTATAAATCCTCCGATTACATAAATCCCCCAATCAAAGAACCACCACGGAGGATGCTTCCGGAGGCTGAGAGGGGAGCAAAGGGATCGGTAAGAGGGGTTCGTAAGCATACGTAGACGTGTGGTTCGGAGAAACCCATCAGCGATCGAGTCTTGTAGAGATCAGGCGAATCCACTAGAGAGTGACAACTCTTGGAGGCGAGGGATAAGGCGGCGTGATCTAATCTCGATAATCGAGCCACGCAGCTCAGAGCCACGTCATCTGGCAGCGACGACAGAGACACAGTCGCCTCCACCTTACTCTTCTTATGCGGTGACTCTTCGGAATTGGACATTGACCTTTTTTTTCTTTTTTCTTTTTGTCTCTATAAACCTTGTTTCTGTCTGTTTATGAGGGAGAGAAACACAAGTTACCAAAGTCAAATAGAAAAACGAAAGAGGAAACTTGTGAAAAAAGTTACCAAAATTTTCTAATTTTTGAAATTAACTTTTATTTTATAATTTGCAAAACTAGATTTTTTAGATAAAATATTATCAAAATAATTTTCATAAATTAACAGAGTTGATAAACGTTGAATGTCGACAAAATAATTAACAGTTGATAAAAGTTTATTGAGACATCTATCTCTATAGTCTATATATTTATTAACTATCTATATTTAGATGTAAAATCTTGAGAATATCTTTAACAAAAAAAATCTTAAGAATATTATATTAGACCAGGATAGCTTTAACTTTCTTTCTTTGGTCATATTCATCTTTTTTACAACCATATAATTAATAATAAATGATTTTAAACTTGAAGTTGTATGTAACAAACATCTCTCACTAGTTTCATGTATTACATTTTGTTTTTAGATATCGTCTTCTTTATTTGAATATAATCAAGCTGTAACGGCATCGTTTAGAGCTTAAGTTATTGCTAATACAGATGAAGCATTTTCATTAGCAATACTCTTCATCATATGACCACATCCTCCTCCACATCCTCCACCGCAGTTACCGCAACCAGTGGAACCGCCGGTGCAGGTACCTCCGGTCTTAGTCATTCCACCACATCTTCCACCGCCTCCACCGCACCCACCACCACCGCCACATCCTCCACATCCACCACAACCTCCACAGCCACCACAATGACCACCTTCTTCTTCAACTATGTTTCCGCATTTTCCACCACAACGACTACCGCAGCCTCCGCTAGCGTTTAGCTCCTTTGATAAACACCTAGCACCACCACCGATCTTCTCTGCCGCCACAATAACTGGAGCTGCCTCTACATTCATCATAGCTTCTTCTTCTCGTAGCTTCACTTGAGTTTCTCTTGCAGTGAAAACTTCAGTCTCCTTGATTTCCTCTGTTGTTCCATTAGCTTTCACTGTGTCTTTCGGGGCAGCACAGAAGCCTTCCTTCTTAGGAAGATCATTGAGTATGAAAGCAGATACTATTCCAGGCAAAACAAACCAGTTCTCATTTGCCTGCATATCGAAATAGTTAAAACTCAAAAGTCAGAAATAGCAAAATGGTGAATTTTTAAGTTTCAAAGTTTGGAACTTTACCTCAATAGAACCTAATTTCAAGTCGAACAACCCCACAGCTTTGCCATAAGGATGTTGCTTTGAGAATTCAACAGCAGTCATGAAATCTTGCTCGCTTCTTAGCTTTGCGCAATGTTTTGGCTCATACTCCAGCTTCCTTCCAGAGTAAACTTTCACCATTCGAGCACCCGAAATCTCAAACAGAGGACCATCTGTGGCAGGATTTCTTTTCTGCTTAAGCGACCATTTAGAGTCAAGCAAAGACCAGAAACCCCTTTCATACTCTGCCATAACATGAGTTTCACCACACTCTTTCACACCAACCACTTGTCTTCTATCACCTTTGGGTGCTGCGTCGTTAGAGTTTCTCATTTGAAGGCTGATCACCTCTGTTTCGGTTTCATCAACAACGCGTGTAAAACTCTTTGCAAGACGGGACTTTCCGATCAGAGGAAAGAAACAAGAGTCTTTTAGCGAAGGTCTTGCTTGAACCAAATGTAGAACAGTCGGACTTCGAGTAGGAGGCGTGAACGAGACAGCGACTTGCAGAGAGATTGGATTCGGATCATCTGCTTTTCCTCTTTTAAGTGGTGTTAACTCCAGCCAATTCTCAACAGAGAGTTTAGTCACTGGAAACAGAAACTCCGAAAGCGATAAAGAAGCAAAACCTAAGCTTTTAGACTTAGAAGACATTAGTTGGAAAGTAAGCTCTCCTGTAGGTTCACACTGGAACAAAGCAACCTGCTTTTCCCCACAAGACTCAGATAAAACGGTAAGCCTACGCTCAGCGTTAAACAGAGAATCCGGTTGGGTTTTGCTGAACACAACAAAGACTTTTCCTTTATGAGCGTCTGGTAAGTTCTTAACCCCAACAATCTCCAAGATGACCTCAATGACTTCCACTTCTGGAATTCTGATTACATCCTGGGACTCCTCCTCTTTCTTGCCGGAGAAAACACAAGGAGATGTTGTGACTGGCTTTGGAGTATTACCTCGGTTCATTGCACCGGCTTTCCAATACCTTAGACCAAATGTTTCTTCCCATTGAGCAGTAGTTCCAGAGAAACCAGTATCAAGCTTCTTACCTTTGCTACGGTCAGAATCTGTATCATCATGCTCCAAGACCTTACCAATCATCTTGGTCAAATCCTTGCAGTATGAGAGAGAGTGAAGCTGGTGTGTGTGCCAGATAAGATCAATATCGTAAGTGGGAACACAGAAAAGCTTAATCGACCTTTCTCGGTTTCTCTTGATCAAGTAGAGAAACGCTTTGTATCTAGCAACAGCTTCTTGCAGAAATACGTCATTGTCTACATGAGTTCTTGAAACCTGCAACAAAAGATACACACCAAAAAAAAAAAAAAACGATTAGAAGCCTTGCAATATCGCAGCGGGTTTGGAAGAGAAGCGACCTCGTGATTTTTACCTGGTAGTAAAACGGACTTTGTCTCTTGACAGCTGAAACAAGATCGTATTTGGTGAATTTCTCAAGAGCTGAGATATCCTCTGGCTCTGAGACTGCCATGTCCAAATCAAGGTCATAAGGCTCCATAGGATACAATCCTTTCCATAGATTTTCAGTTTGTAGCTTGCAGCTTCCATTAACGGAAGATAAAACGCAAGAATTGTCAAGAACTCTCCCATAAAATTCTTCACAATCAGTCTTGTACCTCACCTGAAATGATCAACAAACATTTTTGAGCTTGTATATATGTATATCCAAACAAAGAATTTAACCGGATTTTGAGATATTGATTTAGATTTACCGGATTAAGCCGGTGGCAATGCCAAACCCATTCACAATCAAGAGGAGGAACTAATGGTCCTTCACAGACCGAAGAAGACTCAGTGTATTTGGCAAGCAGAGGAAGCCAGCAAGCATTGTATCTGTAAAAGAAACAACAAATCACCCACATTTGAGAGTTTTGAAACAAGAAACCCTAACTTAATTTCGTAAAGTCTAAATTTTTTGGGTAAATAGAATCCTAAACTCTATGAAATTGAACCTAGATTAGGTATATGATGCAAAGAAGAAAAACCGGTTTGGTGATTTTTGTTTAACCTGTAGATGGCTCTTTCAAGTGAAGGGCCTTCGTAGAGCCACCGGTCCCGATCAACAGCTGCGAGGAACCGGAGCTGTTGCTTGGCTGCAGCAAAGAGGTCAACGCTTATCTCTATCTTCTGGGCTTCAAGCCATTCCAATTTTTGCTCCATTTGTTTAACAAATTCTGGAATTTTTCCTGCAAAATACGAGGAGCTCAAAGTCTAATAAACAGAATCCTAAAGTTTTGATCTTTATCTTCTGGTTTGCAACTACACGCATTGGAAAAGGTATAAAGAAGAAAATCAAACTATACCGCTCGGAAAATTCTTTGATGACGCTGACTCGAGTTTTGAGAGAGACGACTTCAAATGCCACTATTTATAGTGGTTTCTTCTATCCGAAAGATACCACAACAGGCGGTACTGCTTTCTTCAAATTACGATATTACCCCTACGACCGGGTAGAATTTATTTTAATATTTCATTTTAAAAGTTTCTTCTGTAATTTCCATCGTTGTTTCAAAAATATTATGTCATATTTTTTGGGTCAACATGAATATTGGTTTCAAGATGTTAACTCGGTCAATAAATCATTCTCCACTGAACTTTTTGGTTTAAATTACTTAAAATTTACATTTACCAGTTCAATAACTTATAGGTGTCAAATTTAGAAAAATGTCAAAAGTGGAATTACAAGAGAAGATCAGAGATCATCTATGCTTCAAGGAACAGAAAGCATGACTCCATAATTCGCTGAAATTTTCGCCTTTTTCAGTTCATCGACAAAGTTTAAGTTCCACAAGTAATCGAATATGAGCCCTAAAAATCGACAACGCCTACAACATGACCAACCTTTTTTCTTTGAACTTCTCTTTGCATTTAAGAAATTAATATAGTAAACAAATTTTAAATTCAAATTTATAATGAAAAAGTTCTTTAATAACAAACAATTTAACGTAATTCTTAGAAATTTATTATATCTTATTGACTTTTTAGTAATTCACAAACAATTTAACGTAATTCTTTAATAACAAAAACTTAAAATTGATTGGAGGAGTGCAAGTACGAACGACCTTAACCGGTCAAGATAATAACCGTAAATTTCATGCAAAAACCAAAGAAAGAAACCAAGAACTACATCCAATAATCTGAATGGGTATCAAAGATCCTCAAGAATTACCTCTTCAAAAAGACGTTTTAAATACACAAAACTAATCAAATTTGTGAGAGGGATAAGCATGTAAACTTATTTTGGAAAAAAAAACCGAAATTCGGTTCATACCGGTTAGCGACCGACCTCACTTCCTTGAACCGCTCGCCTCTTCGAATTCAGCTTCAGGCGTCTGCTCGGTCCCACTTGTACCCTCACCAGAGCTCCCAGAGGAGCCAGAGGATCCAGATCCCTTAGACATGTGTTCTCCGATCTTCGACACTGCCTTGTTCGCAGCTTCAAGCTTGGCCTTGATGTCCTCGATCTCTTCACCAGCCATTGCTGTCCTGAGGTCAGACACTGCAGTTTCGATCTCAGAGGCAATCTCAGCAGGAATCTTGTCTCTGTATTCACTAAGGCTCTTCTCAACACTGTAAATTGTGGTGTCAGCGCTGTTCCTAATGTCAATAAGTTGCTTCTTTTCTTGATCTTTCTGAGAGTTAAGCTCAGCTTCTTTCACCATTCTGTTAATCTCTTCGTCTGAGAGACCACCTGAGGATCTGATTGTGATCTGTTGCTCTTTAGACGTTGCTTTGTCTTTGGCTGAGACAGTTACGATACCATTTGCATCAATGTCGAATGTAACTTCGATCTGTGGCATTCCTCTCGGCGCAGGTGGGATCCCAACGAGATCAAATTCTCCAAGCATTTTGTTGTCAGCAGCCATTTCACGCTCTCCCTGAAGAACTTTGATTCCCACTTGCATCTGGTTGTCTGCGGCTGTGGAGAAAACCTAAGAAGCAACTCATGGTTAGCAATCAATAGATTTGGGAATAAAATATGAAACTATGGAGAAAAGCTTAGAAGCAAACCACAATTAGCAATCAATAAGTGTAAGAAGCAATCTGAAACTGTTCTCTTTTTCAAGATTCATTACCTGAGACTTCTTTGTGGGAATGGTCGTGTTTCGGTTGATCAACCTAGTGAAGACTCCACCAAGTGTTTCGATACCAAGTGAAAGAGGAGTCACATCCAAAAGAAGCAACTCCTTGACATCACCACGGAGGATTCCACCTTGAATCGCAGCTCCCATAGCAACCGCTTCATCAGGGTTAACACCTTTGCAAGGGCTCTTTCCAAAGATCTCAGCAACTATCTCTTGCACTTTGGGAACACGGGTCATTCCACCAACAAGAAGAACCTCATCAACTTCCTTAACCGTGATTCCGGCATCCTTCAGACAGTTTTGGCACGGGCATCTTGTTCTCTCAATCAACTTGCTGACCAAAGCTTCAAACTTTGACCTAGTTAAAGTTATGTTCAAGTGCTTAGCTCCAGAAGCATCAGCGGTAATGAAAGGCAGGTTGATTTCGGTCTGAGATGTCGACGAAAGCTCGATCTTCGCCTTCTCTGCAGCTTCTCTAAGTCTCTGGAGGGCAAGCTTGTCCTTAGTCAGATCAATATTATCTGTTCTTTTGAACTCACCAACCAAATACTCCAACAAAGTGTTGTCAAAGTCCTCTCCTCCCAAAAAGGTATCTCCATTTGTTGCTTTGACCTGATAAGAGGAAACCGGTACATAACCACAAATGTAAAGAGCAAATCAAGAAGAAGAAGAAGAAAAACATAGCAGAAGACAAATCAAGGCATTACCTCAAAAACACCGCTCGAGATTTCCAAGATAGAAACATCAAAGGTTCCGCCTCCAAGATCGAACACAGCTATAACACCCTCCTTGTTGTTCATACCATATGATAAAGCAGCAGCTGTTGGTTCGTTGATGATCCTCTGGACATCAAGACCGGCGATTTTCCCAGCATCCTTTGTGGCTTGTCTCTGTGCATCATTGAAATAAGCTGGAACAGTAACAACAGCTTTGGTGATGGTTTTCCCGAGGTAGGCTTCAGCGGTTTCCTTCATTTTGGTGAGGACATTAGCTCCAATCTGACTGGGAGAAAACTTCTGTCCGTTTGCTTCGACCCAAGCATCACCATTTGGTGCCTTAACAATCTTGTAAGGAACCATTTTCATCTCCTTCTGTGTCTGCGGATCCTCGAAACGTCTCCCAATCAAACGTTTGGTACCGAAAAACGTGTTGGTTGGATTTGTCACCGCCTGACGCTTAGCCGGTGTTCCAACAAGGAGCTCACCCTTTTGGTTAATTGCAACCACTGACGGTGTGGTTCGAGTTCCTTCTGCGTTCTCAATAACTCTAGGGGTCTGTAAAAACGAGATTAAAGTCAATACCTTTCGAAATTAGAAGTCAATATCAGGTTCGATTACAAAAAAAAAAAGAATCTTACCTTTCCTTCCATCACGGATACACACGAATTGGTGGTACCCAAATCAATACCGATAACATCGTTACCCACAGGCCTCGAGCTGAATTTACAGAACAACATACAACACGAAACGATGAGAAAAACAAAATTGAAGGGAGATACTTGTTCATGCTATACCATAAACAGAGAAAATGAAGTTACCAGAAAGGCCTAGCCAAGTAACCCAATTTCCCAATCAAAGACGTTTTTCCATTAGCAGAGATCTGCAGATTGAATACCCAACAGTGTAAGCTTCAATCGATATGGTGACTGAATCAAGAAGTATAAATCAACAAACAACAAAAGAAGATCGCTTTACAAAAGAATCAGAAAGAACGAAAAGTACGGAACTTTAAGAAATCTAGATTGAAACTCTGAAAAATCGATTCTAGTGCAGCATAACAAACCAGATTCATCTAATCGGTAATTTCAGACCGTATTCCAGCTCGAAATTAGTTACCGATTTCTCAGATCCGGAAAACAATTACCACAGAAAACTGAAATGTTTTTTCTAAACCAAACATTGAGATCAAGGGCAGATACATACGGATTTATACGCGGTGA
Source organism: Eutrema salsugineum (assembly GCF_000478725.1). Classification (NCBI taxonomy): domain Eukaryota; kingdom Viridiplantae; phylum Streptophyta; class Magnoliopsida; order Brassicales; family Brassicaceae; genus Eutrema; species Eutrema salsugineum. The sequence goes on along the minus strand of NW_006256909.1, from coordinate 804,274 downwards.
CGGAAGCCGTGTGAAGTTCACGACGGCGAAGCGACCGTAGAAGCGCGACGGAGGCCATTTGGTGCTTGTGGGAGCTTTTACGGTCGAAGGGTTTAAGGTCGGAGATGAACAGAAATGCTTGGCTGCGCGTAGGGTTTAAGGGACATTATAATGAAGAGGAGATTTAGTCTGAAATTACCACTGTAACCTTCTCTCTTCTGGAAACTACCATTGGTCACAAGGGTAATATAGGAACACGCAAGAAAAAAATTCGTGGGCTACAAGTCAGTTTGACATTTTGACTTTCTTCTGTCTAACCTGGGCCCTACATGGGCCTATGGATATCATAGCCCAGTCGAAATACGAGATTTGTGCCAATAATATTAATTTATAAATACTATAGACTGAGTTGTGAGTTCTATAAAACTACTCTCTCACCCTTGTAAAAAAAGGTGCTAAAAGCTAAAGATTCAGTTCAAAAAATCTTCAACAGAAGTAGTATCGTCTTCCTTCTTCTGATTATCATCAGCCACGAACGTTTTCTTGTCCAAGTACTCTTCTTCAATCGTGTCTTTGAGGACGAAAAGCCGCTGAATAACGATAGGTTGGCTCATCTGTTTAGCTTCTCTAATGTCAGTTTCTTCTTTGTTGAGATGGTAAGCATCAAGCATTATCTTAATCCACTTATGCAGCTCTTTGGGCGTCCTGTGTGTTCATAAGCTTTGCTAGAATCAGTGGTTGTGGTTAAAGATGAAACAGAAAAGTTTGGATTTTAAGTTTTTACTTACGTATATAATGCTTTAGGGTCCTTAGCTTCGTGGTCATCGCCAGGAGAGAACGCTGTTGCTAGAGCAGAGAATCGTTCTTCCGGGTCTGTTATGTTGAGCAAGTACTTTAAGAGTTTGATTTCTTTCGGCGTGATGCTTCTAAGACTGCTCTTTGTAGCTTTGTATAAATGATACATTATATCTTTGGCCTGTTCAGAAGATAAAACTTTGATCTGTGAAAAAGTCCCACAAATATGAGAAGATTGTAAAGGTCAATGTTTTTTTTTGGTGATACGATTACCTCATTTGTAACTGTTTGAGACTCTTTAGCAGCAGCATAAGCAGAGTTTATTAGTAAGATCAATGAGGAATCTAGCTCCTTCGCCTTTGCGAGGCTTCTGATCTTATCACAAGCGGCATCCACGGAAGAAGAGTTCAAAATATCGTCAAACTTTGCTTGAGCAGCATCTAAAGTCTCAACAGTCTCCAATGTATTGTCATAAGCACTCACAGCAGATAAACATCTAGCGGAAAGCCTTGCAACAGCTGCTCAAGAAGAACAAAACAGTCATGAAACTGTGAGAATCAATATAAGAAACAGGGTTAGTGTTTTAAGTACCATCTCGGTCTTCTAAGCCATCAAGAGTTTCTGATAACAAAGAGACATAGCGGAAAAACTCTCCCGTGAAGTCTCTGCGTCTCTTGGCAGCGATTGCGTTTATGTCTGTTGGGTTTTCTTGAATCTCCTTCAAAAGGTCATTGTGTTTCTCCATTTCCTCGTCTATCTGCAATAAAATGCTCTCATTCTCAAGTACACAACTACAAAAACTCTTATAAACCCATAAACCAAGATTTATACTAACACTAAGAATACCTTTTTCACTTTACTTTCCAGAGAAATCAGCTTCTGCTTCAGTATGGGATCAGTTTCAGTATCAGCTCGGATTCGGCAACGCTTATAGAAGTTTACACTGTACTTGTTCCATTCATCTCTTAAAACCAAATACTTCTTCCATTGTTTAACCTTAGGTTTCTCATTCAAGAAAAGATCAATGATCTTGTCACAGAACTGAGCCATAGTATAGCCTTCAGAAACCTCAAATTCCATAGGATCCTCAACAGAACTTTTTACTTCCGTACCTAAAACAACACATTGATAATCATCATTATCAAAAATCTTCTGTAATTAGACTAAATCCGAGTCTAAGAAAAGCAAACCCTTTTGTTTCAGAAAACTCCGGAAAACAAAAGTTTCAGGAAGCCTTTCCAGACTTAATCAAGGATTTCGCTTTCTCTACAAAACTCCTGAACCAAATGGCGACTAATAATTCAAATTGGAACCTAAAGGAAATGACACTCTTGGTGGGTCAAGCAGAAAGTTAAGAAATTTAAGGTTTATGAGCTTACTCGTCGTGCTACTGTAAGTGGCAGTGTCAGCAGCAAAGGTGATACTTGAGCTTTTGCGTCTCCTTCTTCCTCCATTGATGAAAGCAGAGTAAGGGAGAAAATGGGTTTGAGAATTATAAAGCGGGAAAGACAGTAATTTATCAGACGAGGAGAAGAAGATTGATGTTTCCAGTAAATTCGCCATTTTTCTCCCCACCTGGAAGGATTGTTCGTCTTGGTGACGACGAAACGACGAGAAACGCCAAGAGGATAAGAAGAACAGGGTTATCTTTGTAAACAATTAAGAAATTTAGACAAATCCGACATTTCCTTTCCTAATTCAGAAAATTAAATTCAGAGATGAGAAATCGTTACAGTAAGGTGTAAATTTTTTTCTTTAACGTTTTACATTGACAATTATATTATCATTAGAACTTTTGGGGCAAAACTGTAAGAACTAACAAACTATGCATCATTTTGTAATTTTAATAAAAGGTAATAAAGGAAAACGAAAAAAAAAATTCGCAGAGAAATTGAATTCATGTTGGTCTAATGGTTCATTGTAAAATAATTTTATTGGTCTGCAGATTACTAAATAAAACTTAACATACCTGATGATCATAATATATACACATAACACATGTTACTCGTAACAGGAGAAATTGGAAAAGCATTCCATAAAACCATATCATATATATAGATATTTTCCAGTGTACATAGTTTTAGTAAAGAGTTGTTTCACTATGCCTATTCTTGAGGCTGGCCATCTCCACCAACTTCAATGTTGCTGGTGTTGAATTGAACACGAGGCTTGCCCATACTGAAATTAAGAACTCTTGCATCCATATTGTATTGTATCTCTCCATCAAACAACATCTTCCTTATGTAATGCTCTACGTCCGATCCTATCAATCTTAATGTATACTCCGTTAATGGTGCTCCCTGTCCAAAACAATAACAAAAATATCTCTATCCATTACTCTCTTTTTCTTAATCCTTAAATAAAAAGAATTATATTCAGTATCAATATTGTCACTACCAAATCCTAGAACGCGGTTCTTGAATCAGAATCGAAACAGAAGTGTAAAATTATTACCTCGTAGTGATCAACGAGTTCTTGGAAATAAGAATAGACCTTGTTACAGCTTTCATCATCCCACACAAACTCTTCAGTAGGATCAAGAATCAAAGTGAGTTTATCCATCTGCGTCTGGTCAAACTCACAAGTCTCTGGATCGATATAAGCAGCATAAATCCTGACGTGACGTGTCACGCTGCTTAGCCACTGACCACCAAACTCTCTTGGCATGCCCGTGCTTTTCACATTTGACTGTTTCTCCACTGGTCTCAATGGCGTTGGCTGCTTCTTCATCTTCTTCTCAGTTTGCTCTTCTTTTATTATCTCTGTTTCCTGTTCCTCGAGTGTACTGTCTTGTTCAGGATTCGTCATCACGAACGCCTTTTGTGTTGTTTTAATTGGTCGGATTTGAGCAGCCATGGGAGGATGTAACAGAGAAAGCTTGGTGCAAGCAGTGTAAGAGAATGATGCAACCATCCTTTTTTTTTTTTGTCTGAAAAATGAAAAAGAGAAAGAGGGAGTTCAAGTTGTGAGATGTTGTCTGGTTACAGAACCATGCTCATGTTCTGTAGAGAGATTTGATGATGAGATTGAGAAATGGCCACAGCTTATGGATGAGCTTCTCCCAATTTTCAGATTTTTTTTCTTTTTTTTTTTGTTTTCATGGTGTTTTGTGGTTTAAATTTTAAAGTCATTTGAGAGGTAAAACAATATTTTTTAAAGGAGGTGAATGCTTTGTTGTTGTATCTGTTATAAATAGCAGAGAATGATCTGAGAAAAGATTTGAATTGAGTTCAACAGTTTTCGCATAATGTGAAATAGAGTTTACATGTATCATCTATACATTCCATGGAAGTTCAAAGCATAATACACGACTTGTCGGATAAGACATTTAGTTCTTGTACTTCATGGTTTCCTTCTCAAACCCAATAGTTGGGAACTGCTTAGCGAATTCCTCGACTTCATGGCGCAGCTTCGCAATCTCTGACTGAATGGTTGAAGAAGATTCCATTGCAGACACAAAATCCTTCAGCTTGGTTCCTGGTTTTAGAACACAACAAAATGAGTCCAATCATCGTTCATAAGAACGGAAAACATAGAATAGCGATCAGAGAAATGAAAAACCTTGAGCTTCAGATTTGACTTTGAGAGCCAAGGTCACAGCTTTGTCGAAGTATTCAGCAACTTTGGCAAAGTCTTCCTCAACAAAGCCTCTGGAAGTGAGAGCAGGTGTACCTGAAAATAGCAATGGCAAAGAATTTCAGGAAAAAAAATCTCCATTTGCATATCCAAAAAAAAAGCTTAACTATGATTCTTACCCATTCTGATTCCACCGGGAACCATGGCAGAAACATCACCAGGAACAGTGTTTTTGTTGGATGCAATGTGAACAGCTTCCAACACTTTCTCAACTCTAGATCCATCAATTCCCTGCATACAAAATTATGAACAACAAAAAGAGTTTGAGCTAAGAATAAAAAAGATGATAAGATAAAAGGGTATACAAAAAGATCAAGTAACCTTGCTCTTCAGATTCACTAGAACCAGATGGTTGTCAGTTCCACCAGAAACAAGTTCATAGCCTTTCTCCATCAGAGTCTGCACCCAACAAAAAAAGAATAAATGAAACTTTTTAGAAATAAAATCAAGTAATCAACAGTAAATAATATCCAAACGGTTAGTACCTGAGCAAACTTGGCAGAGTTACTCAGGACTTGCTCTTGGTATGCTTTATACTCTGAGGTAGTTGCCTTCATTTAACAAACCATATGAAAATTAAATAAACCGCAAATCCAACAAGCAACATTAGTTCCATTCCGTGCCTTCGCTGTACCTGTTTTAAAGCAACAGCTAGTCCGGTAATAGTGTGGTTGTGTGGACCACCTTGAAGTCCAGGGAAGACAGCTTGGTTGATCTTGTCTTCAAAATCATACAAAACCTTTCAAGAACAAAAAATGAATGACATCAAAGAATGTACATAAATCTAAAACATCTCTTTTTTCTTCCAACGTTTGGTTTTTTTTTTTTACCTCTTTCCCTTGTTTGTTAATTTCCTTAACACCCTTCCTGAAGAAAATCATGGCTCCACGAGGTCCACGAAGTGACTTGTGAGTTGTGGTGGTTACAACATCTGCATAGTCGAACGGTGAAGGGATAACACCAGCAGCAACCAAACCACTGATGTGTGCCATATCTGCTAGCATCACAGCCTTTTGCTTGTTACACACCTGACAGAGAGTTTGAATCAAAACTCTTGGTTAGAATAATCTGTTTATCTTTCTTTTTTTCCTGTATGTTGGATTTGGATATGAAATTGAAAATTACCTTTCGGATGCGGGCATAATCATACAATCGAGCATAAGCACTTGCACCAGCAACAATCAATTTCGGCCTGAAAAGAGTCGCACTTTTCTCCATCTGCAAATCAAGATCATGAAGTTCGTATTGTAAGATTAAACCATATGAAGAGGGGTAGTTAGAAACTACCATGATGCTTAATCGAAGAATTAAGAACCTGATCGTAGTCGATGTAGCCAGTGCTCTCGTCCAATCGATAGGGCATTGTTTCAAAGAAGATAGACACAGCAGATATCTTCTTGGTATCAGTCTGATATGAAGTAAATAGAAAAGAAACTGTTATACATCGGAGTCAGAGAGTTTAGAAATGAAATTATTAAAGACAACAGCTGAGTATAGTCATATTCATAATAAGATAATGGGGGTTTAGGTTAAGACACATTTACAAAGTTAACTTGAAGGTACCTGATAACCATGAGAAAGATGACCACCATGAGGAAGGTCAAGTGCCATGATTCTCTCATGAGGCTTTAACAATGCAGTGTAGACATGAAAGTTGGCAGGAGATCCAGACAAAGGTTGCACATTCACTGTATAACCACAGGATTCGAATAAGCCATCAAAGGATGAATAAAGCAGGAAACTCAGATCATTTCTCGGGAAATGCCTAAGAATTAGATGTACGGATACATAAGGCAGAATTATTGTTTCCTCATATACATGAAAATAAATAGTTACCTCCCCACTTTTCAGGATCCAACCGGAAAGCTTCAAGAGCTCGCTTCTGGCATAAGGTTTCCGCCATGTCTATGTACCTTCAAAGCAAAAGGTAGTTAAAGTCAGCATCTTTCTTCATTTTCTTGTTACAGAGATTTGTCAAGCAGTCATGTATAAGATCAGAAACTCAAAAATGTGTTTAATCTGATTTAAATTTCCTGAACATACTCATTTCCTCCATAGTATCTCGCACCAGGATACCCTTCACTGTACTTGTTAGTCATCACAGACCCAACAGCTTGCATCACCGACACAGAAGTGAAATTCTCAGATGGGATGAGTTCAAGTCCCTTGAAAACGTAAGCATAACACAGATCAGCCCAGCTTACAAATTAAGAGAGACTAATCCTAAAATCTCAGATTCTGAGTGGTAAAGAGAGACTAATTAACCTTCCATTGTCTAGCTTTCTCATGCTCAATAATGTCAGCAATCTCAGGATCGACCTCCTCTAAAGGTGCGTTAAGCTGTTTTGGCCACTGCAACAAGCGATTACAGACACATGGGTTTTTGATTAGATCTCTGACCCAAATACAGAAACACATACATCAATTGAAACAAAAGCAGGGCTTCAATAATCAAAATCATTGCTTCAACCACAAGAAACTATCAACAACAAGAGATAAGAAAAAAAGGAGAGGAATTTAAGCTCTCACAGTGACACGAGATTTCTCCTTGTCATCCACAGCTTCACTGGGCAAAGACGACTGTGCGAAACAACAACCAGAAATCAGAAAACCCAAAATCGAAAAATTTCGATAAAATCTGGAGAGAAAGGAGGAATCATGGGGGTTACCATGTAGCATGAAGTGGTGGATCTGATAAGAGGACGAATGGGTTTGTCAATTGAAGAAGAAAGTCTCCGAAGAGCCATCGCCATAGCCATTTTCGCTAAACCTCTCTCTCTACCTCCCTCTCTATCGAAGCCCTAGAAACAGATGTGAACCATGGACGAGAGAGAAAGAGAAGACAAAAAAATAACAATTGGGTTTATCCTCTGGAGAGAAGAAGAGAGAATTGTGGCCTCTGCTTTTGGCTGAGCTTTTGGTGGTTGCAGAAAGTTTTCGAATTTTTTCCCCTTCTTTCTTTTATATTTTCTTCTGTGAAAAAAAAAAATAAAACCTTTTATTTTATTTTTGGGGTTTCTTGTCGTTATCTCAGGTCACACAGTATCTCCACCAACGTTTGTGAACTGAATTCTAAATTGTGATAATTGATGACGACGATGTTATTTTTTTTATATATGCTTTCTGTCAACGATCAACGGTCAACGATAACCAATTTAGTTTTTTTTTTTTTTTTGGTGAATCCGTCGAACGATGTGGTTGGTAAAAAAAGAACACTTTCGAATCACATAATGAGATTTTTCTTTGATGAGATTTGTTTCCTAAAGTGTAGATTATTTATGAAGAATTTAGATAAAAATCATATGAATGTTTTTTCTGTTAATTAGCGAATTTCTATGGTTATAAAGACCATATATATTAATATATACTCACGATGAGTATAGTAAACACCGGATTTTACTTGTACGGTTATAGATATATATGCTTTGATTATATATATTTCAATTTGAAATGCACAATAGAAAGAAAAAAAATATGATTGATGAGAAGAAACATGCTGCTTATCATGGCTTGGTTTCTTGGAGCTTCTTCTTTGTTTCCAATAAAAACCAAACCTTTGATTTGTTCTTCAGCATCATGATATCTTCGAACTTCAATCTGTGAAATTTTTCTAACGAGTTAATTACATAAATATATAGAAATGCATAAAGTGTTTTTTGTGATTCACCAAGAAAATTCTACCATTCGCTTGCTCTTGGTGGGGTCTCATAATCGGAATGCTCGGGTTGGCTGAGTTGCAGCCGAATCTGAGTATATTGGGATTCATCATCCGCGACAGCTAGTTCACGGTGTATAAACCCGTTTGTGCTCGCCGTATAAGCCTGCATGACCCATTGAAAGTGCGAATTATTTCAAGTCAAAGCCATAATCACTTCAAAGCACTAATTATTTCAAGCAAAAAGGAGTTTGTAAGTTGTATGTGTTTGTTACCTTTTTGTAGAGCTCCACATTTTCTTGATGAATCCGTTGTACTTTTCTAGATAACTCGAGATTTTCCTGATGAATGAGGTTCCTCTGCACCACGAGCAACGAAAATCGCAAGATAAGAATTGTGGTAACTTAATTATGTTTTTATTGGAAAATATAAATAATATATATAAGAAATATGGTGTAGATATATACATATCTCATTGTGACCTTTTGGCTTAGTTCTTGGATTTCGTGAGTCAACATTTGTTCCTGTGAAATCCGGAAAAGCAATCGATTCTATTGAATTCCGCTGTGCTCTATAGTCACTCTATGAGCATCACACTCCAATGTACATTTATACAAGGGAGAGACTGTACCTTTTTCATGCGAATCCCACGCAAACTTAGCTCCAGTTGATTCTCAAGATTGTTTAGCTCATTGACGCTCAAACCATTTAGTTGCTCCCCCATAATTTGCCTGCTTCATAGCGAACATGTTGTCACATTCTCTAAGTAGAAGTTTCCTCTTTTCTTTATTTTTACTTCTTTTCACCGATTTTCTTATCAGCAACAAAATTCTTAAAGATGATTTATGTTATAAAATTGTAGTTGAAGGCGATACCGATGATTTTCTTGCAAAGCATGCAATTCTTGCCTTAGAACCGCAGCCTCTCTCTGCCAAAACTATGACACACAACACAAATAACTCATCAAACTTTGAACTTAGTAAACCAAATTCTCATTTCCATACACGATTCTAAAACCTCAATCAATATAATCACACATTCTAATGTTTGTCTAGATACCTTGACTTCTGATGCGGGGTTCAATAGTTGTTGTTGCTCGATCTTGCTCTTGTTGTATCTATCAATAACTGACTTCATGCTGTTCAAAATAATATATAGTAACTTGCTCATAATTCACTCGTATTTTATACCAATTATCACAGTGATCGAATATAAAAGATTTTTTCCATAGAGTTGATTGAGAAATCTTCCACCTCGTCCATTGAAAAGCTTTCATACACAAAGAGAAAACTAATAGCCTCAAAGTTTTGCAGTATCCTTATTATGTACTATATATATACAATACAGTTCTCAGTTTTTGTAATAGGCAATATATATATATATACAATACACACATAGAGATACAGACTTATTTAAACTAAATAAACTACATATTTAAACTAACTAGATAGATGGTAGTTTCTTTTCCAATTTACAAAGAATTGCTAGAATTTATTTTTCGTTTGGCGTATATAAGCAAGAACACTGAATCAATTTAATTAAGAACCAAAAAAAAAGTTAATACGCTCGGTCACAAATATAATGCATTGATATGGCACACTTTTTATACTAGATTCAACACACATTAACATGTGTTCAAGGTATATCGTGGTGTTGGTTAATTTAAAGAATGGTAACCTCAACTATCCTTTCTTATATCTATAGTATCTCACATAAGAGGTGCTCTTTACTATTTAATCAAGGAAAGAATCATCAAAGTTTTGGTTGGATAAATATGCATTCATACTATACATGATTTTTTCAAAATAACTAAAATATTTATGTTTATTTTAGATGAATTTTTTAATGTTAATAATGTTTCTGATCTATAATATTGGGATGGAACATATATCCATGAATATAGAACCGTCAATCAATATATTTTTTCTTTACATTTGTTATATTATGACAGAATGATTTGATGACTCGATATCTTTACCATTATCTATGCAGGACCGTTACCATTTTTTCATATTGATTAGTTATTAATTGACGGTTCTCTATTTAAGGATATATGACAGAACGATCAGATGAAAGAAAATAGTCACTATTATGCACATATAGTGTTAAATCGTTCTGTCATGATAAATAGTTCTATACACAAAATATCAAGATGTTTATGTTTATAATTACAAATCGATCATTTGTTATTGAAGTAGATTAAATCATCTCCTAGTTTACTGATACACGTGTAACTAAATCCCTCTCCACACCAATCATTCACCCTCTCTTTGTGGTTTCCTTATAACTAAATCCCTCTCCTTGTTGGTTTCCTTATAACTCTCTTTTAGCTTTCCAAAACTGATGTTTGAGCATTTACTAGGCTTGTTATCTCATCTTCTAAAAAAATTCTAAATTTGGACCTTAGATACACATTTGTATACGTGTAGATACACAAACACATGTTAAGGAAGTACTTTAAACATACTGATGTCTACACACATTCACTCGAATATTAACCCAAGCAACAACTTCAAATTAAACTTCTTCAGTTTCAAAGATATCATTCTTCTTTAATTTAAACTTCTAGCCTCATTTTCAATCTTTCTGTTAAAAAAATATATACTTTGTCGGCTATACATACACATCTTATTGTACATATAGTAAAATGTTATATGTTCTACCGACCGCAAGATGAAACAAAATTATATCACTACAAATTGAATAAATCACGCAACTATATACATCTCACCGAAATCCCCCAACCCGTAACATAAAATTATGTAAGTACCGTATACACACACACATACACACTTCCATATATATCCACACAATCAAGAAGATGTAAAGATTTCAGATTAAATAACTGTAAAAGAGGAACCTGGAGCTGGCAAAGTCATAAAGCTTTCCGGTGCTGGAGAAGATGATGAGACCGACCTCCGCGTCGCAGAGAATAGCTAGCTCTTTGGCTTTCTTGATAAGACCTTTTCTTCGTTTGGAGAAAGTGACTTGTCTACTAGTAGAATCATCGATCCTTTGGATCACAATCTTCCCTCTTCCCATCAATTTTATCCTCCAATTGATTCTCCTCCGGTTCTTCTCTTTTCTAGGGTTTTGTTTTTTTAGATCTTAGCAAGACCAAAAGGGAAACGAAGAAGAAGAGGAACATATAAGGAGAAAGAGAAAGGAAGAAAGAGAGAGATAGGAAGGTTGAGCCAAGAGTCAACAATCTATTCGAGGAATAAACTAAGGATATATATGCATATGAACACATATATACACACAGACTCCCCACTTATTTTGAGACATTTTTGGCAGATTTAATATATAGTAAGTACTAAGTTTCTAGTCCAAAAATAGTATTTGTGCGTAACTGTAATAAATGTTGAGAAAAAAGTAAAGGCAAACAACGAATTAGAAAGAGGTTATTATAAAGTTCCTAGGTTAAGACTTAAGAGAGTAGGAGTGAAATAATACTAAACGTAGTGTGCTTTAGGTAAATTTCCATTATCAACAATATTTTCTCTTTAACAAGTCCGTACATGTTTATAATTTATTTTTAGTCTTACTCAGATGTCATGTGGCAATAGTGAATGGGCGCATCACAGGACTCTGTTTCTCTGACAAAAACCTCTTGCTTTATATGCTGCTTTTCTTAATTTATTGGGTCATAAAGAAAAACATTAAGATATTAAGGACCTTATTATGGTCATAGGAAACAATTAAAATATTAAATGGATCTGTACAAAAGATTTTACCCAAAAAAGTGGATTGAACAAAATACATGGTACAAATAGTCCATACAACTTTCTGTTAAAATACAAATGTATTAAAAAAAATTGTGCCAATGAGTATAAAAGAATTTGTTAAGTACACGTGTCAGACAGGAACTTGGAGTTGCGGCGATTCATTATAATAATTGTTTTGTCCTAAGTTTCCAGATATGGCAAGAAATTGTGTATGTAAGATAATTAACATTTGCTAGTTTCGACGCCTTAAATGCTATCAAAGCTAGCAAGTTTTGTGTTTTAAATGAAATCCATACTGTTTCTTCTTGTGTGCGTTTAAACCTATTAATTACACTTTACTAATTTTTTATACCAAAAAAAAAACTGAAATGCTAGTGTTTATGAATAGTAAATTTTATCTCAAACTCAATATTCTAGTGTCCTGTTATTGTTTGTATATGCAGTCATAGTTGTAACAGTAGAATTTGTGACTGTAGATATAATAATGTAAGTCCGAAAAAAATTAACTTGGTAAACTTTAACATCGTGGCTAAAAAAAGTGTATTACTTAATGAAACTATATAGATTTTTTTTTGGGACATCATGAAACTATATAGATAATATGCAGAAACAGCTCCTGAGAACACCAATTGATGGATGTCTTCGCACGCTTCACCGCAGAATCCGTACACCTGGTCCTTTTTAAAATTATTTTGTTTTATTTACAGTTTCGCTTTCCGGTTCAGGTAAATTACTTTGCTTCCCATGATATTTCGAAATCGCAATAATAGTATATGTTAACAAATAAAAAGAAACGAAACCGTATATACAGGTTGTTAATGATTCTACTTACTCCAGATCAAACTAATAACGAACATACTGTTTTTTCACCATTTGTATTTTTGTTTCAAATTACTTTAAACCAACCACTGACCCAAAAGGTGAAATTGGTGAAATATTAGTATTCGTTTGATTTTTTCAGTCCATTCCAGAAATGAAACAGACCATAAATATAGTCCGGAATTGAGTGAGCAACCATTGAAGACCAAAAGTTTCTGATGATCGAATCAAAACCAAACCAAACAATATTAAATTTGATTTGGTTTAACAAATTGCTTTTAAACCGAGCTAAACCAAATCCAAACCCTAATCAAATTCAACGGAAGAAATAATGAAATATTAGAAGATTAAGGTGGGGCCCAAGTGGACAACATGGTAATAAGGATCCATAAGGACCACGTGGGCTCGACTGCTTCGAACCAATCACATCTCGAATCTCAAACTCAACTTCAGATTTTTCTCTTTTTTCTATTAACAACGAATCTTGAAGTGGCTTATAAGTGACCAAATCCCCATTTATCGTTGTCTTTAGATAAAAAGATTTAGTTTCATTCACGCCAGGTGTCAATCATCAGCGAATCATTTCGATTTTACCAATAATAATCATTATTCTCTTTAGTTCGACGGGTTAACTCTTTTTTTTTTTCTTGCTGAAAGTGTTAACTCTCCTTTTTTTGTTCCAGATATTTGAAGTCCAAATAAGAAACTATCTACAATTGTCATTCTTTGTTTATATTGGTTTTCTTAATACCCCTATACTAATATCTTTGTCTGTATTTTTTTTTTTTTACTATATAAGAATTAGTAACCATTCTTAAAAGATTTTTTTTAGTAATGACTAAATCAAATATCTAACACATGTATAGAAGCTATAATCCAGAAGCTAGTTGCCAAACAACAAAAAATAATAGATTTCATAGATGACCTAATTTTGTTGGACCAACATTTAATTTCTTACTTAAGTATGGTAGTGTTTAATAACACACCCGTACTGACTACATGATGTTGAAATAGATATCAATATTCATTAATCATATAATGTATATTGTTTATATTCTATAAACACCAACAGGCTTAAGGAATATGTAGTTTTTTTCAGGAGATTCTTCTAACTTTTACAGTTTACACCAAGTAAGTTTTTATGTCAGCTATTTGTCACACCACTTCAGCGTGTATCAAACCAAATAATATTCGATCTTTTGGCACAATTGATGCTCAATTAGATTGAACTTAGAAACCATGCGTTTATGTTATACATGATAACTTAACTATCTATCAAAAAGTGATATTCCAATTAATTTGGCGTGTTAGCCAAGATTGGAGATCGTAGTTCAACCATATACATTTAATTGATTACCGCTAATTTCCATTATTTTGCAATGTTTAGATAATGTAAAATTACCTTGTTGTTATATTGAATATGTTTTTTTTTTCTTTTCTCTGGGTGATGCTGTGAAATATAGGCTATGAGAGGATACTAAGAGTGATAGTGTGAATAATAATAAACCTTATTTAGATTATTGACCGGACCAAGAAAAGCAGATAAGCTGTTGTCCCTTTTGATGTTTAAAAATTAAATCCCACATGATCTTTCGGTCCATGAAGTTTTAAATTTTATCCTACTTTTTTCCAGAGTTTCGAAGATAATTATTATAAATAGTAGTACTTAGTAGCAAAGGTCGAGTTGAAAAAATGGCCTTGGAACTTGAATACTGGTGGAAATTGTACCCGATGTTCCAAAGTTGTAGGCCATATTATTTCATTTTTATCTTTTCTTCTCTGATAGTAGCAAGTATAAGTAATAAAGACAACATTTGAATGCTATGATTACTATATATATTAGATAACTACAAATGATGATACCAACGAATCATGGTGTATTAGTTTTATAAGTTGCTACAGAAACTAACTTTTTTGGACAAATAATTAAAAAGTTTTTTGACAGGGCACGGACGTGAAAGATATTAGAAAATCTCACGTTGAAAATGGAGATGATTCATAATTAATACTGTATAGAATAGATATAACTGTCTGTTAACTTATAGTTTTGAATGAAATGTCCATAATTATACATCGGAATAAAGCTTCATAAACTTGTAGAGATGTAATCGATCTAAAGATAGAGTAAAGTTTGGTTTAGGATAAATGAGGGAAAATTTTCATCATCACGAAAGAACATGTTATTTTACTATTATTTTATTCCTATTATTTTATTTTTCTTCATTTTTCTTTTTTATTCCTATTGAATGAGGTTTAAATCTTTAGTATTTTTTGACCCCAAAAAAAAAAATCTTTAGTATTTGAGCTTATTCTTTTCAGGTTATGGTTGTGATTTTAAGATTTAAGGATTTATGATTAATTTTCACGATTTATGGCTTATGATTTAGAATTGGAACAAAGATATTTGTTGTTAGAAATACGGAAATCCAATCCCTGCCTAACGAATACACACTAAACAATTAGAAAACTTATAAAAACCAGAAGTTTATAACTGAACTCGAATCAAAAGGCAGACACACTGACCAACGTAAATCAATTGGAACTGAAAGATGAAACTTGAGAATATACCATAATTAGCACTGTGCATTTGATAACCAATAAAGCAGTCGAGATCAACGGTAACACTAGTTGAAAATCTCATCATAACTCACTAGTATTAAAATTTGATATTTTAATTAATGATTCCTTACACAGTTCTTAAAGTAATCCAAGAAATGTGAGAGCATGATTTAAAGCGATAGTGTGTTCCATAATTGAGCATAGCTCAAAAAGGAATTGACAATTAATTTTACTCAGAGTGGCCAAATTGTATCTGTCCTTTTCAAATTAATTAATTTGATCTTAAGATTCATACTTTGTTATAATACACGCCCCTTAAATAGAAATGTACACATTAATATTTGATCGATCTGGATTTCCTTTAGTGTCATCTTACCTATCGGAAAGTTATACAATATTTCTTTGCTGGATAAATAGCTAAAACTAAAGTGTTAGGTAAGTGTGGATGTATTTTTCTAAAATAAAAATCTGGAAGATGTCATAAAATGATCACTTCTTAATATTAAAAAATAATATAAAAAATAATATTACTGTTGAGAGACGGAAAAGCTAGAAAATATATGACATCTAATATATTTGATCTGCTTGATACATTTGAAAAACTAAAACATTTCGTATTTAAATTCAGATATCAAAACCATAAATTGTGTCAAAACTAAAGTAAAATCTGAATATTTATTTATTTTCTTCTCAATTTGATTTATCAATCAAGATGTTATAATCCATATTCATTATATTAATTCATTTAATATGCATACAATGTATCATAAAATAACATATATTATGTGATAATATTTTTAATTATATAGAGAGATCATTTATTTTTTATAAAATATACTTGAAAATAATATATGAAAAAGTAGATTTATTTCTAGATTTATTTTTGCATTTTTTTTACTTTTTCTGACTTATTTAGTTTATAAACTATCATTTTATATGTTAATATATATTCAACTACTTTTGACTAAATGTATTACGCGTCTCCTGATAAAATCCTGACTCCTGACTACATCCTGATTAAATCAAACGACCCAAACCAAAATATTTATCCCGATGACAGACACACGATATTATTGATATTATCATATGTAAGTATAGTATGCCAATCTAATAAATATTATTGATATTTGCATAATCTTAGTGCCATGATTCGATTTGTAAGAACTTCCTTATCAATGGCCTAGAAGCCCATTAACCAATACTTAATTATCCCTTCGAAAATGTTGTCTCGGGAACTTTAGAGTTAAATAAACTCTGTATATTCAGAACCAGGTCGTCTTTATACGTCATAACTAACTAATGGTGTAATTTGCTCTCCAGAAAAAAAAAAAAAATAAAGTTAGTGAAGCACACTCGGGCATGAGCTCCAATTGAACTTCTAAGAGATGGGTTAAAATTTTTGGAAATAAGATAACGTACGTGAACGTAGTCACTTTACTTACTCTGGTTCTCACAAGTCACAAAATAAAAAGGAAACAAATCTGAGATATAGTATAAATTCACCTCCTCCGCGCGCCTTAGCTAGGATCTGAGTTATTTAAAGTTTGTGATCTCTTTTTTTGTTAATTACAGATTTTATTCTAGCTAAATAAAATGGTAAATTAAAATATTTTACGAGATTTATATATAACTTTCTCGGTGGAAAGAGTTCGTCTTCTTCTCCAAGGAATCAAAGCTGCAAAAAGAACTCAACAAAGAGAAGAAAATTAGTTAAATATTATAAGTCAACGTACGTGCTTACATATATAAGATTTCTTTGTAATTCTATTATCTGTGTAATGAGTTTTAGAACACAGAGTATGATTTCGGGGTAAAAACTTTTGTTGGAAGTTCAGTGAATCTAACTGCATTTTAATTTTATAAGTCAAATTTTTCTTTTTGCCGGAAGTTCAGTGAATTGACAAAGGAGATGAAAAACAGAGCTATGGGAATAAAAGCGGGTCGGGTTATGATTCATATTTTTGTTCTGATTTTCCTTCTTCAATATGTTCATTCCCGAACGTCGCGGTATGTTTTCCTCAACTTCTATGTCTCTCACTAAATCGGGTTCTATGAAACTATTCTATTGGATTATTGAAACTCAATTAGATTTTTCAAAGACTTGTGATTTTTTAAATATATTTTTTTTGAAAATTTTGATGGAAACTCTTGTAATATCTGTGTTTTTGGGATTGGTCCTATGCTTCAATCTTGTTACTTTTTATTTTCATTTTCGAAATTCATATGTTAAAAACATTTGAGTTATTTCTCTTTTGGTATCCAATCCTAAGATGAATCTACATATAGGTCCATGCACATATTGAAGTGAACATTTTGATTTTTCTTTTATTTGAATTCTTCATTTTTCATTCTAATTTTTGTTTCCATTACAGAAACAAATTAAATATCGCAAAAGCGGGACAAAAGCTTGTATCTCTAGTTACGCTTAAGAAAGATATCCCTAACCTAGTACGGTCAAATGTCTTATTCATCTTTTATATATCTGGTTTAATTATGTTACAATAAAATTATGTTACGATAAGGTTTTATTCTTTTAATATCTTAGAATATTTGGGTTCAAAACATTGTTATACATGAGATTTGTTGCTTATTTTGTTGTTATTTAAGGTGGTCGTTGATAATGGTATTATACAAGTCACCTTCTCGAATCCATCAGGCTTAATAACTGGAGTCAAGTACAATGGCTTTGACAATGTGTTGAACGACCAAATTAAGAATCGCGGGTACGATACATCATATCTAAATTTATATAGCTTGTGAGAAATGTAGTAAAAATGTTCCGTACGTACGTTTGATATTGGTAATACTAATATATGTAAAGGTATTGGGACGTAGTATGGTATGAACCAGGACAAAAGCCGTTGACAGATTTGTGAGTTTTGGAATCTCTCTAGTCTCTTCGTATCTTTTTGTTTAACATACATGTACATAACCACAACTACTATACACATATATTTATTTCATATTAATATTATATTTTAACAGTTTAATTGGAGAAAAATTCGATATAATAAATCAAACAAGTGAGCATGTCGAAGTTTCATTTTCAAGAACATGGAAGATCTCTCAACGTGGCTCGGTAGCCCCATTAAACGTAGATAAAAGGTACATCAATTTGGAACAACAACAAAAAATTTGTCTTGATAAATTAAATATAGAGTAATCATAATAAAGTATTTTTTATTTAAAAAGATATATAATTCGAAGTGGTGTGTCTGGAGTACATATGTACGCTGTGTTAGAGAGGTTAAAAGGTTGGCCGGAAGTGAACATGGACCAAACCAGGATCGTCTTCAAGCTTAACACAACAAAGTAACCATTGTATTTTATTAGAAAAAAAAACATACATATATTTTAGTAAAAATGTTGTGGTTGATACATTTTTTTTTTCTTTTCTTGTGAACATTTTTCAGATTCGATTTCATGGCTTTATCAGATAGTCGACAGAAAATCATGCCTTCTGAAGAAGATCGAGATGTCACCAATGGTAATGCTAGTCCATTGGCTTACAAAGAAGCTGTTCGATTGATAAAACCAAAAAATTATATACTTAAAGGGCAGGTATATAAAAATCGATCCACAAAATTTCGACTTCCCTATATATATAAAAAAATTGTATCTATGAATCTTATTATTTTAACACCGGCTATGCATATGAGACCGCTACTACCAATAATAGGCGGTTAATAAGGAAATAAAAAAGGGTGAGAGCAAAGATTTGACTGGGGTAAAAATGATTGGTTGTGACGCAGGTTGACGATAAGTATATGTACTCAATGGAAGACAAAGACAACAAAGTGCATGGTTGGATTTCGTCTGACCCACGTGTCGGTTTGTGGATGATAACTCCCAGCGATAAGTTCCGTGTTTGTGGGCCCGTCAAACAAGATCTCACTTCTCATCTAGGACCCACCATCCTTTCCGTGAGTCCATCATCCTCTCTCTCAATCGCAACTCAATTTCGAACTTTTTTTTTTTTCGTTTACGACTCAATGTCGATTTTAATCGTAGATGAAAAATAAGAAAGAAATAAGTGTATTTTAAAGTGTGCTAAGTTGGATCGGTCTAAGCCAAAAAGTAAAAAATATTGGTTTCCCGTTTTATTAAAAATGTTTGAAGAATGATTTTTAAAAATAATAAAATTTTAAAAGTAAATAAATAATGTGGAATGTAAATGAAATATATAAAATTCAATCTGCTGATTCTGTGAACTTGAAATATATGTCACCTTTTTCTCTTAACTATTCGGTTTTAAATAAGAAAATTGGGTATTTAGATGTTTACAAGTACACATTACGTGGGAAAAGATATGGACACAACCTATACAAGCAAGGAGCCGTGGAAGAAGGTGTTTGGTCCTGTCTTTGTTTATCTCAACTCTGCCACCTCTCCTAATCTCCTATGGACTGATGCTAAACGACAGGTCTCGATCGGTATTATCGTGATTTCAATTAGTTTGAATCACCATGATTATTGTTATCTATATTTAATCTTTTAAATTAAATAACTGTTTTAGATGGTTGCCGAGGTCCAAAGCTGGCCTTATGATTTCGTGAAGTCAGTAGATTACCCTCTTCGCCACCAAAGAGGAACAGTCAAGGGTCAATTCTTTGTCATGGACAGGTAATTATATTCGGTCTTCGGATTTATTTTGAAATTCTATCTCACGTACATAGCTTCACAACACTTTTTTAATCCAAATGTGTGAAATCATGGATTTTATAGATACATAAGCAAGTCGAAGTTATTTGGGGAATCTGCTTTTGTGGGTTTAGCAATACCTGGTGAAGTTGGTTCTTGGCAAACCGAAAACAAGGTACTATAATTTAAAATTTTTAATTATACTAATATACTATTGGCATGGCGGATACATGCTGTAGAGAGTAATCTAAGTTTCAGTATGAGACTTTTTGGATGAAAAAAAAAATATTACTTTATTTTATCAAATTTGCTATTTATATTGTTGGCATACACAAAGATTTATATTTTTTTCATTCCCACATTTTTGGAACCGAAATCAAAATGTTCTGCACTTACCTGCACGCGATATTCAACGACGACATGACTTTACTCTCAAAAGGATTAAACTAACGGCTTGTAACAATATTTTAATATAAAATTTGGACAAAGGGATATCAATTTTGGACACGAGCAGACAAAGTGGGGATGTTCACAATAACGAATGTGAGACCAGGGAAGTATAGTCTCTACGCATGGGTTTCTGGATTTATTGGTGACTATAAATACGAGCGTGACATTACCATCACACCAGGTATATTTCAATATATTTATTTTAAAAAATGAAAAATGTGTTTAATAAAAAGCTCACTTGAGACCATGATGTATACCTTATAGTACACGTTGTTTGAAAGAAAGAAAGAAAAAACCTCGTAGAATACACGTTGTTTGAAAGAAAAAGAAAAACTTACTGTATTTAGATCCATACAGAGAAGTATAATTAAGGCGCAATTAAAAGCCCAATTATTGTGGCACAACAAGGATAAGTCAATTGATTCATTTGTGTGTTTGGTTTGGTGTAGGTATGGAGATAAACGTAGGAACCATTGTGTACGAGGCGCCAAGAAACGGTCCGACACTGTGGGAGATCGGAGAACCGGATCGGACCGCCGCAGAGTTCTATATCCCTGATCCGGACCCAAGCCTTTTGACCAAACTCTATCTTAATTCCTCAAATCCTTCCCAAGACAAGTAGTATAATTATAACACCCGACCAGATATGATTAACCGTATATATATATATATATATTTTAAATATACTAAATGGTATTTTATTTATAACTATACAGGTTTAGACAATACGGTTTATGGGATCGTTACAGTGTTTTGTATCCTCGAAACGATCTTATTTATATTGCTGGAGTGAATGACTATAAAAAAGACTGGTTCTATGCACATGTCACCAGGTAATACATATATTTTAATTTCAAATGTTGTTTTATCCACTTAAATCAATTGATACAAAGAAAATTTTTCTATAATATTCAGAGATGCTGGAAATGGGACATTTCACGAAACAACATGGCAAATTGTGTTTCATTTAAAAACAGTGAATCAAACGGGAAACTACACACTTCGAATGGCTTTGGCTGCAGCCACGACTGCGGATTTGTTTGTTCGGGCTAACGAAGCTAACTCCGAACCTATTTTCACGACTGGGTTTATAGGTCGAGATAACGCGATTGCTAGGCATGGTGTTCATGGGCTGTACAGGTTGTACAATATCAATATTCAAGGAAAATTGCTTAGGGTTGGTAATAATACGATTTTGCTTACTCAAAATCGGATCACTAGTTCGGTTATAGGTGTTATGTATGATTATCTTCGTTTGGAAGGTCCTTCTGGAGTTTGATAGCCTGTTTCATAAAAATGAGATAATGCCAGAAGTTCAAAAACCAACCCATTTATAAATAGCATAATTTTCCCTTTTTAAAACTAGTTAATTAAATAAAAAAAATTGAATATGACATTCTTTCAAAGTTAATGAAAATGTTTTGGTATGACTGTATCAGATAACATTCTATTAAAATTAAGACAATGTTTTGGTATGATGCATACCAAAAGTGCTCTTGAATCAAACGACAGCGTTTTTAGATCCTATCTTATCATATATATATATATATAAAATAAGGGTGTGTACTTTGGTCCTCATAATTACTCGAAATTAGAGAAAGAAAAGAGTGATAGATGGAGGGGTTAGGAGAGAGAGAGCAGAGCGTAGATGCGTTTGGTTGGGCCGCGAGAGACTCTTCAGGCCATCTCTCTCCATTTGCTTTTTCTAGAAGGTAACGTGAATGAGTGATGGTGTGTTATGTACATGATGGATGGTTAATGTAGCCATGATGTGGATGATGATGATGTTACATGATGGTATGTGCAGAGAAACAGGAGAAGAAGAAGTGAGAGTGAAGGTGCTATACTGTGGAATATGTCATAGTGATCTCCATTGTCTCAAGAACGAATGGCATTCCTCTGTTTATCCTATGGTTCCTGGGTACGCAATTTCTTGTTTTTTCTTCTTCTCACAAATATATAATATATATTTATTTAAATTCATTAATTATGTCAAAAATCAAAGCGTTAATATATATATAGTATAGACTTATAGTCCAGTGTTTTTGTTTTCTTTTCAATTGTAAGAAATTTCAATAGATCAACAAATTCTAATAGATCCAAAAAAAACTTTAAATTTCGATCCAAAAACACATCTTAAGAAAGGTAAACTTTGATTTGTGATGCTTTAAATAGTAGCAAGAGCCAACTGTTTGGTTCATAACTCATAATGTTAAAAATATATAGGTCATTTTATTTTTTGTAGGTTTTCTCGTTCTGAACTGGTTTGTTAACCTGGTTCTGTTTTATTAATCTAAATTGACCCAAAAAAAAACAGTCTAGGTTTAAATATCCATTTGCCCACTTAGTTATTTTTCAGATTGGTGATATGACATTCTACCATATCACATGTATCAAAAGATTAATATTAATATTAAAATAGTCGATTTGGTTGGTAAATTTACGTACTAGAGACCAAAATAATAATTAAGTGGAATTAAATGTGGCAAATTCTTGTTCGCCCACTATATTTATAGTGGAGCACTTAGCTCTTTTCTTTTGTTAAATTAAAACATTATTAGACAGATAAATCAATTAGTACTCTCGCATTTTTGCCGAAATTGAGCACTCACCTCCATTATTACCACCATCACTTAAAGTTGACAATTTTTACTAGCCTTTCTTCTTTTGTCAGAGTTGACTATTACTACTTTATAGCCTTATAACCTCTTTTCATGTTCCGATAAACGATTAAGCATATAGTGACTATTATTAATAAATATTATTGTCTATATATAATTTCAATTAAAAATGATCAAAAATAAACTCTTTCATTTTTTGTTGTTGTCTACTTTCTCAACTCTTTAAAAAAAAAATTTAGACAAGTTACTGAGCCAGATTATTCGTCAGATCATGATAAAACTTATCCGACCAATCGGGTTTTAAAAGAATGACTACAGTCCTATTTAAATAGATCATACGTTTCGTAATTTTTTTTTTTTACTATTTTCTTAACTTTCCTAACTATACAAAATGATTTTAAAAACATGGAAAGAAAAGATACATAAAAGTGTGGGTTGTTTATCACAGTCACGAGATCGTTGGAGAAGTGAGTGAGATAGGGAGAAAAGTTAGTAAGTTCAATATTGGTGATAAAATCGGTGTGGGATGCATAGTCGATTCGTGCCGCACGTGCGAGAGCTGCCGTGAAGATCAAGAAAACTATTGCACCAAAGCAGTCGCAACCTATAACGGAGTTCACTACGACGGGACGGTTAACTACGGTGGATACTCGGATCACGTTGTTGTCGACGAACGTTACGCCGTCAAAATTCCCCACACGTTACCTCTTGCTTCGGCCGCACCTTTGCTTTGTGCAGGTTTAAGTCAAATCAAAATATTATACGCTTCGTTTATTTGATGATCACTGTTACTAGTCCGCAATTTATATCTTCAATCTTGTAAACTTATAACAAAATAACACTAATTTCAGATACCAAAATGTACATTTCGTATCTTATGGGTTTTATGTATAGGCATCTCGATGTATAGTCCTATGAAGTACTTTGGATTGGCCGGACCGGGGAAACATGTCGGAATTGTGGGGCTAGGCGGTCTTGGACACATCGGGGTGAGGTTTGCTAAAGCATTTGGGACTAAAGTCACGGTGGTTAGTTCGACCGTGGGGAAATGTAAGGATGCTCTTGAAAATCTTGGAGCTGATGGGTTCTTGGCCAGTACTGATGATGACCAAATGCAGGTAAGAACATAAACAGTATATCAATTTTCAGTGTAATTTTTTTTATATCGAATTTTAATTACTGAATTAATACTATGTTAGGCTGCAATGGGAACTATGGATGGCATAATCGATACTGTTTCTGTATCACATTCAGTTTTACCATTAATTGGACTACTCAAATCCAACGGTAAACTTGTTCTACTCGGTGCAACGGAGAAGCCTTTCGACCTACCTGCATTTTCCTTAATCATGGGTATATAATAATCATAAGTATAGACTGTTTTAACTGTTTAGCTGGTATTTTTCTTTTTTTAAAGTCTTTTGCATCTAGATCGTTAAATATAATGAAATCGTGATTCGATAGGACGGAAGTCGGTGGCGGGAAGTGCTATCGGAGGAATGAAAGAGACGCAAGAGATGATAGATTTTGCAGCTGAACATGGCATAAAAGCAGACATTGAAGTCATATCCATGGATTATGTGAACACCGCCATGGATAGACTTGCAAAGGGAGATGTTAGATATCGGTTTGTCATTGACATCGCCAACACATTGGCTGCTACTCGATCTTAACTAAACTTGATATATTCACATAATCATTAGTCCATATTTCTACTCTGACCGTGTCAAAACGGGAGAACGAGTTTTTATATAAACAAGAGTGTGACCAAATAAATGTAAGTTGAGTGATTATGAGTTGGACGCAAACGAATGACTTGATTTTCAGAAGCTAAAGTATTTCTAGTTCAAATTCACACTATTTTTTTTTTTTTGAGATTGTTAAGTATATGAAACCTTGAAACTGAATCGTATGACTAATTTTGATTGGAATTATTAACATGTTACTTTCTTCGAGAATATTATATTATCGGTCTATCGATCATCAAATCTTATTCTAGGATTGTTATTATACTTTATTTGGATCAATCTACTTTAATCAAATTAAGACTTAAACCAAGTCTCCCTTTTGTTTATATTACTCTGATTTTGTTTTTAGTAACTTCTGATATGGAATTCAATATACGAGTTTTCACATCTATCTTTATTTTTACTTTTCTAATTTTATTACTTCTTGTTGAGACAACGTCATAGAATCATTAAATTGTCGAAAAAGCTAGTATTATTTAACTCTCATTAAGTTACTTTTGTAAGTTTTGTTGTAGTCTTGGCATTATTTATAGTTTGTATACATGGTATAAAAGCTCGGAATGGCCCGTACACACTGACTTGTCAGAGTGAGATGTGAACGGAGCGCGGACCTGCAAGAAAAATGTTTATATGATTATATATATATGTGGTTGAGCAAAGTCCCACATGTGGACTAAATTTTATCGTGAAAATAATCCCGCCATTCACGCATTGTTCACACATTTTATGCATTGCTGCAGGCAACGACACTGACCCATTTTCCATGAAACATCTTTTGATAGTTATGTAGTTAAACGAGTTAATTTGCTTTAATACTAAAAATAAAAACAATACTCATAAATTTAAATTCTAAAACATTTTAATCCTGCGTTTACGTTTACAATTAACAATTTATAACTCTTGGTTCGTTTGGAAAAACTGAAAGTTAACATTTTACAACATACAATGTGTACATAAAAAAAATATTCCCAAAAATAAAGGAAGAAACATCAATATCTTACCTTCAGTTTCAAATGAATATAACAGTAGAAAATTTCATGTTCAAACGAACTTTTTTAACTACGTTTTTGAATACAGTACTACAAATAAAATAAAATACATTATATATTTATAATGAACTTCTTCACTATGAAAAAAAAAAAAAAAAAAAAAGAACTTCTTCACTATGAGATTAGAAGGAAAGCTCTTGGTAAGAAAATTTTGTTCAACATGAAACTTTTTTTTTTTACTTAGAATATACTTTATTTACATTATACCACTACCTTAACTACTATAGTCTTTGAAAATGAATTGGTTGCTCGTATGTAAATGGTATAAAGAATTGATTACAGGTATTAATAAGGACTTAGCGGAAATGGTCCAGATGAGAGTAATAAAGAATTGATTATACCACTACCTTACATACTATAGTCTTTGAAAATTCATTGGTTGCTCGTATGTATATGGTATAAAGAATCGATTACAGATATTAATAAGTACATAGCGAAAATGGTCCGGAGGAGTAATAATGAGTATTGGCCCTCTCACTCACATCTATTCAACAAGCCCTCCTATATAAAACGGTGTCTCTCTTCATTATCTCTACACTTGACAATATTTAGCGTCACTCAAAAAAAAAAAAAAAAAAACAGTTGGAATTCTATTCTCTTGTTGGTTATCCATAATGGGAAAGGTTCTTGAGAAGAAGGCGTTCGGATTGGCCGTGAAAGACGAATCTGGTGTTTTCTCGCCTTTCTGTTTCTCAAGAAGGTTCCAATTTCTTTTGATCTCTATCGCTTATGTTTCGTCTATATATGATATGAAATTATTTCTTATTTGAATAACTAACAATATATATGTTTTGGTGGAATTAATGTATATAGAGAGACGGGAGAGAAGGATGTGAGGTTCAAAGTGTTGTTCTGCGGAATTTGCCACACTGATTTAAGTATGGCCAAAAACAAGTGGGGGTTTACTACTTACCCTCTCGTCCCCGGGTAAGACAACACTTCCATACTCAAGAGTAATAATCAATTATACATAACAATTTATTTAAAAAATAAAACTAGTAAATGTAGCAAGTCTAATGCTTTTTTCGAGATGATATCGAGAAATTTTAGTATATTTTACCGGACTAGACTTCTTAATTTTAGATTATTTTTTTGTAAGTCCAGAATTTATGTGGTTAAGCATTTTGATATATGGCTAAAATATGTATGGCCACGGACATCCACATAAACTTTTGAGAGACTAACCAACCACGAATAATTACCTCATTAATTCCAGTGGTAATTACTGGATAAATCACAGTTTTTTTTTTGTAATGAATAATACTATTGGCTCAATCCATTCAATATCCAAATTTCTTGGGAAAAAAGATTATTTCTTATTTTCCTAGTAGAAACCTAGCTCCTACTAGAAGAAAAAATAAAAGAAGAGATATGTCCGGTGTTATTTCAGATTTTATACTGTATTACATTTAATCCGGAAATAAATGTTTTAGGCATGAGATAGTTGGCGTGGTGACTGAAGTCGGAGCCAAAGTGACTAAATTCAACGCCGGAGACAAAGTCGGAGTTGGTTATATGGTCAGCTCGTGCCGGTCATGTGACAGCTGCACCGATGACCAAGAGAACTATTGTCCAAAAATGATCATAACTGCCGGAGCCAAGTACTACGATGACACCATAACCCATGGTGGTTACTCCGACCACATGGTTTGTGAAGAGGATTACATCATCCGTATTCCAGAAAATCTCCAATTAGACGCTGCCGCGCCGCTACTCTGCGCCGGGGTCACGGTCTATTCCCCGTTGAAGTATCATGGGCTCGACAAGCCCGGTATGCACATTGGTGTGGTGGGTTTAGGTGGTCTGGGTCATGTAGCAGTTAAATTTGCCAAGGCTATGGGTATTAAGGTTACGGTTATTAGTACTTCGGATAGGAAGAGAGACGAGGCTATTAGCCGGCTTGGTGCGGATCTGTTCTTGGTGAGCCGTGACCCGGAGCAGATGAAGCAAGCAATGGGGACTATGGATGGTATTATTGATACCGTATCCGCGACTCATCCGCTTCTTCCGCTGCTTGGGTTGCTTAAATACAAGGGAAAACTTATTATGGTTGGTGCACCCGAGAAACCACTCGAGCTTCCGGTTCTGCCTCTCATCCTTGGTAAGAGACTATATATGTCTTCTTTAACCGTTATCTCTACATGTTACTTTTTAGTTAAAATGCTTATTATTTATACTATGTTAATTCACTACTAAATCTGTATATTTTGTGTCATTCCGTCGTTACTTTCATCACAAATCTAAATGCATTTTTAAGTTTCCAGTCGATAAACATCAAGAATATGTTTTTTGGTTGTGTGTATATATATATAGGAAAGAAGATGGTGGTTGGAAGTATGATAGGAGGGATAAAGGAGACTCAAGAGATGGTAGATATGGCCGGAAAACACAACATCACGGCGGATATTGAGCTTATCTCTGTGGATTATGTCAACACCGCCATGGAACGGCTCGAGAAGGCCGACGTTAGGTACCGATTTGTGATTGATGTTGCCAACACATTGAAGAAGCCTACTCCTTAAATTAGATAAAAAGCTTCAGAACTGAATTTCCCCAAAGTTTTTTTCTTGTTTGGTTTGTTGTAATCAGTTTCGTGTTGTTTGATTAGGACTTTGTGTGTAGCATACTAGTACCACTACTGTGCTTTATCAATTTAATGAATTTGAATATTATACGTTAGCTATATATATGAATAAGATTTACGTAAGTATAGATTAAGCCTAATTGTAGCTATATGATTTGAATGAATGACTAGAAAGTACCAAGTCTTCTAACTAGGAGACTAGTTCTTGATAGTGTATGATTTCGAGACTAAATTCTTTTTTTTTTGGGGCAACGATTTCGAGACTAAATTCAAACTATTCTTTTCGAGAATTATTGTTCATGTGCATGCATCTTAAAAAAAGTAAAGTGCATGCATCTTAACAGTGTAAACACGTTTTAATTATGAGTATGTTGCGTGGACGAAACTATTTGGGAGCAAAAGCAAGTACGAGATTAGAAACATATCTCAACTTTTTCGAATTAGACCACAAGAACGGACATACAACAACCCGTAGATTTTTTTTCCAACAAGACGTAGACGTTGTATATGAACAAGACGATAAGTCATAACTCTTAAGTTTCATTTTTCATTTTTGCATTCACATTTATTTGATTAAATATGCACAAATAATATGGGAAGATATGTCAGAGAAATGGGGGAAAAAAAGTTTAAAAGGTCAAAGACGGGAAGGAAGCTAAAAGAAAGGGACTGGGAGGAAAAGAGCTAATTAAAAACTAGTTATTCTTTAACATACAAAACTATAGCATTAATTTAAATATGATCCAAAACTATATCATATTTTTCTGTTATATGAAACCAGCATTTTATATGAAACTATAGCACAAATTTTAATACATCGTTAACCTGCATTAAAAAAAAAAACTAATAATACTATGTCCATTCTGGATTTGAAATTGCATTTACGTATTTATATTTTTCAAATTATACGAAGAGTAACATAAATAAAATGTTTTCAATCATTTATGGTGATCTTTAGTTGTTGATTCACGTTGTGCTGCAATTTTTGGGACACTTTTTTTGCTCAATGTTTCAGCAGATCTGTTTCATATTCTAACGGTAGCTAGATCTGTTGCTTTTAAGGGGGAGTTATGAAATTATCATATTCACGCATACTTAGCAGACAAAATAATACCTAATGCATGTATTCATATTTATATATTTTTTGCATTAAGTTAATAACGCCAAAAAAGCAATGAAATATGAAAGGAGGAAAAGAACGAGTCCTTGAGGTACTCTCGTGATAGTAAGTGAATGGTCCTAATGACACCCTATCACGTCGGTTCCTCAATCCCTTGCTATATTAAAGCACTTGCATCTCCTCCTCATAATCTCAAACTTCTCAATATTAATTGGTGACATTCAAATAAATTCAAACCACACACTTGCTTAGTTTTCACTCCATATCTCAAAGTTTTAGTTAGCAAAAAAACAAAAAACAAAAAATCCCAAATTCTTATTGTTTTTTGATCGATTATGGGAAAGGTTCTTGAGAAGGAGGCGTTCGGATTGGCCGCAAAAGACAATTCTGGAGTTCTGTCGCCTTTCCGTTTTGCTAGAAGGTTTTACAAATTTCTCTTTTAAACGAAATAATCTCTACGTATACTTCTCTTGTAAATGAAATTAATTTTGGTGGTACTAATGTGTACGTAGGGAGACTGGAGAGAAGGATGTTAGGTTCAAAGTGTTGTTCTGTGGAATTTGTCACACTGATTTACATATGATCAGGAACGATTGGGGAATGTCTACTTATCCTCTCGTCCCCGGGTAATACATAAATTTCTATTCTATAAAATTATAACAGATTATATATCCAATTTTTCTTTTAAAAAATCCAAATTTATTCAGAAGAATTTATTAGCAACCCGTAATGATGTTTTTAATCAGTGAATTATTTCTAATAACTATATATAGGTTTCGGTCATGAGCATTAGTGTGTAGACCTAGAGAACACATGTTGATTTTTATGATTGTTATTGTATAAAATTTATATTCCGAAAGCTATAATAAATCCACAGAATATCATCAATATGTATTTGTTGTTGTCATGTTGTGGGATGATGCTACATGTTAATTTTGTTAGGAATACTTGCGAAAATACATTAAATATCGCAAAATAATTTACCTTTTGTTACAACAAGAAAATGAGCATCGCTAGAATTTTAGTGGAGACCTATTATTTTGAATTTTTTGTAATACGACAATTTTAAGCCTTAAAATGGGGAACATAATATGGGAATTTTTTAAAAACAACTTAGATTTTTTTTATTTATTTGGTTGGTCAATGAATAAACCAAGAAAAACTGTTAACAATAAGACACCAAGAAATATTAAGAGAAGTCTTAGAAATAGTGGACAAAAGATCCACGATAAGCTTCTTGTGGCTCCTGTGTTATCTCTACTCTGTCCTAAATAATGGCATTTAATTATTTTTATTTCTATTTGAGTTCTTCCTAATAATTGGAGCTAGTCTCAACAGTGACCAGTTTCATTTTTTTTTACAGCGACAGGTTTGATTATTTCGAAAAAGCCAACATAAATTGAATGGTTTTCATACTCTAAAGATGAAAAATTAAATTTGAAAATAAGGTTGTCTTTTTTGGGTTCAGGCATGAGATCGTTGGCTTGGTGACTGAAGTGGGAGGTAAAGTGACTAAATTCAAGACCGGAGACAAAGTCGGAGTCGGGTGCATGGTCGGCTCGTGCGGGTCATGTGACAGTTGTACCGAAGGTCTTGAGAACTACTGTCCAAAAATGATCCAAACGTACGGGTTCAAGTATTACGACGACACAATAACCTACGGTGGTTACTCCGACAATATGGTTTGTGACGAAGCTTTTATCATCCGTATTCCCGATAATCTCCCTTTGGACGCTGCTGCGCCGCTACTATGCGCAGGGATCACGGTCTATTCACCGTTGAAGTACCACGGGCTCGACAAGCCCGGCATGCACATTGGCGTGGTGGGACTAGGCGGTTTGGGTCATGTAGCGGTTAAATTTGCAAAGGCTATGGGTACAAAGGTCACGGTTATTAGTACTTCAGATAGTAAGAGAGGAGAGGCGATTAACCGGCTTGGTGCGGACGCGTTCGTGGTGAGCCGAGA
The DNA here is from genome assembly GCF_000478725.1 of Eutrema salsugineum. Lineage (NCBI taxonomy): Eukaryota > Viridiplantae > Streptophyta > Magnoliopsida > Brassicales > Brassicaceae > Eutrema > Eutrema salsugineum. Next base: position 772,924 of record NW_006256909.1, on the reverse strand, counting down.
CCCACAACAGATTAAGGGTGCAATGGGGACTATGGATGGTATTATTAATACCGTATCTGCGACTCATTCGCTTCTTCCGTTGCTCGGTATGCTCAAGCATAAGGGAAAACTGGTTATGGTTGGTGCACCAGAAAAGCCACTTGAGCTCTCGGTTATGCCTCTCATTTTCGGTAAGCCTATTTAGCCAAATTTTGGCGAATGATGTGGTTTTAGTAGTAGCATATCCGTCTGAGCTAAATTTGTATTCTCTAGTGGACAAAGTGACATTGAAAATATGTTTTTTTGTTGTTAATGTGTATATTTTAGAGAGGAAGATGGTGATGGGAAGTATGATAGGAGGGATCAAGGAGACTCAAGAGATGGTGGACATGGCCGGAAAACACAACATCACGGCGGATATTGAACTTATCTCTGCGGATTATGTCAACACTGCCATGGAACGGCTTGAGAAGGCTGACGTTAGGTACCGATTCGTGATTGATGTTGCCAACACATTGAAGCCTACTCCTTAATTATAAATCTTAAGATTTGAATTTCCCCAATGCTTTTTATTTTTATTTCTTGTATGGTTTCTTGTACTAAGTTTCGTGTTGTTACTTAAGGAGGTTTTGGGTGACTCTACATGTAGCATGCCTTAATCAATTTAATAAACTTGAACATTATATTTATTTTCCACTCTATGCTAGATTTTGGGGTAAACCAAGAATTGTATATATGTATTTAAGAATTTGATAGATAACAGTTTATAATTAATAGTGAAATATGAGAACGATAAATGAAAAAAATTGATTAACCGCAAAATGACGGTTATTAATATTTTTTTAATCCTTAAATTGATAGAGTGGCAAAATAGACTGGACACAAATACATGGTTAATGAAAAACTATAAATCGTAGTATCAGTTTATCATTAATTAGGTTAGTTATCAAGCTGAAATTAAATTATCATGCATTGTGACAATTAATCTTCATATTCGATGAAGGAGAGCAACATATGTGAAAAGTCAAAGAGGATATTAAATGAAGCGTACGTACGGCTTGTGTAGTGTTGCTTCAAACAAGAGAAAAGACAGTGAAGTTCGAGTTTGTTCCCAATGTGAAGCACTCCACTCCTTGATATGGCTTCTTCTTTTTTACCTCGTACCTTTTACCAGATCTCTCTCTCTTCCCTAGATCGATCTTATCTTGTCTTATCTGTATATTTCATAGTAATATACTATAAGAGATATATTTTTAATTTTCACACATTCATAATTAAGTGATGACATACAAATGCGTAAACCATTTTTCTCCAATGAAAACTTAAACCTCGGAACATGGTCCAACCTCTCTCAAGGTAATCTATCCTCCACTAAATGAATTATTACCCATATTAAACTATATATGTATGTTACTGGTTTTATAGTTTGGGTTCATATATAGGTGTGAGTTCATATATAGAATGATGTAGTTAGACAATTAGAAATGGTGAATTTATCAATTCGAAGATCGGCTTAGATATTTCTTTGACAAATAGATCCATATAACAAATCTGAAGTGTGCTACAAATAAGTGGACGGTGACAAATATGAATTGAGAGATTCTTGCAGTTAAACCGCATCAACCGCTTACCGCTATCACTACTTATGTCTACGATTTTTTTTTTTTTTAAAGCTTATGTCTACGATTTAAAACTGTATATATGTGTGTACATGTTAATTAGTATTTACTGAATGTCATTCGTCTTTGAAATTGTCCATCATGAAATACCAAAACATCAATGTGCAGTTTTTTTTGTTTTCAGTCATGTTTGTATTGTAAGAAAATATTAAAATATAAATACCATATAACAATCATGAATGGCATATACACTTTGATATACATCTATGTGATCATATATATATATATATATATATATATATACACACATATGAAGATTCATTGAATTCACAAGAGCAAATCTCTCTCCTCTTCACCCCATATTGCACCACCTCTCCTTAAGATTACATGATGACGTCATCCCATCAGAGCCACACCACCAGTTTCAAACCACGGAGGATCAAGACGACGGCGAAACCACCACATCGGAACAATCACATGGAACCGTCATCGGCGTCGCAGCCGGTACTCAAATGTCCGAGATGTGATTCAGCCAACACCAAATTCTGCTACTTCAACAACTACAGCTTGTCTCAGCCACGTCACTACTGCAAGAACTGCCGCCGTTACTGGACACGTGGCGGAGCCCTCCGTAACGTCCCCATCGGTGGTTCAACCAGAAACAAGAACAAGCCTTGCAACCTCCACGTCATCTCTTCTCCTCCTCCGAATGTGACGTCATTGTCGTCGTCCTACGAGCTTGTTGATGGGTTTCGTATGAACAGAGGAATTATAAACCCTCCTTCGACGGCGTTTTCAGGTGGATTCTCCGGCTACATGTTCCCGTTAGATCCTAATTACAGTCTTGCATCTTCTTCTATCGAGTCTTTGAGTTCTTTAAACCAAGATTTGCACCAGAAGCTTCAGCAACAGAGACTCATCACTTCCATGTTTCTCCAAGATTCTCTTCCGGTTACAGAGAAACCGGTTATGTTTCAAAACGTTGAGCTGATTCCTCCTTCGACCACGACGACTGATTGGATTTTCGATAGATCCGCCAACGGAGCAGGATCAACAAGTGGCACTAATGGAAATAATGGTGAAGGTGAAGGTAATTTTGGAATTTGGTACCATACTGCTAATAATACTCTGCCCTAATTAATTTGTTTTCAATGTCATTACCATTATTAGTCTCTACTATTGTAGCTAGCATGCAGAAGCTATGGTTGAAAAAATTAGTATTAATGTCCCCTTTTGTTGTAATGTTTAACATAGTAATTTGCTTGATTTCCAAGAAAAAAAGCGATTGTGTAAAATTAAATATTTCCAGAGAGAATTAGAGAATTTTTAAATCGCTGAATCCAGATTGTGCGTGTGTGTGATAATAATCATAATCATGTAACTGCATATACATGACAGCATATATTTTATAATTTATTATATTATATATATATATACATATAATAAGATGAGAGAAGCAAGAGGAACGTGAAGTAGAAGAGGACAAGTTCAGCTTTAGGCAGAGACATGCGAGAAACTCATGAACTCTCTTATCTATCAATCTATGTGAGCACATTCTCATGGATCATACATATATCATCATTGTTTTATGCCATAAACTTCTATAGCACTTGATCCTGTAACCTTTGAGATACCTTTAACCTTCATCAACCTCCTAACCTTAGCAACATCATCCCATCTTCTATTAGCTGCATAAATATTCGACAGTAACACATAAACACCACTATCTTCAAACTCCATCTCTAAAAAACTATCTAATATCTCTCTAGGAAGCTCCACTAATGTCTCTCTACTCTTACAAGCACTAAGAATAGCTCCACATATAAGCACGTCCGGTTTAACCGGCATCGCTTTGACAAGCTCTAACGCTTCATCTAACAATCCAGCTCTACATAGCAAATCAATCAAACATCCATAATGCTCAAGCTTAGGAGATAGATTGTATTCTCTGGTTTTCATCTTATGGAAGTATCTTCTCCCTTCATCCACTAAACCCGTGTGGCAACAAGCGTTTAGAACCGCAAGAAAAGTTACCTCGTTCGGCTTAAAACCGAGCTTAACCATTTCTTCGAAACATCTAAGGGATTCATGTCCATGTCCATGGATAGCTAAACCACCTAACAGAGCATTCCAAGTACACACATTCTTACTTCTGATTCCATTGAAAATCTCCAAAGCTCTTTCGATGTAGCCGCATTTCGCATACATATCGACAATCGCGGTTCCAATATGCGTATCCCATTTGATTCCAGCGCTTACAACATACTCATGAACCCATCTTCCGTAATCCACAGCTCCTAAGCTAGCACACGCAGAGAGAACACTTGTAAGTATATGCCCATCTGGTTTTACACCCGAAGACGTTTGCATCAGAGAAAACAATTCAATCGCCTCGTTAGACTTTTTACACTGAACCAATCCACTAATCATACTGTTCCAAGAAACTTTATCTTTCATTTGCAATTCACCAAAGATTCTCTTAGCATCGCACAATTGCTCACATTTCACATACATATCTATAAGAGCATTGCCAGTCTCTAAGCTGATCAAATATGCCTTTTTCAAGATCAATCCATGGATTCCTCGCCCTAAACTCAAACACCCTACCCGACCACTAGCGACCAACGCACAGACATACGTAGCCAAATTAGGCTCAGCATCCATCTTTGAAAACATATCCAAAGCTTTCTTATACAACCCAATCCTCGAGTAACCTGATATAATGCCGGTCCAAGAAATGACATCTCTCACAGGCATTTGATCGAACACTTTACATGCGCTCCGTAAATCTCCGCACACGCCATATAAATGAACAAGCGAGTTCTGCACATACATATCGTCGGAGAAGCCCATCCTCGTGACAGTTCCATGATACTGTTTCCCTTCTCCAATCCCTGAAAACTTCCCACAGGCCTTGAAAATCGGAGGAAACGTGTACATGTCCGGTGAAAATCCATTGCTCACAAATGTTCGGTAAACAAGAATCGTCACTCTCGGTTTATCGCAGACTACGTAGCTTGATAGAAGCGTGTTATATGGAAAAGAACTCAACGCACGACGGATGCTGTGGAGGAATACACAACTGTAAGATGCAAAATCGGCGGATTCACCCAAAAATGTAACGACTTTGTGGACGACGAATTCATCGCTTAGAAGATCACGAGAAATCAATTGAGTCTGTATCTGCTTGAAAACGCGAAGCGAGCTGCATCGGCTGGTCAATTCCAAAAGTATTGATTTCTCCGGGAAGTACATAACAAATACTTTCTTTTCGCCGCATATAGTGATCGAACAATCACATCGAATTTATCTGTTAATCTGCATTTGCTCCATTTGAAAATATGTAAATCCACAGAACGAACACGAAAGAGCAAAATTTGCAGATTCATAGACGAAGAAGAAGAGAAGACATAAACAGAGCCTGAGATGTTAAAAATCCCAACTTTTCGGCCGAGAGAAGGGATGGTCCGAATATTGGGCCTAGCCCTTTTGATGAAATGGGCTTTTCTGCAGATTATGGAGGCTTGAAGCTTCCCGGTCGAACGTCATCTTCCCCGCCTTGACTTCACCGGACAAGGAGAAGGAAACGGTTTAGCTGCATAACGCAATGCACTGTGGATGTGCTTTCGCTTCACCAGCAGTGTCTCCACGTCTTCCATTTGATACCAAAATATCAGTTTCGAAGCTTCGAGCTTCATCAGCCCATTTACCCAGAACCCAGATTCAGATAAACCCTTCAGATGATCTCACTATCGACGGTTCAGATAAATCTCCGGCGACTAGGGTTTCGTTGCCGTCTCATGTGAATTCCATCACCAGCACTTCAAACCCTTTTATCAAACACTGCTTGAAGCTCCGCCAAAGCTCCTCTTATCGACACGCTCATGGCTCTGTTCTTGTCGTCGGAGATATTCCAATCAGGTACTTATCAGTGATTCCGTATTCTCTGTGTTCTTGATTGCTGCCGAGTGATTTTTGGAAAGTAGTTTCCTTTTCTGTTGGATTGATTCCGTGTGAAATTGAGTTTCAAAGAGATAACTTTTCAAGGCATTGTTCACAGGGAAGTATGTATGTTCCAAGCGAATAAGCAAGGAATCACCACTGACATTGACTGTCTTTTTCTCCACGAGGAAGCTCAGATTCCACAAGGATTAGAGCGTTTAAGTGTACGCATAGTTCGGGTAAGTTCTTTAGTGATGAAGAAACTCTCTGGAGTCCAGTCTACTGAATCTGTTGAAGCCATTGCCTTGATGAGAATCCCTTACAGCTTCATCGATCTTGAAGACGATGAAGACATCATCACAACAGATTGCAACAAATGGTTCCCTTCTGCTCACCGAGTTCTTGTTCTGGACCGGATACAGGTTAATATGCTCCCTTGCTAAATTGTTTTGAAACGAAATCTTTACGTCTAGTGTAATGATCATTTCTTGATCAATAGATTGGTAATAGTTTCTGCCATTCGATGTTGTTGCAGGACCCGGGGAACCTTGGCACATTAATCAGATCAGCTATGGCGTTTAATTGGGTATAAATGATCAGCTTTTCTTCTCAATTCAATAACCAATTTCATTTTAAATAAAAAGAACTCTCATTGTCATGTGGTCAATGTTTCCGATAGGATGGTGCATTTCTGCTTCCGGGATGTTGTGATCCATTTAACGACAAAGCTCTTCGAGCAAGCCGAGGGGCTTGTTTTCAACTCCCTATAGTTTCCGGCAACTGGAACCACCTCAAGCTTCTTGAGCATGAGTTCCAAATGAAGCTATTAGCTGGTCATCCAGAAACTACTACTCAGAAACCGAAACCCGTCTCCAAACTTTCCCTAGAGTTTGCTCAATCTTTAGCAGAGAAGCCATTATGCTTGATCTTAGGCAGCGAAGGGCACGGTTTGTCTGAGCAGTCACGACAAGTATGCGAGCTCGTGAGCATTCCCATGGCAGGTGAGTTTGAATCTCTTAACGTCTCTGTTGCTGGTGGCATTTTCTTATTCATGCTTCAACCTTGTTCCGGTTTTTAATCTTATAATGTTGTTATAAAACCATAACATTCATATCAAATTCAAAATCAATTTCATAAATAAATAAATCAAAATCAATAAGTATAAGTCTCAAAAACCCTAGCTAGATTCTCCTAACAATTGTGTAAAAAAAAATATAAGAAAAAAGAAAAACCAAAATAATAACTAACGAATGAAACTAATCTCTAGAAGGCCCTTCAAGACGAATGTAATCATACATAAGACCTTCAAAAGGTCCCATCGCTTTGGCCTGACGTAGATAAATCGTGTTGGTCCCGGTTCTTAGTAACCTTCCAGGTACATTGATGCTATAAAGCCGATAGGCTCCATGGATTCCATGTCTTGCTATAGCATTGTCTCTTCCGATATTACCTGTTGAGAAGAAGGGCCTCGAGTTTTCGTTATTGAACCGCACTTGTAGATTAGCCCGTGAAGCCGAGGCTAAAGCTAGCTGCAATGTGTAGCTTCCTCGCCAGTTCACGTATGGAAGATGAAACTTAATCTGCCATGTCGTTGGTTCGTAGGTCGAATCATCAATTTTTCTGTAGAAAAGAAATCGATTAAGATTTTCAAAATACTTGATAACTTGTAGTTCAATAAACAGTTTTATTTATTTATTTACCTTGTGACATGAGCGTAGAACCAGTCTTGAGTATAGTTACTAACACCAATTGTGTAGACGAGATCATGATTTGGATACAACTCTGTGTATCGTTCCCACAATCCGTACTGCCTAAACCTGCAGAACAACGAAACCGGAATCATTAGAACCAAAACCGGTTTCGGAACAGTGTGAACCGGGATCATGAGGGTTAAAGACTCTACCTGTCTGTGTGGTTAAGGTATAAGGGATTCAATGTATTCTTGTAAGGTTCCGGTACATAGTATTCTCGTGCGGTTCGATCCGGTACACCAATCTCCCACAACGTTGGACCGTTCCTAGGAGGCTCGAACACGACGCTATGGAGACTAATCTTTGAACCTGCAGCTACGTTAACACGGTTTTGGTATCTAAAGTCTCCGATAAAACCGGGAACCCATCCGTACAGATTGTAAGCTCCCGGTCTAACGTTATCAATCGTGAAATAGCCGGTTTCGTTCGTCTTTGTCCAAAATTGATAACCCTGAAAAAAGAGAGTGAAAACAAATTCAATGAGCAATACATGTTAGACAATTACATTAAAGTTAAATCAAATTTTAGGAAGAGACATCAAAGTGTAATTAAGAAAGGATATTGTACCTTAGTATTTGTCTGCCATGAACCAGCTTGTCCCGGTGGTGCTAAACCGACGTATGCAGATCGTGCCGGTGTCAAGAATCTGAAAATTGAAAACGTTTGCCAAAAATATTAATAAAAAGTCAAAAGGTATAAAAAATTATTTTATTTTATTTTATTTTGGACTTGTATACCTGTCATTGACTAAAAGTCGACCGGTAACGATTCCTCTTTCTTGACGAGAAGGGAAGTCAGAGGAGGCTACAAAATCGTACGGCCAGGCTTCAACTTCTTCTTTGGTCTGAATATTATTAATATTATAAGTAAATTAACATAGAGTCATTTTCATATATTAAACTTTAAAAGGAAATGTGCAAAGAATGTGAAGAAAAATAACCTGTCGTTTAGCATCTTCCCATAATGACTTGCGAGGATTATTGCCGGTAGAATCAGAGTTTAGGTAAATAAAAACAGGTCCCAAGACCTTTTTCCACGCTTCACCAGCTCTGTAATTTGTCTCCATGTCCTTACCAACATAATGCTCGCTTATAAAGGTCTGCATTATTAAATTATTATTATATTATCAATAAATTCAAAATCTTTTTTTCGTTAATTAATTAGTGTTTGATCAATATATCCTTACCGTGAGGGTCGTGGGACCAACGTGAGAAGTGAGCTCCTGTTTGATCGGTCCACCAGAGCGGTATTCGTCGCTCGGTGAGATGAGCCAAAAACCAACGTGTGACTTGGTTGAGATCCAACCGTGCACCTTGTTGTCCTTTATCTCACATGAGTACTGGTACTTATCATCCACCTAATTGTCATTAATAAAGTTTAAAAAATCATAACTCTAGTATGTGATCAAAATCTAAATCTTTTTTATTCCGTGTATATATATATATATATATATATATATATATAGATTGGTAACCTGGTTTTCGAACAGATGGTTATGAGGATGAGTCAATTGGACAGCCTCTTTGTAAGCAAGAGCCTTGGCATGGCCACGATGGATGTCACGGTCATCGTCCGTTGGCATTTCTCTTTGCCGGTTATCGGCAACCACCATGTAATGGAATCTACAAACAGATTTTAATTTAAACCGGGTTTAAATAAGCTTTGTTACTCAAACAAATAAACAAAACATATCATCGGTTTTATTATAACGAATTAATAATCATATAAAATACCTATCAGGGTTGACTTTGAATGCTATTCGAATTAGACCCATCTCGACTTCTGGCCACTCCGGGAGTCTCTCGAAGATTCCGTATGTGTAGATTCCTGAAGTATTTTTACGTATAATATACCTCTTGTCTACGTTTAACGGAATATGACGAGAACCACCGTTCCATCTTCTAGAGAACGAAATCTCCACTTGTTCTTCGTTTTGAGTTATGATTCTAAACTTGGTTCCTTCGATTCTGATGAACGAACGAGAAAAACGAAGTTCATAAATATTAAAGATGAGGTATTCTCTCGGATAATAAATCAAAAATATTTATGACAATAAATGATCAAACCAAACTTAAGTTAAATACATGCTCTATATACTGTATGTGAACATGGGTTAGTTTATTAAATACTTTTTCAGCTGACAATTCAGACGAAGTTTTGAATGAAGTATTGTTAATTACCTATCCAAGCCCTGGCGAATGTTTTCTCCTTGCCATGTTACGTCCCAGTACCTACATTAATTATTGGAATTAATCAGGAAATTTTTGATATAAATTAAATAATACAATATTATGGAATACTATTTGATTATATGAATCATTGATATTTAATCACCCTCGAGCTCGGAGGTGCGGATTAAGGACATTATCGATTCCTTTGTATTTGATCCCAGTTATAAGTCCTTGAGGACTCGAGAAACTGACTCTGATTATCCCATTGTCCACTATCACCTGAAAATATATTAAATTTGTATTATTATTCTCAGCATATATATTTGTATGATATTTGTCTACTATTGATGATAAAAGACATGTTGTAGTCATAATTTACTACCTCTCTAGTTCCATGTCTGTTTCGTATCTGCTGCACTGTTGGAGCTCTTGCACTTCTTCCATCTAATATCCTGTAGTGTTTCAATAATATAAAATTATATAACGTCAATGCATTGAAATATTGAAAACGCTCGAAGTACATACATACATACAATTAATAAAGTTAATTATAACGCAAAGAGGGAGATTAGGGTTTGTTTCTAATGCTAGACACAACCAGACTCTTGATAGTTTTTCTCAAGAAAAAAAAAAACTCTTCATAAATCATAGTTAATACACAAATCGAAGAACATATACACTCACGAAATCCTAAAAACAAATTAAAAGGTCTTCTTGGTTCATCAAAATTTATATATTAAAATCTATAATATCTTCAAACTCATACGAAAGTCACAATTGCTACCATATGACAAACGAAATATGCATGAGATTTGAGAAACATGTGAACTTTGTGCACAGACATTGATGTGGATATATGTAAACAGTAAACGTATATGTATATGTTTGACTGTAACATCATGAGTATAAAAATTAAGCTGACCTTGTCGGCTCAGAAAACGCGATTGGAAGAAGAAGAAAGAGAAGCAAACAGATCATTGACGAAGCTATCTTTTTCTGCGAAATCATCTTTTTTTTCTTTCTAAATCTTCAGAGTTTAATGTAAGAATAAGATCTTTGCGGAGACATGCATATTTATATATATGTGTGGTTTAATTTGTTAAACAAAGTCCAAGACCAAACGGGAATAGGTGCACCAAAACCTAACAAGGAGTTACTTTGACTTCTGACATTAGAGTTCTAATACGACTCAGTTTCATAGAAGATTACCGATAAGATTGAGTTTCTAGGTTGTGCCTTTTTAAATTTTAATTTTTTTATGAAAGATTTTGATTGTCCTTTTTATTTCCTTTTTGGTTTAAGTTTTTTTGGGAACAATTATAAGTTTTAACAACAAAATATATATGTTTTAAGTTTCTGCAATAACAATGGAAACCTTCCTGATTAAAATTTATTTATTTTCTAAAAGTATCTTTGGAGTTCATATACATATTGTGAAATTTTGTGTTGCATTCACAATGAACAAGTTGTAACGTTGGATTTGATTGCATGGTTTAAATGTTATGAAAGAAGCTATTTGAAAAATGTATTTTATAATAATAACGTTTTCTTATGTACGTATAAATATTAATATGAAGAGTAGTAATTTTTCACTAATAAAGTATTAATTATGTTATGTGTTTATTAATAATTTAATATATTATAGATTGGTTTGACCTGCTTTCCTTTTCCCCTACATTAAAATATATTTAATCAGTTGAAATAAATCTAACCTCGTAAGGATATTTTGTTTGAAGCTGAATCATCAATAAGAAAGTTGAAAAGTATACAGCTGATTAGCAAAATTGGAAATTTCTATTAACCAATAGATAATGAGTGGATTAGTCAAATATCTTTTATGTATTGTTTTTTTTTATGTAACTGGATATTATTTTATGTTTTAATTTCTTCTAGATATGGAATTCGTAACACTAGTAAAACTAAGCGGTTAGTTTGGCTTAAATCCAACTCCGATCCATAATTAGTTTACTACAAGAGTTAAAAGAAACATTAAAACATTCAATCGTCATTGATCTAGGCATCTAGCGGTTGGTCAAGAAACTATCGTATATGATGTTCTCCAATCTCCAAACGGGAGTTGAATGTAGAAAAAACCTTTCTTGTACTAAGAACACCCAATATCGATATGTAAAAAAACTCTTAAAATTAGAACTAGGGTATTAACATAAATTAACTAAGCGCAAAAACATATTACATATATAATCCATAAAAGATTGCTTTCCTTAATACAAAACCTAGACATAATAAAAGATAAGGCCTAATCAAAACAAAATACAAAGAATAAAGATTATATTATATCTAAAATCCTAAACCGCCACCATTGAAAGATCATATGATAAAATACATACAATAATAAAAAACAATTTTGATTTATTCAATAATATAACCCATTGTAAAATTGTAAATAAGCAAAAGAGCACATGTGAGCTTAGACAAGGACAGCTAAAAAGACCAAATGCAGAGATTGAAGTTCGCAATCCAATAAGAGAGCTTAGATCCGTCCGATGACGATCGTTAAACCGTCGCAGCTCGCTTCCTCCGGCGGATCCTCGCCGCTATGTTCACTCAAAGGATCACTCCTCACCGTCGCCGTTCTCACTTTCGTCTCCCTCTTCTACCTCTCTCTCAATTCCTTGCGCAACTCGCCGCCGTCTCCGGTCGTGGTAGGACCGATTCAAGTTCCTCAGACCTTCGTGAAGGAAGACACTTTAGATAATTCTGATAACGACGGCGCACCGGCGGAGGAGGAAGAAAATTATTCCGATGTATATCACTCGCCGGAGTCGTTCCGGTTGAATTACGCAGAGATGGAGAGGAGGTTCAAGGTTTACATTTACCCCGACGGAGATCCCAACACGTTTTATCAGACGCCGAGGAAAGTGACCGGAAAATACGCCAGCGAGGGTTACTTCTTCCAGAACATCAGGGAGAGTCGGTTCCGTACCCTAGATCCAGAGGAGGCGGATCTCTTCTTCATCCCTGTTTCTTGTCACAAGATGCGAGGCAAAGTAAGAATTTTTCCGACTCTAAATTGCAATTCTCGAAAGTTACTGAGAGATGATCTCTTGTGTGTGTAGCCAATTTGGGGATTTGACTATCCTCTGGGACAATTTTGTTGATATTGTTGCTTTCTTTGCAGGGAACATCGTACGAAAACATGACTGTGATTGTTCAAAATTACGTTGATGGGTTGATAGCTAAGTACCCTTATTGGAATAGGACCTTAGGAGCAGATCACTTCTTTGTCACCTGCCACGACGTTGGAGTTAGAGCATTCGAGGGATCTCCGCTTCTGATTAAGAATACTATTAGGGTTGTGTGCTCACCGAGCTACAATGTCGGTTTCATCCCTCACAAAGATGTTGCTTTGCCCCAAGTTCTTCAGCCTTTTGCACTCCCCGCCGGTGGAAATGATGTTGAAAATCGGTAAAAAACTAGCTCTTTATCTCTTCTCTTGTGTCGTTTCGCATTTGTTTGGCTTTAGAAAGAGCGCGTATTCAGCTGTCTGGAGATAATCATTAGTCGCTAATCCACAATTTCGTGCCTGTGTTTGATACATCCACTAGCTAAGATGAGAAATTTTGCTGATGTTCAAGTTTATAGCTTTGCTGCTAAACTCCTCCAGAATATAGCTAATCTAGACCTTCTAATACCATTGGCATCGTTTTCTCATCTGCTCTTGGGACTTGATTTAGGATTTGCATTCTCATCAGTGTTACTAATATTGTTAAACGGGGGTTTTTACAGGACGACACTTGGTTTTTGGGCTGGTCATAGAAATTCCAAGATACGGGTAATACTTGCGCGTGTGTGGGAAAACGACACAGAGCTCGATATTTCAAATAACAGAATAAACAGGGCTACTGGGCATTTAGTATATCAGAAGAGATTCTACCGGACTAAATTCTGCATATGCCCCGGCGGTTCTCAAGTCAACAGCGCTCGCATAACTGATTCGATCCATTACGGATGTATTCCTGGTTAATGTTCTTGTACTCTTTCCGCACTCGTTACCACAAACGAAACCAAAACTTACGCATCTTGTTATTTTGGACAGTTATATTATCAGACTACTACGACCTGCCTTTCAACGACATCTTGAATTGGAGAAAATTCGCAGTTGTACTTAGAGAGCGAGATGTGTATAACCTCAAGCAGATCCTCAAGAACATACCACACTCGGAGTTTGTTTCCTTGCATAACAACTTGGTCAAGGTACAGATAAATTTTCACTCTTTTCTCCAATATTATACTTGTATCAAGTAGTTGATTGATTCGTCCTGTTGTTGTGCAGGTGCAGAAACATTTTCAGTGGAATTCACCTCCAGTCAAATTCGATGCGTTTCACATGATCATGTATGAATTATGGTTACGCCACCATGTCATCAAGTACTGATCAAAGACTCGTTCTTTTTTTTAGAACCCCGTAGATACGGTCCCAAACGAAAGAAAAACAAAAAAGCTAGTATGTACACCTCTTGTAAGTTTTTAATATCATAGCTTATAACAGTAACACCAAACAACAACATCACATTCTTTTTGAGGAAAATTCATTATTCTTGTGTACTCTGTTCTATCCTGTGGATTAGTCAGTTTCTTTTTAAGGGTTTTCCATATCACATCACAAACGCAAACGCAACACTGAGGGGGACTATCACAACCTGCAACTCTTTTCATGAGAACCTTTTCTTCCATATATATGTGTTTCTGTGTAACCTATGGAAAAAATGAAACTGGAACTTAAACATCTACTTGCAACATCTGCAACCGAAAAACTGAGCAACTTTTCTTGGCAATGAGTAATCAGCTTGCATTTCAGGGTCCATCTCCATGTCCTCGGCTCGTGACCATACATATACTCCTCGCTCTTCCTTACTACCCGGTACAGTGTTGTCCAGTACGAAAGCAAGTAGAAAGGTTACAACCATATTCAGAGACAGCACAGCGTTCATCGCAAAATCCAGCTGCAGTTTGCATAAGAAGAGAGTGATCACTCGGTCATTGTCCAGAAAAATGCTAATCAAGGTGCAAAGAGAAGGAAAGTGGTTTACTTGCTCGATGCCGGTTTGGAACGGTCCGCTTGACGCGGCTCCAAAAGGCAGGTAATAGCTCGGTAGTATTAGAGTTGATAGCGGCTGGTACTGCTGGAAATAAGCAGGGATGGATAATCCTAGAAACAGTGAGACTCCAACTATGGTTATGTTCCTAAAGCTCGCTGTATGTGTGTACCGGAGATTCGATAGACCTAGAGCCACTGTAAGTGCCCATATAAAGCATAGCACTGAAGCAGCCAAAGCCTGTGGTATGGAAGCAAGAATCGCGCCTAATTTTCCTGTCAGATTATAAGGAAATTTAGAGAGGAGTGTGATAAAGATTTACACTTTGGATCGGTCATTGGATGATGCTTACCCACAAATGATAAAACTATCAAGAACATAGCACCGATCACCAAAGCTCTTCGGCTAGCCACCTTGGTGATGTTAATTGTATGAATATTTTCGGTTAAAGTGGTTGACCCGGTACCGGAGCCCCAGATTCCAGCCAATAAACTGCAAAAGCCTTCTAATGCAACGCCTCTACTGACAATTCCTCGTGTAGGGCGCTTAGCATTCACTAACATAGATGCAGAATGATATGTTCCAACCTACAAGTGAACAAACTCTAACCATTTAGCAGAAAGATCACATCTTTAGTGAGGGGGAATGGCAAAGAGAGGAACATACCGAATCCACTGATGCAACCAAAGACACAAAGATCATAATGATAGAAGTTCTCATGTGAAAACTCGGAAATCCCCATTGAAATGGAAAAGGGATTCTGACCCAAGGGGCAGTTTTCCAAGCATTTGAAGCATCTGTTCTGCAATGCTTCATAGTATATGCGTGCTTCTTACATTCACTTATCAGTATGTTAGAGCTCGGTATGTCGGCGTTACAACCTCTGTAGTCATAAGCCCCACCAACAGTTAGAAAGAATGCATATGTCCATATGATCAGAGCACTCAGCGGCACCTGACAAAATATGATAGCAACATCAAAACGGTTGATTTCTAGTAGATTCCTCAAAAAAAGATTGAATTTTTTTCACTTTTATAAAGAATGTAACATTACATACCGCATAAATTCGGAATAAGCGATGGCCAAAGAGTGAAACTCCACGAAGATACTGAAAGTGTGAAAACAAATCCCTTATCAGCGAGATACAAACATGGCTCTGTTATTTTGTTCAAGTTAAGGCAAAATCCTTACCAATGTGAAAACGAGAAGCAAAAGGATTACGGGAATGCTGATCTCAACACAAGTTCCGGCTTGTGGAAAGCCATAGCTAAAGAATGCTAATCCTACTGCAGCTACGGTTGGGGCTACTACGACAGGATTAATAAATCTGAAATCAGAGTTTAAAGGAAACATATATAAAATGAGAGCAAAAGATCTGATATCTATGAGCTTTAACGAAACCAAGGAAACTGCGGATTACCTAAGAAGGAGAGACATGAGACCACTGAATCCCAATATGCACTGGAACAATGAACCAACAATTATAGCTCCCTGTAGTTCTCTCATTATGTCCCGGAATTTCTGCGAGGGAATTGAAAACAACAAGTTTATCGCAAAGTTTCCAAGAAAATCAAATCCTCTTTTGGGATTTAGATATGCAGACTTACATGCTCCGTGAGGTTCCTGAACTCCTCAGAGTTGATGACAACTAAAGCCGGGGCTAAGTAAACAAAGGAGCTTCCTTGAACCAAGGGAAGCCGAGTACCGAAATAACAGTGAAGTATAGTTGTAATTCCAGTAAGAAGCAACATCGTTGAAATCACTGCGGCGGTATCTTTCTAATCATCATAAGTCCAGAATCAAGAACAAAACAAAAAAGTCTTCACAGAGGAACCAATGGAAGAAGAAGAAGAAGAAGAAGCTTACATCTGAACCATCCATTGCTGGTACAATGACAAGAGGAATAAACACAAGAGAACCAGCAAGTGACAAATAATGTTGCAAACCGTAATAGATAAGTGGAACTGCATTTCACAACCAAAAAAAAATAATTTAGAGAACAAAATCAACAAAGGAGTCTCCCTCAACATGTGTTAAAAGAATCTTCCAGATTTACCAGAAGAAGTATCCGTTAAAAAAAAAGTTTCAATTTTTAGGGGAAGAAGAAGAAGCTGAGATTGAAAACTAACCGAAACCAGGATTATCTCTAAGACCAAACTTGAGTGCAATGGGTTTAGGCCATTCTCCATCTTCTGCTTCTCCACCGCCTGGATAGTAAAACCCGTTTTCCAAATCCCTATTGATTTTCCCGCCTTCATTTTCCGTCTCCGACAGTGTCTCAGCCGAGTTTCTGTCCTCATCCCGGTTGGTTCCTCTCTCTTCCTCTCCAGGACCCGCTTTGGACCCGGAATTAGATCCGGTTACGTGTTCGATATCGGATCCTCTCTTCGGTCTACTTCGTCCCAGAATCGGGTCGATGTCGGTTTTATGAGACGAGCCTTGGCCTATTTGATGTCTACCATTTGGCAAATCAAATTCTGAGCTCTCACCGAACTTGGTACGAGTGCTCGTGCTGGTTTCGCCGGAGTAATCAGAGACAAACCCAGTTTTCTTGGCCCAAGATCTTAGGTCTCTCGGATTCAAATCCTTTTTCGGTAAAAATGGTTCTACTCTCTTTAAGAAAGCACCGAACTTTCTCTCGCCATTACCACTTCCTTTGCCCTTATTACCATTGTCCGGATCCAAACCCGACCCGGAATCCATGGTTTACAAATACTCAACTAACAAGAGAGGCTAGAAGCTTGATTAGTAGCAGACTTACGAGCTGTGAACTGAGCTCCTTTAAGTTAAGTTCGAGCTTCTTCTTTTTTGCTTTTTTTGCCAACTTTGGCTCTGAAGTGAGAAACAGAGCGTAACGTAACTTCTCCTTCTCACTCATGTCGCCATCACACATCAGCGGTTTGTCTCTATCCTCAACTAAATTACTAAACTAGCCTTCTTATGTATGCTTTCACATTGATACCCAACTAATAAATAATATCTTCTGTACAAACCTTATGATTAAAGCTAGTAAAAAGTTAGCTTTAAGAATAAGTATTCAACATTAGCTGCTTAATGATAATTTACTACTTGACGGTGGATGCTGTTAGCACCATCATTCCCAGATATATATATATATATATAGAAAAGCAAATACAATAACTCTTATTCTTATGTCAAATAGTACTTTTTAAATATACAATTTTTATATTCTTGAAGTACATATTGGAAATAGAGATCACAAATTCAAAAACATATCCAAAGAGATATGCCTCTTATTCAGGACACACGAAATCTGGAGAAACTCCTCCTGCTTCACCAATCACAATAAATACATATATATACAGACGATGTTTATAAAGAATTACAATGGCATCACTACTGTTTCTATTCTATATACAAAACTATCATCAGTGGTAGTTAATAACTACATACAATCTGCAATCACTTCAAACTCAGTCTTGAGGAAGAGGAAGAGAGTTATGATACAGGACAAAACTATTTACATCACTCTATGTGTATTTACATTGAAGACTTTTTACATGAATTTACAAACTCAAATGAATAATCCCTCCCTCCCGTATACCATCAATACCATCATCCTGATATAAAACCTTACCACTACTTCTCCTTCCTCCAATCCCCTATTCCTTTCTTTCCGGTTTTAATCATTTCCGTAGCCTCTCTTATTGGATGTTGATCTGTTTTCTGGATCAATGTAACCAGCTTATAACATCTCAATAGGAACCCAAATGTGCTTTTTCTCCATAGCTTTTCTACTCCCACATAGCTCTTTTTTTTCTCTCTCTTTTTCTTTTTCTTTCTATTCTTTTGGGTCTTGATCCGTGTCCAGGATCAGTGTGCAATACCCATCACCTTAATCTATACATAAACTACTTGTGCTTCTCTTTTTTCTCTTTTTCTTTTCCACTTTTTTCTCCTTTTTTTGAGTTTTCAGGATTATTGTAGAAACCAAAATGATTCTTCAGAGCGTATTAGAGAACTAAAACTACTAACTAACTACAAAAGGAAGAGACCTGGTCAAAGGTTCTGCAGAGATGAAAGCCATTGCTCCATGTAGTTCTTCCCATCTGCACATTTGATTAGGAAGATAACGAACCCGAATCAGAAAAGTTTGCACTTTGCTATTAGGAAAAAAGTGACTTTTGAAACATCAATAGCAAAGACTCTGAACCGCAAAATCCAGGTTTCATATACCATTCTCATGATACTAATCAATACCAAATATTCAGAGCAAGTAAGATCAATTACTAAACAACAAGCGTTAGCCTTTACATACAAGAGAGATAATAGTTCGTTCATACCAGGAGACAATCCGTTGGGGAGATTCTTGACGGCAGCCACGAGCTGGTTATTACTAGAGCCTTCGACGACAGCTCTGTAACAAGGAACAAGCACTAAGAAGCCACCATCATCTCCTTCATCATCGCTTTGGAAATCAGGCCCATGTGGCTCAGTCCATCCAACAGACCATTCAGGCCCGTCACCAGCAGCAACAGCTACAGATTCTGAGCCAGAGGAACCAAAGCTCTCAAGTTCCAGCTCCTTCCTCTTGATAACTCTTCCTTTGGCTCGATTTATCTTTGTAGGAAACTTAAGAGCCTCAGTCTCTTTCTCCTTCCTACCACCTAATAACCACCAAGGCCAACTCGGGATCGGTCTCTTCATCATTTCAAGAATTGGATTGTTTTTTCCTTTTGGAAATAATCTGATGAGATACCACAAGGCAAAACCCTTTTTGGTTGTAAATCGACCTCAAAATGAATCAGAAGCAATCAATTAACGCTTGAAAGAATGGAAGAAGGAGCTGATCTTCGTGAATTTGCAGAGCGTAGTTCAAAATTTACAGCCAAGTAATAAAAAAAATGTCTAAAATGAAAATAAAGGACAAAACTTTCGAGCTCGATGTCCCCGGAAAGAGATGAGCTTTTCTTAAATCTTCAGAAGAAATGGGAGAAAAGAAGATCACAAGAGTCACAAACTTAGCTACAGGCTCGAAATTCCAAGCTCAAGATCTAAGTGTCACCATTGAAAACCGGCGAAACAAAGAATGTTTCACCAGAAAATCGGAAAGATATAAAAGAGCCCTAGAATTAGGAGCAAGATTTTGACAATGAAATCAACTGAAACTCGATGGAATTACACGGAGGAAAAATCAATCGATCAGACAAGAAAATATTTTATAAACCCAAATCATCTATTGTCTTCTTCCATCATCTCTCTTGTCCCTCCGACCAAATTTGTCCCTTGTACTCAAGAGCTAGTCGTCTTCTTCTGCAATTTATAATTCGATTTCTCCAATCTTTTGGTTTTAGTTAGATCCAACGGCCACAAATTTGACGATCGTCCCCTCCAATCATTAAACTACAATTATATGATTGATGCAAAAATAAAAGATTTTGAGTCCTTTTCTGAAGAGACAAAATAATACTATTATTTACTTAATTAATAAAAAGATAATAGGGCAAGAGTTCCTATCTACCGTTGATTCATCGACAACTGGGGATGCCTACAACCGTACAAAATTGATGATGTGTCATACTTTATCCAATCGGTTTGCGTATGTATGAGGCTCAAGTTATGGACACGTGGCAAACTCATCTGCCTTTGGTTTTAACTCGGGGTGATTTACGAGGAAATTATGAATTAGATAGAGATACTTTTGGCGAATGTTCTAGAACATTGTTGGAAGATCCGGTTATTTTTTTTTTTTTATTGAAATAGATAACTTCGCTTTCTATAACTAATTTGCGTTGACCACAGAATTCTATTTGGCTTTTGCTTGTTTGTAATATAAAACATTGTGGGAAATAAATTAACTTATCCAAAATATTAATTAGTCTTACGAGACTTATATGTTAGGTTGCTCGGTATAAATTATAGAGTACTTACACAAGTCACCGGCGCTTATGGATAAGTGTAACTAATAGCGAATTATTAATTAATTACTCTCTCTGTTTTATAAAAAATGTCATTCTGATATTTTTCACACATATTAAAAAATAATTAAAAATATAATTTTGTCCCTTATTAATACATTAAATCATTTGTTTTTATCTAATAAATACATTAAATTAATAGTAAAATTGAAATATTATTTAAAATTTTGCATTGAAAATATAAAACGACACTCTTTGTGAAACAAAAATAAAACGCTAAAACGATACTCTTTATGAAACGGATGGAATAATGTTTTGATATCATCTGCTTTAGCCTTTAGATATTAACATAGCATCCAATTAATAAAACAACAACAACAAAAATTATTATTCAGTTTCCATCTCAGGATTGGTCTTATGGATGCTATCTAATTAAGAGATTGGTTGGGTGCTCAATATTTGGCAAAAAGATAATGATGGAGTATGGACAAGTCAAAAATTTACTGAAATCACTGAATAAACTAAAGCAAAGGCGTAAAGGTAGACAGTCTTTTCTAATATTTACGTGTGGATGTTATATTGGATAATTATATTTGAGTCCAATCCAAAACAATTTAATAGTATCAGTGGTGAAGAAGAATGACCGACTCTTCAATCGATTGTACAGTAAAACCTCTATAAATTAATAATGTTGGGATCATGAAATTTTATTAATTTATCGTGATATTAATTTATCTATAAATTAATATTTATTAATTTATAGAGATAATCTAGTTTTGTCTATAACTTTTTTAAAAAAAAATTTGAATAATGTTGTATTTAAGAACTTAAGAGAATAACTTAACAAAAATTATGATTAATAAATATAGTTATCATAACAAAATAGTTTTTAATAGAATATTAATTTGTCTATTAAAAATATACATGTTTAAAAGTTCAAAATTTATAAGAAACCGTGGCTATTATCAAAAATATGAAAATGAAGACAATACTACAATACATTCATAGATATTTACGTGTAAGAAACCCAATTATTATATCAAAAATTCTTCACAAATTTGAATGAATTTCGAAAAAAACAATAAGAAATAGAGATGTAATAAACAAACAGATGAACACCAATAAAATTTCAACTTTAAGTAAAAGTAAACACATTATTCATATTTTAGAATAATATATATATACATTTGTATATATTTATATAATTATTAATTTATATTTTTGTTGGGACCATATATTTACATAGGAGTTTCAAAAATATTATTATCTTATTATTTTATCGAATTTGATGGATTTTTACACTGTTCCCAACTCGGGACCAAATAAATTTATTAATTTATAGTGATTATTAATTTATCGAGTATTAATTTATAGAGGTTCTACTGTATTAAGTTAGTATTCTATCTTCAAGGAGAAATAGAATGGCCATAGAATAAGTTTTTATTGATGAGTTATCTATCTAAGCTGAATTCTATATATGGTGCTAAATTACGCTATAACTCATGTTGAAATCGATAAAACAATGTAAATTTTATTTTGAATTTTCGACTAATGAAAAAGACGTACTTGTTGAGGAAAAAAAAAGGTCAAATCAACTGAAACAACAGCTTGTCGTTCGTTTGCCTCATCGGTGTAGTGTTGTCGAGAAATGAAAGACACCAACTAATTAATAGCACACAAGTATAGACAATAACTCCTAATTTGTATCTAAATTAGTACATACACACGTATGTTTCTAGTATTCAGGAATATATTTACATAATTTTTCAAGATATCATTAGATATCTATTGTTTTGTATTCATTGATTGGGGATCGTAAGTTTGTGAACAAAAATTTACAAGTCAATCTAGTATAATGCAAAATTCGGTTGTTATCGTTGCATGATATATATATTTTTTTGGTAATCAAATTGTTACTTGATTTGATTTTGTATAAAACGTTACACAATAAATAAAATCATATAAAGACTTCAAATAAAATAGGTTTTGTTTTTGTATAGAACATATTCTCTCATACATAACGTTGACGTATGTATATAGGAATAAAATACAAGTGCACGTAAACGTAACGATCCCTCACAAGTTTATTTATTGATAACGTGGAAGTTGCAGTAACATCATCTTGCACAGGAATTTTTCTCGATTCTTTTTTTAAAACGATAAAATTTCCATGATGATTTCATCGACTGCAAATATGCAATATAGCCAAGAAAAAAAACAAAATCGATATTTGAGATGGGCGGAATTTGTAAAGCCCATCATTAGATAAAGGCTTAAATAACGTTGAGCGGAAGTCAATTAACGGTGTTAACTCGATCTCCGTTTGCACATTTTAAAATTTTAAATATTCCCCTTTCTCCTCCAACGGCTCCTTTTTCCGAAAAATCCCTCAGATTATCTCAGTTTGTTCTCTCTCTCCTCTCCTCCCATTTTCTTGCACACTCTCTCTCTCTCTCTCTCTAATCCTCGAGAATCTGAGCAGATCAATCGATTTATTAATTGAAATTTCGGTTTGAAGATTCGGTATTTCGAATCAGGTACTTGATTTTTAGGTTCTCGTTTCCTGGGTTGACATACTATGGATTAGGGTTTGCTTTCTTTTGCATCCAAGAAGATAAGTGGCTTTTTATGTTCTACAATGTTTGATTTTCAATGGAGATTAGCGATTTTTTCCGTTTTAGTTTCATGTAATTTCTTGTAATGTGAATGTGAAGTGTGATTGTTTGGCTCAATGTGGACGAATTTCAGATTGAATCACTGCATGTCTATGTCTTCTTCTTCTTTTGCAGTAATTTGAGATGATAAATGGTTTTAAGGTTCTTAGATGTTGGCTCTCTGATTATCAGAAGCGATTACCGCTTTTTCCTCTTGTAGTTTCATGCAATTTCTCACATTCTTCCTTTCTTCTAGATCTGTGGAGTCAAAGGTAACTGCTAAAGTATTTTGCTTGAACGTAGCTAAAATGGAGAAGGTTTATGAAGAGCTAGATGAAGTGAAAGCCGCGAACGAAAAGCTCAGAATGGACTATCGAAGCAAAACGGAGCTTCTTGACAATCTAAAGAAGGTTCACAACGAGCAATTAGTAGAAATTCAAGAGGCAAGATCGGTAATTGAGAAGCAGGGTTTTGAATCTGAGGAGAAAACCAGAGAAATTTCTGAGTTGAAGCAAACAAACGAGGATCTACAACGTTGTTTGAGAGAAAAGGATTCTTTTCTCAAGAGTTTGAAAGAAGCCTATGATAAGCTTAGAGCTAATGGGGAAGATAAGTACCGGGAATTTGAAGAGGAGAAAAGAAAGTTGATGTCAGCTTTGGATGAAGCAAGTGAGAAGAACATTGACATGGAGCAGAGAAACAATGTCTACAGGGCTGAGATTGAGGGGCTCAAAGGGCTTTTAGCAGCAGCAGAGAAGAAAAAGATGGAAGTTGAGAAAACTGCCAAAGCTTTTAAAGAACTGAGAGGAAGAGATGACGTAGTGATTAAACTGGAAGAGGAAAAGACTCAAGTAGAAGAGAAGCTGAAATGGAAGATGGAGCAGTTTAAGCATCTTGAGGAAGCATACGAGAAGCTCCAAAATGTGTTCAAAGCTAACAAGAAAGAGTGGGAGGAAGAAAAATCAACGCTTCTAGATGAAATCTACTCTCTTCAGGCCAAGCTAGATTCACAAACTAGGATCTCAGAGGATCTTCAGAAGAAGCTACAGATTTGTAACAGTGTGCTGACCCAAGAAGAGACCCGACGGAAACATTTTGAAATCCAAGTTTCTGAATTCAAAGCTAAATACGAAGATGCTTTTGCAGAATACCAAGATGCAAGAACACAACTTGATGATTTGGCTGGCAAAAGAGATGAGGAAGTTGCAGAGTTGAGACACTCCTTGAGCACGAAAGAGGCATATTTTAAGGAGATGAAGTATGAGAATGGAAAACTCGAACAGGAAAACCGGGAGTTGCTGCTTTCACTGAAAGAGCTCCAAGAAGCTACAATTCAGGGATCAGGAAACTCTGCACTATCAAAGCTGAAAAACAAGTTTCGGAACTTGGAAAACTTGCACAAGAACTGTTCAGCTAATTTAAGGGTTAAAGAAGCTGAATGGAGCTCTCAACTGGAGAAGATGGCTGAAGAGACAAATGATTATAAGTTGCAGTTGCAAAGTAAGGAGGCAGCACTGAAAGTGGTTGAGTTGGAACTTGAAAACTGTCATTCTTCGACAGCTAAAATGAGACTACAGTATGAAGAGATCTCAGTTATGTTTTTAGTGCTAAGTAGAACAGTCTCCGAGGCTCAGTCAAGGCTTGCAAATGTCAAGGATGAGCAAATCAAGGATGAGAAAAGAGAAGACAAAAGCTATTCCCTATTGATTGAGCAGCTAGAACAAAAGAATGCTGCCCTAGCCAAGGCGCATATAGAGATCGAAGAAGAACGTGGAAGGGTCGCGTGCTTGCTGAAAAGAATTGAAGGGCTGGATCATCTTGAAGAACAGAATCTTCAGATGCAGAAAGCGGTAGAGAGGTACAAAGAAACAGTTGAGGAATCATCTAGATTCCAAACTCAGATGAAAGAAAAAATGAAAGAGGCTGAAAATGATTATGAAGAGAAACTTATGAAAGTCTGTGATGCACTTGACAACACAAACTCGGACCTGGTCGCTGAACGTGAGAAGGTGGTGGGTTTAACAAGGCAGATTGAGTCCTTCGGTATTGTCAAAGAGAAGAATTTCATGATGGAGAAAGAAATTCAGAAGTATAAGGAGATGCTGGAGGAATCAGACAAGTGGCGGTTGCTTTTAGAAGACCAGATTTCGCAGCATGAAAGTGATTCCAAGGAGAATATTAGAGCGCTTTGCAGCAAGGTGGACATTGCATATGCCAAGTTAGCGGAAGAGGTTGAGAAGAATGTCTCATTGATAAGAAAAACTGAGTCCATTGATCGAAACGAAGAGCATAGGCAAAGGGAGCTTGACAGTTACAAGGAGATGCTTGAGGAGGCAACCAAGAGTCAACTTCTCTTACAAGAGAAAGTTGTAGAGGTGGAAAACGACTCAAAAAGGAAACTTGCTGATGTTTCTGAGGCCCTAGAAACAGCAAACTGTGAACTGTCTGATAAAACCTCCGAAGCGTACCAGCTTGAATTCCAACTATGGGTCTGGAAATCTATTGCTAAAAGGCTGAAAGTCGAACTCGAGCAAAACCAGAACCTGCGCAAAAGAGTAGAAGCTTCTCTTCTTGAACAATCTTTGCTGCTGGAACAGAAGCAAAACGAGGCTAATATGGTTCACAAAGCATGGGAGAAACTCGCTGCTAGTAACATTCTTACCGAGGTAGAAATTGAGGCGAAAAAGTTGATGATCGTAGAGCTTGAAGGGGAAGTCTCTAGTATCAGCCAGAAATTCGAAACCTTGGAAAATTCTGTTTCTTGTTTCAGAGAAGAAGCAAGCAAGTTAGAAGCTGAATTGGAAACTAAGCAGAGAGAGTTAAAGGAAGTAATTACACAAATGCAGGAAAAGCAAAGAACTTCAGAAGCGGAAAAGACAGAGTTGGTTACACAAGTCTCGAATTTGTCATCAGAAAGACAAAATCTTCTGTCTTTTATCAGCGAACTGGAGAATGGAATGTCGAAGCTGTGTGATGAAGAGTCTTCGTTTTCGGTTTGCCATGCCAATAGTATATTAGTATAATTAAAAAAAAAACTTAAAAAAAAAACTAAATTAGAGTACCTTATTTTCGGTGAACTTGGGAAATTAATTTTTTCTCAGTTAGTTTCTTGAGTGGTAGTAAGTGAAAACTGTAAACGACTACGTGAGATTATATAATTTTTTTACTCAGATTTTTCCAACTTCAACATTAAGATTCCTTTGAAAAATATCTCAATCCACCTTGTTCGAGATTTCATTCTCTCATTAACATTCTCATATGTTTTTTTTTAATAATACCAATGCTTTGATGCTAAATTTTTTAATAAAAGAGTTTTTATTTTTTGGCATAAATTAACATTGGTTTTTGGTAAAAAAAAAAAAACATTGGTCATCTCAGTGAAATATTATTATTGGTTAACATTTGAACTTTACTGAACAGTCTGAACTTTTCATTGGCTCTGGATTTTATTCTTATGGGGTTCGAAGTTTCAGGATATTTTGTGTTTGAAATCTCAATAATAAAACAAGAATTGTAATTTTCATGTTTGAAATCTCGTCTTAATATCTATGATCATCTCTTCTTTGTTTCAAGTTATTTATTACAATATATTCTCATGCTTATTTCTCATTAATCACCCATTTATTACATTTGGGATCTTCTCCATATCTTTCGTCTTATTACAATATATTTTACACAACAAAAAATCAACATTCCCTCCATTGTTTCATCTCTTTGTGTCGCCATGGTTTTACTTCAACAAGTAAGTCTCTCTGTTACTTTCTTCTTCTCTAATCAATCAAACTTCTTCTTCTCTGTTCTTCTTACTCTCAATCTTCTTTTGCTGGCCCCTCCTGTCTTGTGTTTAACGCAGTTAGAGCAAGGGATGCGTCCCCTTTCGCGGTGTTACAATCCAACGGCGTATTCAACAACAATGGGAAGAACTTTCTTCAATGGCGGAGCCACAAGCAGCAACTTGTTCTCAAGAGGTTTTTCAGCTGCAAAGCCAAAATCAAAAACCGTATCTAAAGAAGTCGCTGCAAAGAAACATAGCGATGCAGAGAGAAGAAGAAGGCTTCGGATTAACTCCCAATTTGCAGCTCTCCGCACCATTCTTCCAAACTTGACCAAAGTAAGTTATATAATTCTTGTTGCACTCCAAATTACGCAAAAGGCATGTCAAGATTTCTCGCCGGAGAATAAGCGCTCTATTTAAGTTTAATGAAAATTTAACAGCAGGATAAAGCATCCGTTCTAGGAGAGACTGTTAGGTACTTTAATGAGTTGAAAAAGATGATTAAGGAGGTACCAACCACACCAGCTTTAGAAGACAACTTGAGATTAGGTCACTGTAACAACAACAGAGACATAGCGAGAGTTGTGTTCAGCTGTAGCGACAGAGAAGGGCTAATGTCGGAGGTTGCAGCGTCGATGAAAGCAGCGAATGCAAAGGCGGTGAGAGCTGAGATCATGACAGTAGGTGGAAGAACCAAGTGTGCCTTGTTTCTTCAAGGTGTGAATGGGAATGAAGGGTTGATTAGGCTCAAGAAATCATTGAAACCTGTAGTGAATCGTAAATCATCATCATCAATATTAATGGCGAAACACAACAACAATGGAGGATCGTTCTTGACTCAGCAGCAATGAGAAATTTGCATACTTTGTACATCTCTGTTTCTACTTAGTCCATTAGAGAAGGTAGATATAGATGTAAAAGGTATATAAAAGGCCATGTGTTATTGAATTTGGCTGGATACTTGCAAAGTCTATTGTATGAATAAAAAAATGCTGCAACTCTTTCTTGGGATTCCATTAGGTATCTGCAAATAAAGCATCATTATCTTCAGACATGGTCTGAATGTTATATCAGGCTTATGAGTTTTTTGTGAAAAGAAGTCTCATGGTTGGTTGATTCTAGTAGATAGCTTTCTTATGGGAAAGAAACATTTGGTTTAATAAGTTGAACCAACGAATGACTCTTCAAACTTTCCTCACCTACTTATCATCAAACATTAATGAATACTTTCCTCGTTATATATAGAGGGTTCCTGCACAAGACTCTCATTCTCAGTCAACCCAACAAGCAAAACAAACCAGAACACCATGGCTCCTCTCAGGAACTGTTTCTTAGCATCTCTGGTGATGGCATTTACATTCACAAGCTCCTTCACCGTCCTTTCCGCTCACCGTCATCTTCTCCAATCAACACCAGCGACTCAGCCTCCGGCTTTAACATTCCCACCTCTTCCCAAAACCACTATGCCACCGCTTCCTTCTCTACCAAATCAACCACAGCCAAATCTACCACCAATGCCAACACAGATACCTTCATTGCCCAACCCGGTGCAGCCCACGATCCCCAACCTTCCACAGGTGAACTTACCTATTCCCAGCAACTTACCCTTCAATCTACCTTTCAACATCCCAAACATTCCTTTCCTCACTCCACCACCGTCAAAGTAGAAGAAGCGACGAGCTAGGTCTTTAGCTGACACGGATTTATATTAGTCCTTGCGTTGACACAGCTTTGTATCACACACTTTACTTTTGTGTCAGTTTGTAATACACATATCTGTACTGTTTCTTATTCTTTTTTTCGCTGGTGTCGTCCTTATTCTTGTTGCTTCCATTAGTCGGTTCCTTTTCTACTATACTATACAGAATTTTCTTCTCCTGTCAGGTTTTTTTTTTTTAAGGCTTGACTTGCGCAACCCAAAAAGACTGAACTAGAAGTCTATCATTATGAAACAGCTCATAATATCGCACGAGGCATTCTTCAATTCAGTTGCTTTAGAAAGAAAGAGAAAAAATGTTTTATTACAGGATAACGTTTTTACCTAGAAATTGCTAAGTGCTTTTGTAAAAGACAAGGTCTCGTCTGCAGTTGGATTTGATGGCATCCTCTAATTTATCAACCTGGTCAAAATCAACCTTGAAGGAAACCATGGTGGTACCATCTTTACCAGTATCATAGTCTTCCTTGATGTCTTCAGCCTGGCACGATTGCAGCTGAGACATATATATATATATATAGACACGCACAATCTCTCAGATTTGAAACTTAAAACCAAAATTTGAAGAAAAATAATAATTTAAGGTGGATATCAGAAAGTCACCTGATTGTAAAGAAGACCTATAAGATCAAATGTCACCTCGACTCCCATTTGAACCTGCAGAAGCAAAAACGGATAAGGTTCAAACAAAACAAAACACCCAAGAAACAGCAAGAAAAAGGAAACTTGAGTCCAAGATTAAGCAAAAAATTGGTAAGAACAAAGAAAGAAGGAAACATGGTTTTATACTTTAGACTTGACAAGGCAAGTTGGAGCAGTTTTCAAGCAATCAGAAGTAACACCACCATATGCTCTAACAAGACCTCCGGTTCCGAGTTTGATGCCCCCAAAATACCTTAACAAAAACCATTTTCTTTTTGTTTCAAGATTTGTGTTATTCTCAAAACAAATGCCAGAGAACATATTAAAAAAAAAACTCTTACCGAATGACAACAACCATAACTCTGTCTAATCCAGATGAGCAAATTGCAGAAAGCATCGGCTTTCCTGCGGTTCCTGATGGCTCACCATCATCGCTAGATCGGTGTTGATCACCTACCTACCCGAATATGGATATATTAAAAAAAAAAAATTGAAATTGAATGCAAAACGAAGTAAGAGCCATGAAAAAAAAAAATCCAACTTTGAATCACCTTATAAGCCCAGCAATTGTGGGTAGCTCGAGGATCTCGGACCTGGGAGAGGAAAAGCTGAGCGGATTGCTCGCTGGAGATAGGACCCGCGATTGCTATGAACTTGCTCTTCTTAATCTCTTTCTCTACGGATACCACTTCTTTGATGGTCGTGAATGCGGCGGCCGCGCCTGCGGGATCCCGAGGCATCGAGCTCTTAGTGGATAGCATAGAAGCGGCGGATATTCGCCGGCGGAGAACGACCAAGACGGTGGTTGCAGGTGCTACCGGTACGCCCACCCGCATCTGATTGCTGCGGAATCGACGAATAAACCAGGAAGATGGAAGAGGAGAATAGGGGAGAAATAACAAAAGGGAAAAAAGAAGGGTCAAAATGTAAGAAAAGTTAAAAAGGTAGGGCTAGAAAGTTACTGATAAGTGGGATACCTTTTCAGACAATAATAAGTTATCCATTTTACTCTTTGGCCCTCAATCTCTTGTTTTTTCTTTCTCTCCCTTCATAAATCGTATACAGAGAATTTATTTTGTTGAAATGGTATACACAGACGAACATATTACAGACTAAAGAAGACTTGGCCCAAACTGTCACATTATAAGATACATGCCTGGTGGTAACTGGTAAATTAACAAAAAAAAAAAAAAAAAAGGAGTACAGCATCAATTTTTATCACCCCTGTAATCGAACAAGAACAAACTCTTTTGTAATGTGGACCTTTTCAGGTAATAATGAAACAGTCAAAAGTGTATTAATCGTAACATCTTAAGGAGCAATTGTTCTCTATACACTTGTACAGAAACTAATGAAAGTCTTGACAAGGGAAGAAGAAGGTAAGATTTGCTCTAGTTTTCTTCCCGAATGTGAAGTCGTGACGTGTTTTGTTTTATTCTTCTGAGAAGCTCTCTAACAACAACTAAACACCGGCGTCATGAGGATGTCGATAAAAGATTAGACAAAATCAGGCTGACCTGTGGAAGTTAAGCAACGATGCCACATCCGACTATTGGGATCAACTGATTTGGCATAAGCAATCACTTCAGGGATCGGTAAGTAAGCATAATGCGTGTTGATTATCCCCACCGTTATTCCACTGTACCCAGCAAAAGCTCCATGAACCTGCGTGAGAGAAACAGTGAGATATATAGACCAGATCAAATGCTGTTTGAAGCAATCTAGACAGTGTATAACAAAAGTTGTTGTAAGACTTTTACAGCGTTTTGTCCTAAAACAGTGCAGAGGATTCCGTCTGATGCATTTGCACGGACAGCACGGATCATGTATGTTGGATCTATATACTTCACATCCGCCGAAGTACCAATCTCCTTAAAATATTTCTTCGTCTGTGTATATACAAATTTCGAGCACTCAAATTTTGTATTAATCATCATCTTTCATGATTGAAAAGATTCAAGATTCACAACCAAACCTCTTGTTGAATATGAACACCGATATCACCGAGTACCTTGTTTCCAGATGCATCTTTCGCATTTGTATTCTCAAGGAAACTCTGCAATAACAGAAATCTCAAGGAATAAGTTCTCGTTGATCTAGAGGATTTTTGATCGATGTCAAATTTCGAGTTTCTACCTGTCCTGCTCCCTCTGCAACACAAATTACAGCAGAACCTTTTGTTTCGATAAGGTACTTCAGATGTTTCAATACACCATGAGGTCCATGGAGATTGAAAGGAACCTTTTTAAAGTGGAATACACACTTTAGTTGATTAGAAGCAAACTCTCAAATGTTTCTGACAATTCAAGATAAAAACAGAACGTACCTCGGGGATCAGACAGATGTCGACTTGTCCGCTCGCCAAGGATGCTTGCATCGCAATGAATCCACTGCTACGACCCATCAGTTTCACGACGCCAATGCCATGATAAGCACTATGTGCCTGATCACAAAAACCATACACAAAGCGAGGGAGACATATTTAATCGGGTTTTAACATATGCACAACTAATGGTGATCTAAGTATCTAACTCGGGTATTTTTTAAGTACCTCGATGTATGCAGAGTTTATCGCTCGTTGTGCTTCTTCAACAGCAGTGTCAAACCCAAAGGTTTTATCCATATGCAAAATATCATTATCGATAGTTTTTGGTACACCAACAACAGCTACCTTCATCCTTCTTTTGCGACACTAAAAAAACAATAACAATAGAGAGAAAAGAGTTAAAGATGGAACACAAATTTTACAAAAACTTTGTTCAAAGGTTTTCACTTTAGAGTGTTGACAGAGTAATAAACCTCATTGTGTATAGCATTGGCACCTGCATGAGTTCCGTTACCGCCAAGCACGAAAAGCATGTTGATTCCTCTCTCCTAAGATAGATTTCAAAAAACTGTTAATAAATCAGAATGTTGCAATTCCACCATTAGCAATGAGAATTGAATAATCCACACCTCCATGCTGTCCACGATCTCACTAACAGCCGGTCCCCCACGTGAAACACCGAGCAAGCTTCCACCAGATAGATGAATATTTTGCACCACTTTCCTCGAGAGCTAAAAAAACAAATAAAATTATCTTCCAAAAGGTACTCTTGGCAACATAGAGCCAAAAAAAAAAGTCGGACGTTTTCTTGAAATAACTAATATGTACCGGAATTTCAGGTAGGTTCTTATCGGAGAAGCCACGATAACCAAAAGGAATACCAACAACGTTCTTCACACCATAAATCTCTAGAGTGATGACAATCTGCAAAAACAAAACAAGATATTACAAAACAGATCTTTTTTTCAGATGAATAGATATTCTCTCTACATGAGAAAACTCACATGTCTAATGACATCATTGAGGCCAGGACAAAGCCCACCGCAAGTAACAATCGCTGCCTTCACTTTCTCTGGTCTGAAGTAAATCTTTTCCCGTGGCCCAGCACGATGAACCCTACACGATCAATCCTTAGAGAACACTATTAGGTAATCTAATCAATTTGGAAACAACAATAGTAGCAAGGCTCAAAACCTTGAAAAAAACTACATTTTTTTAGTTCTGTAATATAATTACCATTGCTCGATCCAAGTGCAGTCAGGATCAATACACACAGCTCCAGCAGAAGTTGGTGATGAGTAGTTTATAACCTGATCAAATTCATTCCAATACTTATAATTTTTGCCCCGGATTCTTAGTCAAATTTATTTCTTTAACCAATTGCAATTACCTTGAGAAGTACTCTGTCTTTGTTATTGATGTATCCATGCCATTCTTCATCCGACGGGTAACCGCCGGAGAAATCTTCCGTTGGGGACCTACCGGAGGAAACACAATTTTTTAAATAAAAAAAAAAAATCCAAACTTGAGCCCTAAAACGATCGTTAGTTCATGACCCAATACTCCACAGAGATTGATTCCCTCCGAATTTCCACACTAAACTACAAAAAAAAACCCCAGAAAGTGTTTGAAATAAAAGTCCCCGAGCTCACTGGGATTTTGGAAATTACTTACCTCATCTTGAGGCAAAACGTTGAACGGATTGCTTCTGCATCTGGGAACACATCAGTGATATGAGGGATGTTGAATCGCTCCTCGAAATCTCTCTGATACTTTAGTCTCCAATCAGGGTCGCTTAGATCGATCGCCGCCGTTTCCGCCATCACTGCTCTCGCCGCCGCCGCCGCTCCTCGCGGAATCCGCATCGAATTCGCCGGAAATCTCGGTTTCCGGAGGAACAGGGAACCGAGACGAGCAGATCGGACGAGGAAAGAGTTCTTAGGAGATATGCCTACGGCTATGGCGGTCGAACCGACGCCGGAACCGATAAGCACATCCATAGAGAAGACTGATCGGATCTTCGCTTTACAGTTCCCACTAAAAGACTTTTGGAGGGAGATTTATTTTTCTCACAATTCTCGCCAGAGAGAGAGAGACAAAAGTGGTTTTGATTTTCAGCCGTACGATCTCTGACTTTTTGGCTAGATTCCCGAAGAAAGTAGGTAGGACGACTGTAAACGAAATCTATTCTAATCTAAATTAATAATTATTAGAGAGAACAAAATATCAAATTATTTTTAGGGTTTATATACAAAATTGTGTCGAAATTAAACAAATCTACTAGTACCAGCCTCACATTCTCATGAGTCATGACTATACTAATACTAATCAAAACGTTGATAGCTAATTACAAACCTACAAATTTTGTTTTTCTTAAACCTAAATCTGATGGGTTCAATAAAGTGAAAAGATCTTTGACTTTCGCATATGTAGCATCATCACATCACTTCCACTGTAACACATCACATCATAGTCATATCGCTAACCAATAATAGAGTGTTGGATGTATAAATGAGAATATCACGTAACTCCTACGCTATCCTACAAAACGAATATTTGAAGAACATTACGAAGAGAAAGAAAAAAAAATATTCTATCAGAGTATTAATTTCTTTAGTAGGATTTCATGGAGTAGCCAAAAAGTGACGAGAGAACAATACCAAAAAGTTCTCAATAATAAGCCAAAACAAAATTTAATCATTAATTTTCTATAACGCTAGTTTTGTTTTCAACTTATCAGCTTCAATATCATTGAGGCGTCTAGCGACAAAATCAAATTGCCTTACAATTTACAAGTGATCTAATCACTAAACTTTTTTTGTTTAATTAAAAGAAAATAACATACATATAAAACCTGATTTCTTCATCTTCTCATGAATAAGGTGCTATTATTTCTTTTAATTAACAAATATTATCTCAAAATTCAGATAGAAATAATAAATACAAACCAGTCATAAACATTTGAAATTTGTGAACCGCATATTTTTTATTAATGGCAACCATGTTGTCCTCCAGATTTAATATTATGGGGATGCCGGATGTGGTTTGTATAAACAACTGTAGTTAACAGGAAAAAAAGTTTTTTTATATATATAGAAGAAGATACATGTAATGTCTTGACGCAAACATGTGAATCTTCTTCAATATTTCTCGGGCAGAAACACTTGAAAGCAATCCATAGCAGCCTTATAAGTAAAGCACTATTCTCACCAATATATAAAAAAGACAGACATAAGCTTTTTCAGTTTAATTAACTCAAATATAAATCTCCGAATTCGCACTTAAAAGATATTTGGCGCGTAAATGCTTCAAAAGGCTGTTTAGTAAACGGTCACTTAAAACCTTGTTATTATTAAATAACTTTTACAAACTTCAACATGTCGTATTCGGACCACCAACTATAATACCTGAGCCCACAAGCGACCCATCAAGACAAATGTCAACGTCAAAACGCCGTAGTTTTATATCCCATATTTGCGAATCAAGTGTGAAAAAAACTAGACAAAGGGAATTGTGAAGTGTAGCCATGGACCAACAAGACTATAGCAAACAGAATGTAAGTAAAATATAGATATTTATACGCACACACATGACACATGCATGTGATGTAACCTTAATAATACTAGCAGTTAGCTACTGAATGATTACAAGTATGATTGCAGGAGAGAAAACTCTTATTGTCCAAAGAAGAAGAGAGGATTCGCGATGAGCTTGAAATGGAAATAGAAAGAAATTTGGAAGGGGAATTCAAGGATGGGATATACAATCTCGCACTCAAGCTGCGCAGGCTGTATGAACAAAGACGGGAAAGAGAAGAATCGTTGGATGCTTCGATGAGAAAGAGCAAGAGAGTATTGGAGGTGAACATAAGCATAAAGATGGAAGGAGATACCAAGATTGAGATCACAGAGAGGAAGAAGGAAGTAGACAACGTCAAGACGAAAAAAGCAGAGAATTTGGACAATAGAAAGAAGTTTGCAGCAGCTGGTGAAGATAAAACAAGTAAAGAAAAGATGAAGAATCCAACCAGGGCTCATGAACTCAGATGGAAATGGTAAAAGAGATAAATTGATTAATTGGCTTGCACCTGTGCTATTTTCCGGTATCTACGTTTCAAGTTTTTTATCCTATTTATATACGAACGAAATAAAAGCAATTATGCATAATATCACAACGTGCAATGAGATGATCAGAGTTAAAAAAAAAAAAATCTTCTTTTACAAACATATAATATTTGAGTTGCTGCTAAGCTATCATCTAACAAAAAATATTAAAGCCTAGAATCCAGCTAGCTTTTTTCTATTAGCAATGATATGATTTAGAGTATATTTAGCAAAGGAATGCTACCGGGTGTATTAAGACATGGTAACTAGTGAAAAATGGGAATCAAACCATTTAGTTTGCAACAAAAATGCTATTGTGTGTTCACACCAGGGTATATCACACTGACTGTAAGGCACCGGCTTGCAACGTATCTTGCAGAGATGTAACAGCACCTTCGTAGTTTAAGAAACCCATGAACCAAAACTCATGGTCATCGACCGTGATAATCTGGATGTACTTTTCTGCGGGATTGACTGTGCTTGCCGAAGGGTTAACCGATTTAAACTGATGTAATGGGATAATTACCTGTGTTAAGAAGAAGAAGAAGAAGAAGATACAAGTATGAATCATTAATTGGTGTCTCAATAGATTGTAATGAGGTGCTTCAAAACAGCTACAGATTTTCCTTTTTTTCTGAAAAATTGAGATGAATAAGAAAGAGTACTACCTTATAATAGCTCCATTCTGTTTGATCAGAAGCTTTATACGAGAGAGGGTTATCGCTACAGTAGGCAAGTTTGGCATTGGATATGTAAAGAACGCCCATGACTGGACCAGCTGATGTTGACAAGTAGCATGCATAGGAATTAAGCAGCTGCTCCTCTGCAGCTGTTTCAAAGGTCTGCCTGAAAATTTTCTCATAGCCTCCTTCTGCTAGCAACTTTGTACTCTGTGCAATTCTTCCCATTGCAGCATCCGCAAAACTCGGTGCAGTTTTCACTGATGGAAACAACCAAAGATTTGTGTTTAGTGTGAGACCAACCATGTATATTATAATCACTATCAAATCACTTCTTCTCTTTGGCATTGTGGCTTAGCCAGGAATTTTGATATCTAACTCATCAAGAACAATGATTCTACCCAAAACCTATCAAGTCCTCATGGACATGATGCAACCATATCTATTTCAAAACAATCAACCATAAAAGAAGAGTGGGAGGAAACAGAGGAGGCACATTATATCATTCATATCGGAAACTCACGGTGCTGCCACGTGTTCCCGGCAAGGCTCTCCGCCTTCATCGCGGCTTCTCCTACTTTCCTTCCCCATCTCCCAATCACATCTTTCACAGACTCCACTGTTTCTGAATCCAATTCGAAGAGATTTACAACGAACGGTTACACATCTCAAAGGCACATACCAAAACAATAGATATATACCCTTTGCACACTACCTTTCAATGACGCATCCGAATTTTCAGCCGGAGCACGAGCGACGTACGGATTAGAACCCGCGGCGGAAGAAGACGATAAGTCCTTCTGATCCGGTGCCGGCGATTCAGCAGAAACCAACTCTGGGTTCCAATGGACCGATTTACCCGATCCGGACGCCGATCGAGCCGGCGTTTGATCGCCATTCGTCTCGATTCGATCCGATATTACTATCACAGAACTCGCATCCTCTGCTCCTTTCGGCCCCTGATCCACCGGTTTGGGATCCTTGATCGGAACTTCCGATTTCACTGCCGATTCACCCTTCAGCTGCTCCATCCCTCGGACGAATGTATTTGAATTTCGCAAGTATGGTATTATGGTATCGTCGTTACTTAGCTTAGCCTTTCTCTTTGTTTCCTTTCCGTTAACAAAAAATAAATTAAAAACGTCTTTTATTGGGAGTTTTTTTTTTTTTTTTTTGGAATGTTAAATAGAAGATGGGTTTACCGGGAAAAACGGTGATAAACCGTGATAAGCGACGCCGATGAGAGAACTTAGACCGGTTTTGACCGGTGAATAAATTTCTCTGTTAGTAGTATAAATAATTTCATTGCCGTTTGCTATACATCTGACCATGATATGATGATGATCTTCATCATTTAGATTGCTATTTATCAATATCACATAACGAAATCGTTATTCTGTAGAAGATCTACAATATCTTCACGTTAATTTACATTGGTTACATAAAAATGAAGGTTAACTATGCAAATTGCCAACAAACTATAGACGATTAACGAACCAATGGGGGAGTACCAAAACATGATATGAATCAACATGGAAGCTAAGAAAATTAGGAAGAAAGGACTAGAGTTTTGGTTTTGGTTTAATTTTGTTGGTATTATAATTTCTGTTTGGTTTTGGTTTGGGATGAACGTTCTCTCTTGCGACCTAACTAAACTTTCCCCAAAATTTTAAAATATTATTGTAAAGTTTATAAAGTTTTTTTTTTTTTATTTCTCGCACTCTATATGTCATAATCATTGACAAATAATAATACGTTTGCTTGCCTGCTCGTCGTAACCTTAGTGGGAACCAAGTATCTTGCGCGTGGTCTTGACCCTTGACAGACAACAAAATTTATAATTTAAAATATTCGAAGTATATCGCCTGGCCCAAAATATGTCATTTTCTTAATTCGATGTAAAGTCGGCTAATTATATTCCTTCTAGTTGTTACATTACAACATACAAGACAAATTAGAAACTTTCATTGATGTTTTTCTTGGCCATCAAACGTCACGCTCCATGGGATATTTACAAATGAGGATAAACAAAAGTCATAAAAATTGAAGCTGCATTGACACGGTAAATCAGGACGTGAAGTTATCACTAGTCAACGACAGCTAATTAATAATTTTAACACGAAATATGTACAGATTATCTAAATGAAGAAGATACAACCAACAGAACAAAACTTTTAAAATGCAAGAGACTTGGTAAAGACTACTGATTTTGATATTCCGTATCACTAAATGAATGAGAGTTGTATATCTTATGTGCTTGCATGATTGTGTCCACCAAATATTATATAATCATCCTAAATCTAATTTTTTATAGAATTAAATATAATCATCTTAGCTATATATATTGAGAACACATTTCCTCATTTCTTCACCACCAACGAAGACAAGAGCTTTCTCAGTTTCTCATTAAACTCGTCGTTTTTTTCAAGACAACGAAAGAAATTAAAACAGGGATTAATGGCAGCTCTTAAGACATTGCAAGCTCTGATCTTTCTTGGTCTATTCGCCACGTCATGTCTCGCTCAAGCTCCCGCTCCGGCACCTATGACGCTTCTCCCACCGGTAGAGTCTCCTTCTCCGGCTATGACACCAACCGCTTCACCACCGTCTCCGGTTGCTTCACCACCGGTTCCCGTTACCGAGCCAACTCCAGCTCCGGCGACTCCACCCATGGTCTCACCACCCGCTAAGTCTCCGAAAACATCTCCCGTCGCTTCTCCTCCGAAACCAGAAGGTTTGGCTCCCGGCCCATCAGGCCCAACACCATCGTCATCACCAGCTCCGGCTCCTGAAGAACCGGTAGAAGACTCAGCATTGACTAACAAAGCTTTCCTTGTGAGCACCGTCATTGCTGGTGCTTTGTACGCCGTCGTTTTGGCTTAAGAGAGCATTGAGTATATTACTCTTATCTATCTCTCTCCGCCCTTTGTTTTTTCTTATGATGATGTGTTGAAGAATCTCTGTTTTCTGTAATCCATTTCGTATGTTCTTCCTCTTTGTTGATGTTATTTGTTTTTGTCTTTTTGATACTTACTTTATAACTCTGATGGACCATGTGATTAACCTGAGGGAGGAGATTTTTCTTCATTCTATTTTTTTTTAATATATATAAAAAATATTCTTGTTTTATATAATCGCGTTTTAAAGATCAGCATTAAGAAGTGTGTTTATATGTTATTATTGTTAGTTCGAACCATTTTTGAATTTAGTATTATGTAATTTAGAACATTTGAGAAAGAACAATTTTGAAAGTTTTATTCCTAGCTCTTTTAATAGCGATGTACGTATTTGGTTAAATTTTGAATATATTATGAGAATTTTTGGTTAAATTTGTGATTGTTTTACACAACCTTTACTATAAATCCCTAATCTATAGTTTTCGGTTAATAAGCAGTTAAGCAGGTTATTCATATGTAGTTATAGCCAAAGTTCAGGTGTTTCCTCATTAAAAGATCTTAGTAAAATATCACCCAAATGAAAGAAAAATGAAAAAAATGATAATCTACTTAATTACCATCAACGTCTAGGCTTTTATGGTAGCTGAATTAGAAATATATCTGAAAATAATGATCAAAATATAAACTATATTAACCGTCTTTCTCGATATTCAAAATGTAGATCATTACTCTGTTTGAAAAAATTCTTCCTCTATCTTTTGTCACCGTAATTTGTCTTTTAAAATTCACAAGGCATCTGAGAAGAAAAAAAAAACTAAAACCAGAACAAAAAAAACTTTCATAAGACCGGTCACAGTCAACACAATGTGCGACTAGAAACCGGGTAATTAAACGGATCAACATTCGAAAATCTACCGGAAGAAAACCGAACAGCATCACCGTAACCAATAATTAACCGATCAGTAAACCGAGCCGATTCGAATCCTTTTTCTCTCCTCCTAATCCCAACAATCTGCCCATCATTATCCTTGAAATTACCAATTATACCCATAACTTCACGAACCAAACCCCAGAACCCATCGATCCAAGCTCTTTTCCAATTCCCATGGCAGATATCAGACAATCTCTCTTTACTACTCTCGAGCCGCTTCAAAATACAGACAAGCTCGATCGAATCTCCGAAGCTCAGAGTGCTGGATCGCTCTTTAAACTCGTTGAATCTCGTGTAAAGCTCGTTGACCGAAGACATGTAGTCTTCTCCGACTAACTGGTTGATTTTGTCGGCGAGTGATTTGCCACCAGAGGAGGGTAGATCCGGAATTTTACATGCTTCTTCTAGTAGACCGACGAGGGCGTCGATTTCACGCAGCAAATCAGTGTTGGTAAGAGACGAAACCATTTCTTCGTATTCGTCTTTGTGGATTGTGCTCGATGTCGAAGAAATGAAAAATCCCATGATTCTTGAAGTTGATAATAGATGCTCAAGGTATAAAGCGTACCTAAATTCAAAAATCGAACATATAAAAAAAAATCAACTTTTTAACTCTTTATGACATAAAAATTGAAACTTTCTTATTTACTGTTTCGAACTCACCATCGGACCCAAGAGGAAAGCTCCCACTTCAAAGGGGATTTCTCATCTCTGAAACTAGAAAGCTTGAGATAATTCCGACCACCGGATACCGGAATAACAGAGAGCTGATCCTGGAGGATGAAGCGACCGTGCTTGACGATGTGATGGACGATGATCAACGATTTGAGAGCGACGCAGGCGTCTCCGGTGGTGTGGAGACGATCCATGATGGCTTCTACGGCGGAAGCAGCGGTGACTCGTGAGCCAGTACCGGCGGAGAGGAGAACGGCGATGTGGCGATTTCCCGGCGGAGTTGAAGGGTCGTGAGTAGTGGCACGAAGGACGGAGAGATGGAAAGAGAGAGATTTGCTATTTGGGTTTGATGAGACTAAGGCAGCTTTGCTTTGAGAAGCTTTGTCTTTGATTATTCCGACTAGATCTGCAAAACTTGTGATTCTTCCCATCGATTAAAACTTTTGAGTTCTGATGATGATGATCTACAAAGATAGATGACTTCTTTGTGTCTGTTTTTTTGCCAATTAATAAAGAGATAATATAAATATACTAACATTTATTTATCTTGGGTCAAGAATGGAAACTGTTTTTATTTGATTTCGATGTACCAACATGGGTCAAAATAATCAAATATATACATGGAGAATCACTCAATTGTCGATATTTTTTCCCGGTTTGGGTCCTTTCCAAACTACCTTCCATATTGAAACAATCTATTTTTGCCTTTCTTATTCACCAGTTCTGAAAGGGATGTCAAAAATTTATCTTCGATTTCTCAAAAATTGAACATGATAACTCAAACAATCTCTTCATTTTATAAATTTTACATTTAGCACTTACAGAATTTAGAAAACTTGTTTAGCGAGCTCCTAAACAAGCTGGACTCTTTTAACCTTTTTTGTATACAAATTAATGAGGAAAGACCAAAGTGAATAATGAATATCCATCAAATATATTTAATATTTAATCACCACTCGTATAGTCGTATGTACTCCAAAAAAAAATATTCACCACTGAGAGCGCGGCTAACGCGGTAAGCTATAACGTCGTTTATTTCAACGGTTCGTCGTTAGATTTCTGTGATGTAACGGATCCCGAGTTTGACTTTGAACTAAACAAACCCCATGGATCCGCCCAATTGATCAGATCCGATTTTCCACCCGACCCGACTGTGTAACTGCTCTCCTCGCCGCTCCGGCAATGTCTCTCTCTGCCATCCGCCGTCAAATCAGCATCGAAGCTTCTCGTTCGTTTCAGTCTACGTCCTTTCTCCGCCATTATTCGCATCTTCAAGTCGTCAGGCAACCTCAGAGTATACCTCTCAGTGTCGCCACTGAGTCGACCCATCGAATGACCCGTCGAATTCGACCGCGGAAACTTACCGGAGATTTCAGAACTCGGCCGTCGGTGGTGGCTTTTCGCTGCCTCAACTGTCTCTAAATCTCCAGTAAGACAGCCGTCGATGTCAATCGTGACGTGATCTCTCACCGCCGCGTCCTCGGCTCGCGGAGGATCGTCTTCCTCTTTGGCCGTGAGATTGGCTCTGCATACAGGGCAAGTAGCGTGGGAATAAAGCCAAGCGTCGATGCAATCGATGTGGAAAAGATGATTACAAATCGGAAGCAATCGCACCGTCTCGCGATCCTCTAATTCGTTGAGGCAAATCGCACATTCCAGATCACCGGAACCGATCTTCGATTCCTTAACGGAGGAGTAAGCGAAGACAGGAAAGCTCTCTACGACGGCGTCGTCAAGTCCGCCTCGCCGTGAACAGCCGTCGTAAGCGCGGCGACGGGAGTAACTAGGGGAGGATCCGGGATTAGCGCGCGTGCAGTGGCGGATGTAGACCGATAGTAATCCGAAGAAGAAGAAGACGGTGACCAGAATGGTGAAGACGGTAGTTTTCGACGTAGCTTGACCCGATTCCAGACTCGGTGGCGAGTGTGATTGCGCATTCGCTTCTCTGATGAAAGCCACGTGGACGACTGCGATCAAGTTGAAGGTAATCCAACGGTGTGAATGGAATCCCTTGACACGTGTCATCGTTCATTCGAGGCGACGCCGGAAAGCAAGAATTTGACAGAATTGACGGCTGAAATTTGTCCACGTCGAATTGCAAGTGTTTAATTTTTTTTTTTTTCAATCAGTTGTGTGATTGTTATTAAGGTTAGGAGCAATATATCAGATACGGAGATTGTGTTTATATGCAATTCCTATAAAGTTAGAGAGAAGAAGCAACGAGTTGTCTCATAAATCTTTAGAAGGGCAAAATTATATGATTTTGACTTTTGTATGAACTTAAATTTTGTTTTTAAAAAACGACAATAGGCAGACTTTCGACAAATTGAGGTAGATAAGTTAGCTACAAATTCATTTTATTAGTAATTTTCCACCACTTGCTTATTGAATAGTCTTAGCCACTAGATTGTGCTTCGTCTATATGTTAATCATGTCTATCCACATGTTCATTGCATATACACAAATTGTTTGTCTCTTCGATAGGGTCAGATTAATCAATTTTTTGAAGTCAGAATGTTTCATCGTACAGTTGCCTTTTCCTTGATTTCAGACAAGAAAATAACAAACAAACATACAAAAACAAGTAAACAACACAAGTTGATAAGTGGTGTGTATAGCCTTTGGCCAAAAAGAAAAGAAAAGTGATATTTATGGCCATCACACCGACAATCCGAACTATCGTATCAATAGAGAAGGGTCACAGAAATAAGCTTGATGGAGCTAATACTGATTAGAAGATCTCACATTATCCCTTAAGCCACATTGTTAAGGAAACTATGCATGTTGGGTCAACCAATTCAATACACTCTGTCGATGAATCTGTCTTTAGACCTATACAAAATTTATATACTAAAATTTCTGACCATAATTGGGCTTAGATTAAAAGATAGTCTTCGAAGCCCATAATTAAGCATGCAATTCGTAACTATAATACTACTAATTGCTTGGTAAAAGTAAAAGCTTTCTTACTCTCAAGTTGAACATGATTCTGAGGAGGAGGGATACTCAGGTGATATATAAGTTGACCTTCTTTTCCATTTTTTTTTTTGTTTGGTCGAAACCTTCTTTTCCATTAAACCTTTTCGTTTAGTCATAAAAGGTGAAGTTCTGAAGAACATACGACCAAAGCAAATTCTGTTATAG
This sequence comes from Eutrema salsugineum, assembly GCF_000478725.1. NCBI lineage: Eukaryota > Viridiplantae > Streptophyta > Magnoliopsida > Brassicales > Brassicaceae > Eutrema > Eutrema salsugineum. Next base: position 728,982 of record NW_006256909.1, on the reverse strand, counting down.
AAAAGCTTCATTTGCCCAAAATCTATCACACTTTTCTAGAATTAAGCTTCGGTTTGACATATTCTATAGTTTTGTATATTATTTTTTATACCATATAATTATAATCTTTCCTGTGGTAAAAAAATATAAAAATGGCCCTTCCTAAATCGGTTCTAGCTACCATTATACTATACATTCTTATAAATTGGATTCCAACTTATTAAAGCTTAAATTATGTGTAATCCACCCTTGAAATTGTGTTTTTGACAGAAAAAAAATTAGGAGCTGAGCAAGTTTTTTTTTTCATGTTTCAGCCCGAGATAGCTTGACCAAGATAATGATTTTATTTTTTTTCTTAAAGATCTTAATCACAAATTTGTTAAGTGGATGCAAATGTTTTGTTAACTTTGATTAATTCATTTGTCTGTTTGACGGTGGCGTTCTTTGAGGCTTTGAGCCCATGGTTTTGGATAAATTCAAAGAACCAAACCCAAATTGAAAGACTTTGTTCCCCCACCCACAGCATTTTTCCCACCCTTTTACGTTGCCAACAATAGCATATTAATATTAATGTTTTAATATATAGATCTCAAATCAAATATATGGGTTTATATATATAATATATCATCCTTATGATTTAATATCTTATCTATTTCAGTTTAACTTTGTCTTTGATTAGGAATGAGAAATATATTTACTTTCATTTATCATGTTGTCATGAAATCTTCTGACGTATCTTATGACGTTTTTCAGAGGATTGTGTTAACTTAATTCTTTTAAATGCATCTTACGTATCTAGTTTCATTTTAATAGTTTATCCGAATTTGCAAGTGTAGAACATGGAAACACCTAAATAAAATAGGGTTGAGCAGGTTCGGTTTTAAAAATCCCATACGATGACGTATAACAGGTTTCCTTTTTATCCGAGCCGAGCCGAGCCATATAAATCTGTTCAAACTTAACCCTAGTTACATTTTAACCCTTTATCTAAACCCAAGGTTGGTTTATTTAAAGAAAGAGAAAGTGTGAAACCATTTTGTTCATACTGAAAACGAAGAGCTCTTGTTCTCTCTCTCCTCATCTTTTGCTTCCTCTGTAAATAGATTGCCATTTCTTCTAAATAGCACCCAAAAAAAAAAGCTTCTCTCTTTCGCAATCCAGTTCCACTTTGTTCCTCTAAAGCCTTCTCTTTTGAAGTGAAGAAGCTAGAACATTGTTGCAACGAAAATTTAGAAAGCATAAAATTAAAACTCCATAAGAATTTAAATCTTTTTTTGGTGTCATGAAGAGACTTAGCAGTTCAGACTCAATGTGTGGTCTACTCTCCAATTCTACAGGTTCTTACCATTTTTTGTGGCTAAATCCATGTGATCCTTTCTTCTTGGAAATAACACTTTAATAGCAAATTCATCATCATTGGTTTCCTTTTACTGACAAACTCATTGGTTACTGATAACAGATGATCAGAGTCCACGAGGGTACGGAAGTAATTTTCAATCTATGCTTGATGGTTACGAAGAAGAAGGTACAATAGTCGAGGAATATTCCGGCAACCACCACATGGGTATATCGGAGAAGAAGAGACGGTTACGCGTTGACCAAGTCAAAGCTCTTGAGAAGAATTTCGAGCTAGAGAACAAACTCGAGCCCGAGAGGAAAACGAAACTAGCACAAGAGCTTGGCCTTCAACCTCGTCAAGTAGCGGTTTGGTTTCAGAACCGCCGTGCACGGTGGAAGACAAAACAGCTCGAAAAAGATTACGGCGTTCTCAAGAACCAATACGACTCTCTCCGCCACAATTTCGATTCCCTCCGCCGCGACAACGATTCCCTTCTCCAAGAGGTGAACATTCGATTTTATAGACTGAAAAATCATTAAAAAATTGAAACTTTATTTTTCTTTTACTGAATTTGGGAATTTGTTTTGCAGATTAGCAAAATCAAAGCTAAGATAAACGGAGAAGAAGTTAACAGAGCTACGATTGAGAGTGATATCTCCGCCGTGAAAGAAGAGAAAGTTTCGTTGCCGGAGAAATTATTTCACAAAACGGATCCGACTCCTTCCTCTCCTCCTCAGTTTCTAGAACATTCCACCGGTTTTAACTACCGGCGAAGCTTCACCGATCTCCGTGACCTTCTACCGAATTCCACCGCCGCCGTCGACGCTGGATCTTCCGACAGCTGCGATTCTAGCGCCGTTCTGAACGAAGAAACCAGCTCCGATAACGGACGATTGACGCCGCCGACTACGGTTACCGGCGGGGATTTCTTACAGTTCGTGAAGACAGAGCAGAGGGAGGATCATGACGATTTTCTGGGCGGTGAAGAAGCTTGTGGTTTCTTCTCCGACGAACAACCACCGTCTCTTCACTGGTACTCCGCCTCCGATCACTGGACATGAGAATCGTTCATCGGAGGCGATTGAGTGATCGGTTTAATTGTGCTCTGTTATTACTCTCTGTGGAGTCCAAAACTGGAATAATCCAAAATAAGGAAATTAAGGAAGGATTAAGGAGTAGTTAATATGGGGTTAATATTGTAATTGTGTTTATTCTCGTGTAATTAAAACGATGTCGAGAGGTGTGTTTCACGGATATGAAATCAAGTCATCGGAGAAACTCAGAATGAAACTAAGCTTGATCCCTCTACTCCAAACTGTATTCCAATATCTACCCCTAAACATTCCACTTAACTAATATAACCTTCTTCTTATGATATATACATATATACTGTATATGTTATTTGACGCTATAGATTTTTCCCTAGTAAGAACATTTGGTTCCCTAATTCACACGAGTGATATTTGATTAAGTTTTAATTTCTCAAAGGAAATCATAGGCTGAATTTTTGTATGACGACATTTCATGTTTTTTTAGTGTAGTTACTTGAAAAATATGTCCAGTGGTAATTACTTGATTAGACATATTTTTTAAAATAAGTAAATATATAAAAAAAGATTATGCATGTAACTCATGCTAATTTAGTAAACAATTTTTTGGACATGTAAACATTAAATACAAATATGTATAATTTGTTTTCGAGATCAATCAAATGATATTTATAGGGACATTACTCTTCAGAAATTATTTATACATGTCTCGTGATGCTATATTTAATTATTTTGCATCAAAATATAAAGGGGGTAGAGATTCGAGTTTTAAAAGAGTAGATGGGGAGAAAGTGAAACTGAGACAAATATGGATAGAAAATGGAAAATGATAGAAAGAAAAGACGTGTGATTATTTTCTCCGTAGCCGCAGCTTTTCTCCCCACGACCACGACATATCTCTCTCTTTCCTTTATTTTCTTTCTTTTTAAACATAAAATCATTTTCTTTTTTTTTGAAAAATAAATATAACCACGAAAACGATAAACTAGTGATCACGACAAAACAACAAATTCATATTTTTCATTTCTCGAGTGTATATGAATAAAGGCTAAATCTGAGGTCACAATCAACAATTAACTAAAATTTACACCATTAAACCTCTTGTGATCTCTTCAACAAAAAAACACATGTTTTCCCAAACATTAACTTGAAAATTCTATGACCGCTTAAATGATTTTTTTCATGAAACTGAGAAAAAATATGCGAGAAAAAGTTGTTCATATTGGAAGTGACTTTAAGAAATGGTGCAGAACCTGATGATTTTCGTAAAAAGGTTTTGGTTAAAGACAATAAAGTTTTTCTTAAAAAAGGAAAAAAAAAAATCCAAAGGCGATAAATTAAGAAATACTTAAAACATAGGATTGGCTTTGTGAAATGCTACCATCATCATCGAGGTGCTTTTGTTTTGATGATTGTGCGAACGTTTTTAAGTGGAAGCATGGGACATCGTTTTTAGTGAATGATGAAAACATTCTGACACAGTCAGAAGCTTTTACCATTGTCACGGATCATATCTGAAATTGAGGCATTCAAATCACGACATGACGCCAACAAATACAAAACAACAAAATCTTGTAATATAGATTCCTTTATGATCCTATTTTATTTTAACAAACAAGAAAATGAAAGTGTAGTTGTTCCAATTAACACAATAATAAAGATCTGAAGCAAATTCAATATTATGTTTACTCTATCCGCTAGAAATGGTGAAACATTTTTCTCTTCAAATATATAAATATTTTTTTTTAATTAAAAGGCTTGATAGTGCATACATATTCAATTTCACCATGTAAAACCCATAAATACCAGTTTAAGTAAAAAAAAAAACATACATACCAATGGAAATAATGTAACTAATTTTCAAAACAATTAAATTCCATTTAAAATAGGTGTTCTATACATAGTATTGAATATATATTTTCTTAAAATGCTCTGTATCTACGAAGAAATTAATATTATAAATTATCAAAATTAAGTTAGGCAAAAAACAGAAATTAAATCAATACTTTTTGTTATTTTCGCTGTACTGCCAAATGGCACAGAAAATGAGTGGGGGCCTACACTGTAGCTTATTTTTCTCCTTTTCTTTATACGAAGCAGCGAGAAAAATAGGGCCCACTTGCCCATGTGTTGTGGGACTATTGATGCATCAAAGAACATGTCGTTTTCGACATTGCCATTTGTCACTATCGACAGAAAATAAACAAAAAAAAAATCGAATATTTTATTTTTATATGAGAAAAATCAGAAAAAACTCGCAGGATAGCTGGAGGAGGATAGACACGTGTACAGTTCTCTCTTCTTAGCCCTCCGATCCGGGACGTCTCATCTATTTCATATATTTACAGCCGTCTATTTCACTGCTTTATTTGACCACTTATACCTCGACACGTTACATAATCAAAGATTAGCGTCGGTTTGGGCTGGTAAGAGGTTAACCGGTCGGTACAATTGTAAATGATCTTAGTGTGAGTAAGGTTTAGAAGATTCCAGATTAGTTTCTTCTTGAAACCAAAATGAAAATAAAAAATCGACGCACATAAACACACCTGCACATTGCTTTGCTTAATAGATGCTTACATTTCCTTAATTATTTTTTAAATATGGCTGTACTTATTATATTAATTTCTGGCGGCGACCATTTATGTTGTGTGCTTCACTTTCTCTAGGCATAGATCACAATGGTTTTCAGAATCTTTGCAAATCATTTAGTTATATTTACACGTAATAATTAAAACCATCCAAACTTAGTTATATTTGCTTGCTAACAGATTAATTGAACTAAACAAAACAAAGCATTTTTTGTAACTATTATAGAGATGGTTGCAGCAAAAGAATTGATCACGTTCACGTATATTACAAAGACTTTTGAATCCGAGACGTTTTTGTATTCTATGGCGTGTGAAGACAATCGAGTTCTGTCTTTTTAATTAAGAATATAAAAAATGTTATTTTAGTTAAAATCTATTGCTATATTAAAAGAATATAATCGCCTTTAGTTTAATGTCGATAGGTTATGTTTTTCAACACACTTGTGTTTCCCAGGGCCCGCTAGTAGAAATTCAAATATGCTTTGATGGTGAAAGGCGTTTTAGTTTGTACTTAAATAATTAAATAGTGTAAACAAACACGCAAATGGGTTATTTTAATGAATATTTATGCCAATAAATAATTACAAGTTGTGGTCATTTAGAAATGTCTCTCTCAGCTTTCAAGTCTTTATTTCTTTAAATTCTTATAATACTCTAAATTTAGAAATAACTAGCTGATGTGATCCAAATTTGGTAAAAATAATACATACGTTTATAAAAATTTGAGACTATTCTATAGGTCTGCGTGAATGTTGGACTATTCAAGCCTATGTAATTTTAACTCAACACAATACTAACATCGCAAATCCTATGCATAGATTAAAAAATAAATAATAATAAAAGTATAGATCCTAGACACCAACTAACCTCTAACCAAATGATCATGTCATTTTTGATCAAGTCACCATTTACTTTGATCAAACGTAAAATGAACATTGTACTGTTTAGTTCATGTATAACTGTAAGTCTGTAAAACAATTACGTACAGAGTTTTATGATTTTTGCTAATCGTAAATTATGTTACAAGATTATTGTTCTGCCGTTATTATATAGTTTTAGTTAAACTCATATTTTTATTTATTTAGTGAAATACCTATATCACATTTTCTTTTCCATTTTCTACAATTTCACAATTCTATCAGTACTATAAACCGGAACCAGATATAGTGTTATATATATATATATATTACTTTTGAATTTATCGCTATTTCAATGGGAAATTCACATATTTAAAACACGACTATCATTATTCTACAATTTTTTCATTTGCTTGAATTTATCGTTTGTTTGTAAAAATATTTAAGGCAATATTTTGCGAACTAAATTATACTACATTTTCCGACACTAGATTATAATCTAAACCTGTTGGTACTTGGTAACATATGGAGTTTTGTAACTCTTTAACAATTTGAATGAGGTGAATGAAATTAACTGTGTAATAGGAGTGATGATCGATACGGGATTTTGTTTCCTTAACCTAGGCTTCAAAGCTTTTAGATTAAGATTTAAGACTATTAATTAAGTGCTTAGTAAATTATACATAGAATCATCTCTCTTAGATACGTGTATCCCAACATATGAAAATTTCCATTGTTTTTCTTTTTTGGACCAAACAAAAAACTTTCATTGTTTAATATTAGTATTCTCGAATCCGTTATCTATCTGTTGAGAAAAAATGGTCACTTGAGATCTAATTGAAAAAATACACTTAAGCTTTAGTTGAAAAAATGGTCACTTAATAAATTACAAACTTTTACATTGCCGCAACGGTAAATGGTATACCTTATACGTTTTAATAGTTACAATAACAGCTAACAATATATAAAACGACATTCCCACCTTTTTTACTGTCCTTTCTTCCCTTTTATACATATTTCAGTATCGTTTACAGCTCTCATTCTCCACGCTTAATTTTTGTTTGTTACTTTACACCATTAACTGAATCCACCTTATCAAGCTATATTCAGGGAATGTCATTTTAAAAAAAAAACCACAAGAGTGTAGTTTTTATATTAATATTATTAAACTTTAGTAAGAGGTCATTTCGTACATCATCATTGATTTCTTTAATCTTTTAGTGTTTCCGAAAAGAAGAAAATATAGTTTACAATTAATCAATTGTAAACAAAAATCAGCACTAGTGCGATTGCGATTTGTTAGGAAATGTATGAAACAACAAAAGGAAAAAAATATGATTAACAAAATATAGTTTTTTATTTTCTTTTTGGGGTTCCAATATAAATAAGAAACAAAAAGGTGATAGATGACAAACCAGTGTCCTAATTAGAAAGAAAAACAAAAAAGTTACGAATACGACGATTACGAAGGTCCGTTGTAGGAGACAACTTTTATACGGCTCGCGCTGCGCCGGCTTAAGCGAGGGAGAATGAGCAAATGGCTTTTACCAAAACGACAGCACTTTTGTCTCGTCTATAAACAAAATGACACGCGTACGTTAACCAGTGGTCCTATCTCCTTAAAACTAGTTCGAGTCAGCAATGGTGGAGCCTACTTTATTTTGTTTTTCAAGGTACCTAAAGTCCAATTATTCGACGTTTTGATATAGAAAATTTAGAATTCTTTTCTGAATAAATATATTTTTTTAAAAAATTATACGTCAGAAGTCACAGAACTTTTTTTAAAATTTCCTCTTTCTCCGACTATGTTATCCGGACAGAAGAAAAACCAGACAGTTATCGCAAGCTCACAAAGTAAAGAGATGTATGGTTGATGTGCAAAAGCTTTTAATCAATAAGTATAACCAAAGAAAATTGCGAGTGTGATTCGTAAGAAATTCAAAACATAGGAGGAACATAGGCAATAAAAAACTATTTGATTGTCATACTTAAATCATTGCAACCTATAATTGAATTGAAATATACCCAAAATATAGCTTTTGCTTTTAGGAAAAACGTGGAAATATAATTCCATTTGTTTTCACATTATGCAACTCCTCTACATGTCCAGTTTCCCCTTAAGCTCTTTTGGCCAAATTGCTGCAAAACCCAAAATCAGTGCCACTTCTTGTTCCTTATGTATCAATCTTACACCAATCTCACAAATTTAACTAAACAACAGATTGCAATCGTCGCACAGAAGTTATCGATCACCGATCCACCACATATCCAACAGAAATGAGAACATATGTCAAAAACAAAAAAAAATCAAAAGTTATCACCAATTCACCATACAGATTCAACTAAAGAATAGAATGTATATTGTTTAAACGTAAAAGGACAAATATTTCAGACGAACTCAGGCTTAAATTACTAAAATCACCAATGAGACACTTGCCAAACTCTGGCCTAGAAATAAAATTGTTGAACGTCGCGTCATTTTTTTTGTTGTTGCTAGACTTCAATAGCATGATCAAGATGTAAGCCAAAAAGACAACGGATATTTCGAACTTAAGAGAGTCAACCAAAAACAGAGAAGCCAGTGAGACCAAAGCTTTTATTGCATCTCCTGTAGAAGAAGAGTAGATTTAGACGTCTCTTTATCGATTTTGCTGCAAACCTTTTCAATCTCATCTTCCCCGACTGATTAACAAAACTAAAAAAAAACAAAAACTTCAAGAATTTCGCCAGGTGGATGGCACGTATGTATCTGAACAACTATTCTAATTTCACTTTCGAGATACCTAGCTATCCCGGATTCTTGAGTTTAAAATATCTCATCTGGATGATCATAACAGATGTACGGATTATTATATCTATGAATGCAAGGAGCAGAAGTTTGTGATGTATAGCGGCCCAACACTTTCCTTATTATTGAGCTTTTCAGCCCAAATAAGGCCCCATTAAACAATGAGATTGTGTTGTAACGAATGATCTAAGATGAGCACCATTGTTTTTGTTCATTTACGGAATTAAGAAATTAACCAATTACAGAGGAAATACAATGACAATCTATAATGTATTATTGTTTAACAGCCTAACAGGTAACCAAAGTTTACTTTATTCTAACAGACCTTTTGCTTCTTTTTTTTTTTCCTGGTAATGCAAAAGCTTTTAAATCACTTTGTGCCAAACAAATATGTTGACATTATTATTTTAGAAAGCAATCTTTACTTCTTTATTTTCTACTTTGACACTAATAAGTTCTCGGCACTGATTTGGACTTACATTTACCTTTTGTTCTTTTATGCTTTCTTTTTTCTTTAATTTTACTTTCTTCATAAACCCTTTGTCACCTATAATGACTTGTCCATCAACCTGAATCATCTAACATCCATCCATAACCAAAAATATTTAATCAATACATGAAACTCTAACATCTATCTATATATATATATATGTATATATTCTCTCAGTTAATTATGCATACATACATGAATTAACGTTCCAACATATAAGACAAATAATTCAGTATTTTTGGATGGATATTCAAAAACAATCACTAATTTATTTATGATTAATTAATCTGCTTGGAGTTTTTGTTTGTTTTTTAGTCCAATGGAATGTATTCATGTGATAGGTTACATAAGAAACATCTAAACTAACTTGTCCAATATAGAGGTACAATTTATAACTAGCAAATAAAGTTTCCCACCTAATAAAGCGTTTAACAAAGGCGACGTACCATTTGGTCTGCGAACGCATAATGAAATTAGTTTAGATTTTTATAACATACTATTTCATGTCAAACAATAATATGACCGAATAATTTAAATATTCAAAATTCAAAATTAATAAATAGAGCTGAGACAACTAACATCTATCTACTACTACAATAAGTTAATGAAAACATGTCCCACTGATATTGTTATTTGCAGATGTAAAGACAAAATATTTATATGACATTTTTCGTATACTCGTTTTTTTAATATATACTGTATGCTAGCTATATACTTTATTCTCATTTCCTTTTATTTTCCTTTTATATGTACAAATTTTTTGTTGTCAACCACCTAGAGATTCTCTTACGATTGGGTAAGTAAGACCGTAAGATAACCACATAATGATTCGAGACAATCAAATTAAGGTAAATTAAGTACCTTAAGCAGGTTTATTAATTTTTGCAAAATCTCGACCAGTGATTAAGAAATCGATTTCGTTATCACCATAATGTTCTCAGCAAGGCCGGAATAAAAATGAGCATTAGCGACCTGACATGTCACGTCGGTCCACCTTTAAACATAAAAATTCAGTAGATGTGATGATTACACAATTAGCTGAATTTAGAACAAAATCCGAAAAGCAGAAAGACTAGTGCTCAGTATGAAAGTCAACGCATTTGCATTTTCCCTTAATATATATATATATATATATATTTTTTTAACAAATTTCAGATAGTAGATCAGTAGCCTTTTTTCACCTAAGAATTACCCACCTTATTTCGAACACCGACTATATATAACACGATGACGATATTAGTAGAAGCTATTTTACTACAAACTTTGATCAACAAAATTACGGGTTTAACAGTTGGTAAATTGCATGGTCGTACACGGAAAATTAACCATGTTTTAATCGAGTTACTATTATTATAGTTTATAAACGATTGCTAGTGGCTACAGATTTACCAAATCATCTTTCCAGGTTTCGACACATACGTACATATATAGTAATATCAACTCCTTTAAAATGAAAAAGGCTTTGCGTCATACCGTACGTCGACTTATGATAAAATAAAATATAGTCATCATGTGCAAGCTGCTTATTGATATATACCATCATTAATTCTCTAAACTAACAAAAAAAATAAATATTCATACATTTGATTTGACTTGTTTTCAAATTTCGTATTCCATGGAGACTAAACTAAGAAAATAATATTTCGTGTAGATACGTACGTTATGTACATGTGCTTAAACTCCATATACATGATACATATGTACTGCATGTATCTTCAGTGTATCATCATCGTGTATATATGTGTGTAAATGCCAGCTCGTCTCACGATGATTACACAACACAAACGAGATTTCATGGTTCTGCAAAATTCTCTTTTCTTTGGTTAAACTCTGCAAAATTCTTTTGTGGGTTCGTGCGCACATGCGTTTTTGCTTATAGCGATGCATACTTTTATGTATAATAATCCAGCTAATAACCATTTTTACATTATTAAATGTTTGTCCAAAATAATGCTGGTTTTACTGTCACGCATTTGGAAAAATAATCTTGATGTAATAACACAGTTCTATCATACCATTTTAAAAGAAAAAAAATAATATTTTAGTAGTTATTAAAACCTCGATTTTTTATTTTGAAAGAAATGGTAAACGCAAAATCTCTTTTTATTTAAAAAAATCTAAAATTTATAGGTTCGACTTACAATAACTAGAAACTAGTATTATTAATCCCAAAGACTCAATATTTTCTTCAACTGCTTTTAGAAAGGTGAACAACTAAAAGAGGAGAGAAACCAAAAAAGCTTAGAAATAAGGAGGATAAATTGGTGGGACAAATACACAGTTAATTCATTTAATTAAAATGAAAAGTAATAAAAAAACAAGAAAAGCATATTTACTTGGGATTCTCTCATCTATAATCTCTCTCCACCGTCGTTCACATTCATTAAAGTCTCTCTCTCTCTCTCTCTCTCTCTTTCTGTAGCCTTTTTCTCCAGAGCCGATGATAAACGACGGCGGATTTCACCGGAACTGAGGGAAGATAGTTGCCTATGGCGGAGGAAGATGTTTCGAGCAATTTCCGAGTCTTGGTGGAGAACGCTGACCGGAAGTACGCCAGAGTTCGTGACCTCCCGGCGTTTGGACGAGCGCAGAGTCACTACTTCCACAAGGTTTTCAAGGCCTATATGAAACTCTGGAATTTTCAGCAGTCGCACAGGTCGAAGCTGGTTGAATCCGGTCTAAACCGGTGGGAAATCGGCGAGATCGCGAGCCGGATTGGGCAGCTTTACTTCAGCCAGTACATGAGGACCAGCGAGGCTCGCTTTCTCCTCGAGGCTTATGTGTTCTACGATGCGATTCTGAGGCGGAGGTACTTCGAGGAAGCTCATGGGAAGGATCTCGGTGCTCGATCCAAGGAGCTACGTTTCTACGCCAGGTTTCTGCTCGTCTCGTTGATTGTCGATCGGAAAGAAGTGGTTATGCACTTATCCGAGAAGCTTAGGGGTTTGGTGGATGAAAGCAAGTCCAATTTCAGGGTAATTTTGATTGATTTCCGATCTGCCCTTTTGATTCATCTTCACCCTCTTTGATCTCTTCTCTTGTATACTGTATACGAACATGTTTGGTTAAGTTTTGTTGAGGATTTTTGTTTCTTTCTTATTCAATATAGAAATGAGCAAAAATAGCTATTTAGGAGTATAATCACGATTCACACGAGGATTGATTGCTGGAATTTAAACTTCATTCTCACCTTTGTGTTTTCCAGTTCATGTGAATTAGCATTATATTTTGGTAAAAGATGATTCCAAACCTGGGTGATGATTTTTTTTTTGGGATATTCGTTGCGCAGGAGACAAATTTCAAGGAGTGGAAGCTGGTTGTGCAAGAAATCACTCGATTTATAAATTCTGACACAAACTTAACTTATGCCAGGCCTCTTCGTTACTGCGCAACGCTTGATTACTATCCAGCTTCTCAAACATACCTAGCACGTTTCCACGCTAAGAAATTGTTCAAGTTTCGTGATGCTCTCTTGGCAAGCTATCACCGTAACGAGGTGAACAAGCATTTTTTTTGTTTTAATTGGCAACTAAGGTTCACTTCATTTCAACTCTGTTTACCTTCATAATCATTTGTATGACTTGGTTTCCTCAGGTGAAATATGCTGAAGTCACGTTGGATACATATAGAATGATGCAGTGTTTAGAATGGGAGCCTAGTGGATCTTTTTACCAAAAACGCCCTGTTGAAACCAAGGAGAATGGTTTTGTAGTTGATCATACACTTACTTCTGGGCTTATAGATATGAAATTGGCTGCTGATATGGCTGATCCATCACTACCTCCCAATCCTAGGAAAGCAATTCTTTATCGTCCCACTGTCTCCCACTTGCTAGCGGTGAGTGTTATGCGTATCTTAATATAAAAATCTGCAGGACTTTCTGATTTTGCCTTCATTATCGATAGACAGGAGACTGCCGATTCATTAAAATGTTTAATGGTGATATATATGCAGGTCTTGGCAATGATTTGTGATGAGCTCTCTCCAGAGAGTGTGCTGCTAATATATTTGTCAGCTTCAGGTTAGTTTTCTTTTTGTTGTCATTTGGAACTTCTAAGGTTGGTAACTTTTTTTTTTTATTATCATGGTGTATCAATGATATTGGTAACAATTATATAGGTGGTCCTGCTCGTGACAATGTTGCCCAACCTGAGAACTCTGTCGGTTCAAGCAGAACATCAAAAAGCAAGCTGCTTGCCCGAGCTTCCCAAGAGCAGAAAAGCTACAAGTCAGAACCTCACAGCAATGGACAAAAATTGTCTGGTGATTACTATGATGATCATCTCTGGTTAGGTCCTAGAGGAGGTTCTGGTAAGTCGTTTTCCTTGGATTTTACATTGTAAGCTGTCTCCAAAGAGCAGACTTTTCTCACTGACTGTATTGTTTTTCTTTTTCAGGTTTAAACAACCTTTACCCTGGTGATCTAATCCCTTTTACACGGAAACCGCTTTTCTTGATCATTGATAGCGACACTAGCCGTGCATTCAAGGCAGGTTTGTCATAACTTAGTGTATCATTCTCTCTGGAGATTCTAATAGTTTCTCTCAGTCAGTGTGCGATATTTGCTGACGAATTGAAAACTCCAGGTTTTGAATGGCGCAGAGAGAGGCGAGCCTGTTGCTCTACTTCTTTCTCCTCTGAAGCCATCTTTGGAGAACCCATCTGCAGATGATACATTAGCGCTAAACGGAAGTCAGTTTACTTTCTTCTTGACAGCTCCTTTACAAGCATTCTGCCAAATGCTGGGCCTCTCAAACTCAGATGCCGACCCTGTAAGCGCTTGTGACTTGAATAATACCTTAAATGAACCAAACATTTATAATGTGATATTGCCTCTTACCATTTTGATCACATTCTTTTAGGAGGTTTACGATGAAGCAGAGAGCATACTATCTGCTTCCTTCTCTGAGTGGGAAACGATCCTTTTGACTTCCAGAGTATTGAATCTCGTCTGGGCACAGGTCTTGCCCGATCCATTCTTGAGACGGCTGATTCTCAGGTGAGTTATTATTATTTTTTTTTTGGTTTTTTCTAGTTTTCGGAATCAAGACCATACAAAGCATGGACTTATGAGCTTCTCCAAATGTTGTGTGTCTGTTGTGTAGATTCATATTTTGCCGGTGTGTACTCACATCCTTGAGCCGCACAGAGGATAATGACCCGTATTTACCTCAATGCCACCCGAATCTCCCAGACTCGGTCTCACCGGTATCTAAACCGGTGCAGTCCTGTGTACAACGACTAGCTGATCACTTGGGTGTTGCCAAATCTTTCCACTTGAACAAGGCATAAGATTAGAAAAAAAACACATGAGCCGAGGGTGAATTAGGTTGTTTGTTCATTTCTATAGAAGAGTCTGTATTTTTTTAGGTTATAAAGAAAATGTAATTTGGGGATTATATATCTGTTATGATTTTGATGATTCTTTAGTTTTGTCCTTTGTAAAAGATTAGAACCAGCCAGGTAATAATTTTTAGTCTCTCTCTCTCTTGTTAGGAGAATTGTTTGTTTTGTGTATGATGAGAAGAACAAATCTGTGCATTGCATAAAGAAAGTGTGACTACTTTGTTCTTTCGCAAGTTCATAATTTCTGTAAGAGATTATTCGAAGGTTTCAACATTTGAGGCTTTGAGCTAGAACGAAGTAGAGATTGTAGAACGAAGAAAAGATTGAAAAAGCCTTTACCATATACATCGTCGATTACTGCCAGATTGAATCCTAACCGTCAAATATTAAAACGCAAAGGCCAAAGTTGTCTGAGTGAGATTGAATCGTAGCCATCGATATGAGTCCAGTTTCTGAGAGGAAACCGCTTGATTTCGCTGTCTTCTACTTCTACGACCTCTCGCTAGTGGAGAGGAGTGGAGGAGGCAACATGAAGAAGAATTCGAGGTGAGTTTTGCTTTCGCGTAATTTTCAATCATACTGAACCTCTTATCCGATTAAATGTCGATTAAAGGAATATTCAAGGCGAGAATTAGGGTTCCTCTAGTTTAATGATTCGGACAATTCCAATCAGGCTATGGTGGATTTGATATTGAGTTCTTTGGATCATCTGGGTAAACTCTTATTTGATTCTACTTTGGCCTCTGTTTATCAATCGCAGGTGGAGTTAAAACTCGCAGAAACGTCCTTTGATTTGAAAGCTCTAATCATCGACGATGTTGTCATTGAGACCCTTGGTGCCTATAACGTTCAAGACTCGTCGTTTCTCGTTAAACATTCCGCATCATCATGTCCATTTCTGCAAATCCCCATCCAAGCTCATGACTTATGCTCAAAATGGCGGCGGCAACGACTCGGCCAATGAGTCTTCTGGTGGCGGAAACAGACCGGTGAGTAACGATGTTGGGAATGGTCCGAAGAAAGACCGATTTGCTGGCTTCAGTTTCCGGTGGGGAGATCTGTTGAATCCGGATCCAGATAACTTTGTGGCCGTTGGGTTAGCTGGAGTATTGACTTGGGCTAGCCTTCAAGTACTATCACAGCTTTTCTTCATCTCCTTCGCCATACTTGTCGCTGCTCTCAAGTATTCTTTTATCGCTGCGCTTCTCATTTTCATCCTCGTCACTCTCCTCTAGCTTCTGTAATGTTATTTACTGCTTGATTGTAGAACATCTAATAGTTCTTCTGAACTGTTCACCTCACAATTTGTATTAGCAACAATTCAGATTACACTTTGTTCTTGTGATCAATTTGGTTATTAGTACAAAGACATGGATGTACATATTTGAGCTTGGTTTTTACTGGTTTTGCATCACATGTTTGAGTTCGAAGTGAATTTGATCTGTTCTTATGTTTAACGTTTAAACACTACTGAAGGATGTCTCATAATTAGTTAAATTCCAAGTTAACAGCTTCCATGATTCTGAAACTTCCAAATATGGATTCAATCCAGGTTCATCCAATATCATAAGCAATTCTTCGGCAAAGATCATGTGATCCAACAATGGCGAGAATCATTCAAAATTTATTTCATTTGACTTATCAAGCTTTTAATAACAAATCCAGAACATGTCTTAATACCAAGGCCAAAAGAGAGTATTCAAAAAAATCGCTACTTTTTAGAGGATTTCTTCTTCGAGCTAACAACGACTTGCGGTTTAGGATGCTTCTCGGCTTCACTTGGATCCAACCACTTGAGAGGATGACGGTTGAAGAACGGCCAACTTGGTACGGTGATCAGAGTCGTGAGTGCAACACCTCCGGCGTAGATCAACATCATCGTCCTAAACGACGCCGTCGCGTAACCAACAACGAACGCCACAACGGCCGCGATCAAGAGCAGGATCTGCATTATCTGCTCCGCCAATTTCTGCCCTTGCCAATCCATCTCTTAAAAGAACCAAAAAAAAAAAACAAAATTACGTCTTCGAATTGAATCCGAAATCCAATTGATCAATTCAAGCCTACGAGAACGCAAATTAACAAATACGACGATTCGTGCAGATCGAAATCCTCAGAGAATCCTCAGAGAATCCATACCTGGAAAATGATCTGAAACCAGATTTCTTCTTGACGGAATTGAATTTGGGGAAGAAGACGACAACTCCAAAATCGGTTGAATGCAACTAAACCGGAAAGCCTGACTAATGCAACTAATGTAACGCACCGTATTCTGCAGTTAATGGGCCTTGCCTTATCTGTGAACCCATTATGTTTTGCATCGGAACAGTTGATTTCGTCGATCCATGACGTTTCGAATTCAACCAATAGTAATCGAGTATCCAGCATTGGCGATCCTTGTCAATCTGTATTATTAGATCGGGACCGTTGATTGGATGCAAGAAAGCACATGTTGTAGTATTCTACTCCGTACGATTAAAAAGCACGAGAAACACATTGGTGAGCGATAATAACCGTCAGATCGTCAATCTACTTTACCACGTTGCCTATAAATTAATATCGAGAGCCGTACACGCGTGAAAACTCCCATTACTTGCTTTTCCGAGATCAGAGCACAAATTTGAATTCAGAGAAGCCAGAGAAGTTTTCGAAGAAGAGAGAGAGAGAAGGTACGAGTTCTCCGAATTTCTTTGTTTTTTATTTTCGTGGAATGTTTTCTCGATTGATCGTTGAACGACTGTTATGGGTTGATAAATGGAGCTTAATTGAGACGGATTCGTTTCTGTCTTGATCATTATCTTCTCTCCGCCGTTTAATCTCCTGGATTTAGGCATTAGGTTAGTGAGGAATCGCTTCGCTAGATTTAGGTATCCGATTGTTTCTTTGGCTAGGATCATCCTCTAACAATGGAATTGTTGATAGTTATAACCTATAGATACATCGGCGTTTGATAATTAGGGTTTCGTTCTTCCTCTTCGATTGTATCGTGATGACGCATTGATGATATGTGATGATTCTTTGGATTTCTCTGTAATCTTGTTGATTTTAATATTCAATCGAGCAATTGATTTCTGATGCTCGAAATCTAGTTTTAACTGATCAGATGGCTCGTACCAAGCAAACAGCTCGTAAGTCTACTGGAGGAAAGGCCCCTAGGAAGCAGCTTGCTACTAAGGTAAGTCTCCAACTATTTGATATTGTGTAGTCGTATTTCACATTGCTGGCTTTGTTTCTGAACGCTTGTTTCAATATCAGGCTGCACGTAAGTCTGCCCCAACCACTGGTGGAGTCAAGAAGCCCCATCGTTACCGTCCAGGAACTGTTGCACTTCGGTATGTGAAATGTTTCCTTCAAATAAAAGCATAGTATCTTTGTTTTGGGTTGGTGCTTGATTGACAATCCATTGACAAACCCTGTTTCTTTGTTTCTTGTTTTTGGTTGACAGTGAAATCCGTAAGTACCAGAAGAGTACTGAGTTGCTGATCAGGAAGCTCCCATTCCAGAGGCTTGTCCGTGAGATTGCCCAAGATTTCAAGGTAATGTGCTTACTCATCTAACTGGAAATTTGATGGGTTTCAGCTTCTTCATGTTGATCATGTGTAATCCTTTTGCTTACTAATTTCTTTTCTCGATGTGATTGCAGACTGATCTGCGTTTCCAGAGCCATGCTGTGCTTGCACTTCAGGAGGCTGCAGAAGCGTATCTTGTGGGTCTGTTTGAGGACACAAACCTGTGCGCCATTCATGCCAAGCGTGTCACCATCATGCCTAAGGACATCCAACTCGCTCGCAGGATCAGAGGAGAACGTGCTTAAGTGTGTTGGTGTTGGGGATATGTGAATGTGGGTTGGTTCTACTAAATAGATAGTTGGAATTAGATAATGCTTTAAAAGCTTTTGGTTTTAGGAGACTTTGAAAACTATGATGACGGTTTGTTTCTTCTTGTCTAGTCGTTTTTATGATTTGCGTTGTGTTTAGATCTCTACGTTTTGTGGTGGGTATTGTTGCTTCTTTGGCAATATTAAACACCTTTTGTTGTTGAATTTCAATTTTAAAAACACTGAATATGTTGATGTTTCTTGACTTTGTTTTCATTTGATTCTATTTGTTTAAGAGTATATGATTTGAATCTATCAATCGGCTCATAGCATTCCAAGGTCTAAATTTCTCCAAACTTTTAAACCTTAATCTATCAATTCTACACAAACCAATAATGTAAAAATTGGTTATCCGAGTGACACGATAAAAGTTTCGATCGTAGCCGTTGGGTTGGATTGAGGAAACACAATGTTCAAATGTTATAACCGTCGGATGAGAGAAGTAAGAAAGCACAAGAGCGTATCGTGATAACCCTTTCGTTGGGTATTATAAATAACCATTCAACGGCAATTGTGGCCACCACAACCATAAAACTTCGATAATCCGCGATTACTGTCTCTCTCTGCCCAAAGGAGGCTTAAAAAAAAGAAAGAAGAAGAAGTCAGCGCAAGCGAAGAAGAGGTATGATCTTAGAATTAGGTTTAGGGTTTAGGCTTTTCAATCAGTTTGCTGTTACTGTCTGCGATCGCAATATCTAATTACACGACAAACGGATTTTGGGTCCTGATCGATTCCAATTTGAAAAAACAAAGAAAATTATCTGTCAAGATAGTGTCTGGTCCTTTTTTTGTTTTGTCGAATGATCCACTCGTCATCTTTCGTTTGTTTCTCACTTCGAAAGCTTATTGTTGCCGATGTGTTTGAGTGCGATAGACATTGCGTATCGATGTTTTGGTAATTAGGGTTTTAGATTCAATTTTGGCCATGTCTAGATATAAGCTAACGATTCTTCATCAATTAGTTGTGGATAATGGATATCCCCAATTGCTTCACTTAATAAGATTGATCTTGGTGTTAGGAACAGATGGCTCGTACCAAGCAAACCGCTCGTAAGTCCACTGGAGGAAAAGCTCCAAGGAAGCAACTTGCTACTAAGGTTTGTTTCTGCTTGTCTCTTTTTCTGTCTCTTGTATGCTCAAAGTGCTCTTTTGTTATGAAATTGAGTTTTCATCTTCTCTATATTCAAACTCAGGCTGCTCGTAAATCCGCACCAACCACCGGTGGAGTCAAGAAACCACATCGTTACCGTCCTGGAACTGTCGCTCTCCGGTTAGTCCATCTTTGGTTTTCTTCTGATTCGTTTTGTATTCCAAAGTTGATGTTACTCTCTCTGTTCAATCCTCAATTTTTCTTTTTTTGGGGTTGACAGTGAAATCCGCAAGTACCAGAAGAGTACAGAGTTGCTGATCAGGAAGCTCCCATTCCAGAGGCTTGTCCGTGAGATTGCTCAAGATTTCAAGACTGATTTGCGTTTCCAGAGCCATGCTGTGTTGGCTCTCCAAGAAGCTGCAGAAGCTTATCTTGTTGGTCTCTTTGAAGACACTAACCTTTGTGCCATTCACGCCAAGCGTGTCACCATTATGCCTAAGGATATTCAGTTGGCTCGTCGTATCAGAGGCGAGCGTGCTTGAGCCAAACCCGAAACCAGTCAATGTTAACCTCGCTTTGCGGATTTGGTTCAAGATTGGTGAATGTACTAGTTTTTTTATGATAAGCAAGCTCTCTCCATTGCTGTCTTAGGGTCAAAAACCAAAGTAGTAGTCAGAATGTTGTCTTCTTTCCGTTATGTGTGTTGCAAACTCTTTTTAACTCTTTTGTCACCAATCTTCTCTTTCGTTGAGTTTTCTCTATAATTAAAAAGTTTGTGAAAAATTTCTAAACTATCAGACTTTGGATTTGGCAAAATAAGGATAATATCAGAAAAAAAAAAAGAATTAGAGAGACAGAGGTAATGTAGGGAGGCATGATCTTTGGAAATGGACCGATTGGATGGGCTCTCGTTTGTTTGTTGCCGAACAAAAAACAAATCTTTCCCCTTAAAAAAAGGAGGCTACGTTCTAAAACATTGAACCATCTTTATTTGACCATAGATTTTTTTTTTTTTTTTTTTAACCTCTTAAATAAATTTCTTAGTCCATTTCAATCAAAAACCCATTAACCCAAATCTTCATATTTTTCGAAACTAAATATATTCATCGCCAATGGGAGAAGAAGATGAGAAACCATCTATTGACGGAGCGTCTCCGAGGTATCTATCAAACAAAGTTGCGGATATTGATACCGAGCTTTCCGAGATGAAAGCTTCTCTTGAGAGCAGAGAAACTGAGGTCGTTTCCTTAAGAGCCGCCTTATTGGAGAAAGACGTCTTGTTGAAGAACCTTGAAGCCGAGATTGAGAAAGGTAAAGAATCAGAGAAGAAACTGCTTGGCTCGCTTGAAGAGCAATCAAGAGAGCTCGAGCAATCCAAGGTAGAGATTGCTTCTTTGAAAGAAAGGATTGATGGGTCTTTTCATAGCCAAGACACGAGCGAAGAAGAAGAAGAAGATGATAGCTCTGTTCAGGATTTCGATATTGAGTCTATGAAGATTGAGATGGAATCGACAAAGGAGAGTCTCGCACAGGCTCATGCGGCTGCAGAAGCTTCTTCCTTGAAGGTATCTGATCTGCTAGAAGAGATGAAATCGGTTAAGAACGAGCTCAAATCAGCGACTGATGCAGAGATGACAAGCAAGAAAGCTATGGATGATTTGGCAATGGCTTTGAAAGAGGTAGCTACTGATTGTAGCCAAACGAAAGAGAAGCTTCAGATCGCAGAAACAGAGCTCGAGGCTGCAAGATTAGAATCTAAGGAATGGAAGGAGAAACACGAGGAAGTGAGGAAAGAAGCAGAATTGCTCAAGAACACGAGTGAGAGACTAAGGATCGAAGCAGAGGAATCTCTTTTGGCTTGGAATGGGAAAGAGTCTGTGTTCGTGAGTTGTATAAAGAGAGGAGAAGATGAGAAGAATTCGCTTCTTGATGAGAACAACAGATTGCTTGAAGCTCTTGTTGCTGCAGAGAATTTGAGCAAGAAGGCTAAAGAAGAGAATCACAAGGTGAGAGATATACTGAAACAAGCGATTAGCGAAGCTAATGTTGCGAAAGAAGCAGCGGGAATCGCGAGAGCTGAGAACTCGAATTTGAAAGATGCCTTGTTGGATAAAGAAGAGGAGTTGCAATTTGCTCTGAGGGAGATCGAAAGAGTCAAGGTTAATGAAGCTGTGGCTAATGACAATGTTAAGAAGCTGAAGAAGTTGTTGTCTGAAATTGAGGTAGCTATGGAAGAAGAGAAAAACAGAAGCTTGAGCAGGCAAGAGTCGATGCAGAAGGATGTAGAAGTTGTTGAGAAGAAGGTCGAGGAGAAGGAGAAGAAGGAAGAGAAGAAAGAGAACAAGAAGGAAAAGAAAGAGAGCAAGAAGGAGAAGAAGGAACATGGAGACAAGAAGGAAGACAAGGAGAAGAAAGAGCATACGCAACAGAATATCGACAAGAAGATGATCGGGAAGACTTGTAGTTTCAGTATCATGAAGCTGGCTCACAATCACAAGCACAAGGAATCAGGAGAGGAAGAGACAAAAGCACAGTCACAAGCACAAGACAACAACAACAACAACAGCAATCACAATGATGATAGTGGTGAAGGAAACTCTCCAGCTTCAGATTCTTATCTCTTCAAAGGTTCCATCTTTGATGTAGCTGAGACGCCACACGCAGCAGCGGCGCAAACCCATCACAAAAGGAGATCTTCGTGTACGTTTTTGGAAGAAGTAGAGACGATAAATCCAGAGGATTTGGAGAGTTTGGTTGGGAATCATTTAGAAGAAGGAGAATTAAACGACAAAGGAGCAGTAGCAGCGAGGAAGAAGAAGGCATTTATTCGTAGATTTGGGGATCTTCTCGTTAGGAGGAAAAGCTTGAGTTTCTCACACAAGAAAGAGTCTTCCACTGACTCACAAGATAAGCAGCAGCAACCGCAGACGCCGACTTCACCGTCTCCGCCGCAACCGCCGCTGTCTCCCGAGCCCTGAAGACAATTGTTTTGATCTGTTTGAGTATTTTTGATACGCCATTGTTGTCTTTTTTTTTTTCTTTTTCTTTTTTCTGCTGCACATAAACAAACACTAATAATGAGTTCGAATTTGTTGTAATAAGGAGTGATTTTTTTTTGTTTTCTTTAAAGTTTGAATCGCTCATCGAAAGGCAAATATACTGTATATGCGATACGAAATAATCTCAATGGCACACACAAGTCTTACATTTTATTTGACTTAATTAGGGGTTAATTGTTTGACTTAATTATACAAATATATATGCGATACGAAATAATCTCAAGCTACATACGTAAAAATGTACATGAATGAAATACAACACACATGCAGGCATGTATATATGGATATGAAATCATAGAGCACATACAAAATCACCATTTCTCTCATCATCATCATCATCAACATCATCATAAATATCAGCATCATCAATATCATCAAGATCCATGCTCCCATCTATTAAGCCTAATCCACCATTATCATTCTTACCATTCACTCCCTTTCTCGCTTCTTCTATTATCTTCACTATCTCCTCAACACTCTGTCGACACTTCTCTTCCTCTTCTCCTTCTTCTCCTTCCACTCCTGTCTCTGAAATCTCCGGCAGAGGATCCTTCAAGAACCACGTGTGCTTTTCGATTTCCGGTACAGTTATTCTCTATCATGGATTCAAATCAAAAACCCGTCATTAGAATATATAGTTATCCAATACAAAGCCAACTTTGTATAATTTGGTTTTCATTAATTACCTTATCAGGGTCAGCGACGAAGATACGAGACAAGAGATTCTTGCATTCGGAGGAAATCCTGACGTAGTCCGGTATGGTGTAATGTACACTTAATATCCTCTGTAAGTCGATATCACATTAAATATTATTTCTTAAATTTATATAAGACAATATTATAAAAATTTAATTAGTGGGATGAACGATTGGTTGTAATTTAATATTTAGTACCTGAATGGTTTTTCTAATGTTTTTTGGATCTTCTGGATCTTCAAAGGGATAAGCACCAACTAACATTACATACAATGTCACCCCACACGACCACACATCTGCAATCTATATATTAAAATTCATATTTTATGCTTAGTTATATGGTTTTTTATAAGCAAGTTGATGTTATTAATTTATAATCAATATTAGTTGACAAATTAATACGTACCTTCCCGTTATATTCTTTTCGGGACAAGACCTCCGGAGCAACATAAGCCGGAGTTCCCACGGTGGATTTTGGCTGAGAATGTAAAACTGATGACTGCATTTATAAAAACAAAAGCAATAAAAAATAACAATTAGTGTCAATTATAAATACCTGTTGATCTGATATGATCAGTGATGATGAACTAAATGTGTAATAATAGTTTAATACCTTTGAATATCCAAAATCGCATATTTTGAGCTGCGACGATGGGCTCCCATCTAAGAGTGTATTCTCGAGCTTAAGGTCTCTGTGACATATTTGCTGCAATAATTAAAAAAAAAAAATCAGTAACATAAAGTTTAAATTATATATATTATACAACATGATTGTAATTTTATAATATTTATACAAGACTAATTAAGTGTAGCAATACGTACCATGGCGTGACAATAGCTAACTCCCGAGATAAGTTGTTTGAAATAATACCTTGCCTAAATAATAAACAAAAAAATAATCAATATAGTTAACCACGAGATTAGTAGTTTTAAATTATGTCCATGATGAATTAAGTGATACTTCGTCTTCGCTGAATCTACCGGCACTGCAAATTCTTTCAAAAAGTTCACCACCTGCTGCATACTCCATTACTATGGCAAGATGTGTTGGTGTTACAAAAACCTGCATAAATAGACAGAATACAACACATACACATAAATAATTTATTTTTATTCTACTATGATATTCCTCAAGACCGAGACGATCTATATATCGACTGCTTCTATTTTTATATAATCTTGAATTAGTTGTACCTGAAGAATTTTCAACGCCGTGACTGTTTTTTTTTTTTTTTTGGCCGTGCCTAAAATTATATAGATACGCTGTCATATGAAACTAGAAGAATTTTGGACCGTTGGAGAATAAGACATACTATTTATTAAAAGCAATTTAATAATTCTCTAAGAAGAGGTCCAAAGTCTAACCATATGAAATGATACATATAATTTACATGACCGAAATCTCCTAGCACGCTAACTTTATGTTGCAATGGTCAAAGAAAATTATGTGTTAATAACCATATATTCTATAACACTAATTAACTTCGACCAACAAATATACAAATCTTACAAATTAAATCACCACTGGACGACTATTATTAACATATTTGGTTCAAATCATTTTGTTTTCTGATTTATGAGTTTTCTCGAGTAAGCTGGATTAAAGATCAAATTTTCAGACTCGACTGTGGTTATATGGTTTTGACTTTTGATCATGTTCATATATACCTCTTTAAATCTGATGATATTGGGATGCTTCAAGTCTCGATGATTTGTGATCTCTCTCTGTACATGTTCATCAATCTGTCTCAAAGAAGGAAGAAATGAATTCTAAAAGCAAGAGCAAAAGCAATGAATATACTATAGGGAAAGATAAAAAAAAAATACCTTAAGGCCTCTTTCGATGTATTTGACGGCGTAAAACTTTCCGTTGGCTTTCTCTCTGACAAGCTTTGCAACACCAAAGTTACCGGAGCCAAGATCTCTTAAGATGTCGTATCTCTCCATCGATGGTCGGATTAAAGAACAGAGAAAAGAAAGACCAATTGTCTATGGCTTTGGTTCCCCTCTTTATTATTTCTTCGAGGTTATTAAAGTGAAGATGCAAGAGAATAATAAGGCTTTTGTTTGGTTCAGTCGCGTATAGCATATTTATATACATACACATTAATATCTCGTAAGAACCGATACATACAGTCAGCACCAACGCGAGACGTGCTTTTTATCGTTGTAGGCCCCTGTGTGTATTGGGCCTTCATAATTTGTCGAAAATAGGCCCATTTGACACGTGGCTTCTCTTCAAGAACATGAACAACAAGGACAGGAACAAGGTGGTGACTCGCGAGCCGTTCAGTTCAGTTGTCTTTTCATCGTTATTTATTGTTCGTACGTTCTTCTGAAAAAGAATATACCTTTTTTTTGTCAACAAAGAATATACGGTTTTCGTAAAACCAAAAACAAACAAAACATTTAATTATCAAAATCATTTTTATGCTATCATTAATCATCATCGCATGGCTTGACAAGTTACACCTAGCTACTTTGAGTAATTGCGGTTATCCATTTTTAGTATTTATTCTCACTTTTTTTAGAAGAAATCGTCTGCCAAACTTACCTGTTTTTCAATAAATTATAAAATGGAGTACCCATTTTTCTTAGATCGGAGAAAAAGATGGTCCACATTTTTAGATTCGTGATCCTTTTTCCGCAACCCAATAATAAAACAAGCTCATATAAATAGTATTATAAATAAATAAACGAGCGATATATACCAATTAGAAGATGTCGACGGATTTAACAGGTCAACGGCTAAATTATAATAAGCTAAAAGCCAAGAATTAAACAAGTTGTTGCTTGAATGAATAACCTAAAGGTTTAATAATTATAATTTATAAACAATGTCGGACTCGAAAATACTAACGTGCGTTGATAATTAATTATCTGATCCTTCTGTTTTTGCTTGTGTAATCCTTTTCTTGCTTAAGCGTCTTACATTCTCTAATTTAGCATAACTTTTTTAGAAAATCCAAATAGCAATATCCGTTTATAGCCGCCCACAATATTGTTTTCATAAATTTTTATTGATTTTGTATGCATACATGCGCATATAGAAAGTCGAATTCACTATGGCTAAAAATATATCTATTTCACAAATAAAATCCCCTCGACGAAAAATCGTATCAAATCCTCACAATGATCTCTTGTGATATACCAGGAAATATATAAAAATCATGTTATTATATACCTCATTCTTATATGTTATATTATTTTGTTAAGATATATTTTCTTATCAAAGTTGCTAATATACCTTACTCTAATAATATTATGATACACTCGTATAATGTATTGTAATTTGATGTACTGCATCTTTCACAAAAACAAATTAAACGAAGAATTATATCACGAACTTATGGAAGACTTCTTTAGCAAAAAAAAACTTATGGAAGACTTAAAAAAAAAAAAAAAAACTATGGAAGACAGAAAGATATAAAAAGGTCACGAAGTCAATGGTGTACGTGACCAAATTATATCCGCACACGTGGCAGAAAGCAAGTGACAAAAGTACAAAGCCAAATGGAAGTGGTCATTGCGCGTCAGGGACTCAGGCGTAATGAAAAAGGTTACGTGGAAGGTGAGGATTGGGCCGTGAAGTAAAGCCCATCACCGTTGAGTGGTTGGGTGATAGCTAAATGGTCCCCACATTAACTACTTGGTAAGAGTTTTAGAACATTATGATTTCCCTCCCAGACATCGATAAAGATATACTGTACTACCATTTTATGTCAACTGTTCGATAGAAAAAAAGATAAAAAGTTGTGGGAATCTTCTAGTATAACACTTTGATGGCTTATTTCAAAAGTTTGAAACATTACAATTTTCTCAATTTGTGGGAATCTTAATATCATTACAGTTGCGTTATAATTAGGTGAACTGTGAAAAAAGCCAAATTTCTTAGCATACATAGAAACTAAAAGTAAAGACCACAAAACATAAGGGGAAAACCTTTATATAAATTAACCTTGAAGGGCTTGAGAAAAAGCTAGCTAGCTATAAAAGAATTCGCACTAGAGGATTTTTGATTGACAAATAAAAAAAGGAAATGTTATTTCTTCTTATTTGGAAGTTATAACAAAACAAATTTTAATCTTACTTTTTATATTCCGGTAAAGTGGGATTATTTTCTCATGAATTACCATTGTCGTCCATTCAAGTTAGACGCATATATTACGGAAACATGATTTTAATTATTATGGAAGTTTGATATAGGGATATGTTCCTTTGGTTTCAATACATACTTTCGATTAGGTTAAGAATTTTTCCGATTAACTACTCTACAATTTAACCTAATCTCCCCTGGTTTCTTAGACTGCAAGTCACCCATCTTCACCATCCCTTCCGCAAATGCCATGAAAAACTCTGTTTCGTTCTCACCAAACATTTTCACATACTCTCTCGTCTCCGGCGAAGTAAACAATGTTTGATCAGAGTTAAGAAAGCCTCTCCTAGAAAACAAGTCTTTGAAATATTGATTACCAAACACTTTAGAAGTTGCGTTCATGCAGCTTGTAACGTTTTCATCTCCTCCATTGGGACACAGTTTGCTCATTTTCTCTCGGTAAATCGGTTCGAAAGCCGGGTCGGATTTTCCTGAACCGGATTGGTTACAGAGTCTGAGTGTGTATTGCTATTATTTACTTTGACTACTATAGTCAAAGCACATCTTGGCTTTTGTAAACTAATGAAATTCATTTTGTTTTCATTCTTACACACACAAACACCTTGTATGGCATACTAATAAAATTGTTGATCACAATAATTTCTTCAACTTTTAGATTTTTGTTAGGTCAATTCTCTAAAATATAAACATACAATTAAAACGTGTAGCACACGCGCCTAATATTGCGCGCAAGACGTAATAATTAAAATGTTTATACAAAATTAAAATCTATTAAACCCAACAAAACCCATAGCTGCGACGCCGCCGGCTAAAACAGAGAGTAGAGACTCGTCGACGGATTCAACAAGAATGGGAAGAGGAAGACGACACAGAGGTCGTTCGCAGAGAAACCAATTAGAAGATAGCAAAGAAAATGTTCGCAAACCCCTCAAATCCGATGCTTCCTTTGATTCCAACATCCAGAACCGCACCTGGTCGAATCTTGATTTCGAGGAGTATTACAAGGTACCACTGTTTAAGAATCATTGTAATGGGATTTTACAGGGATCTGAAACTGTGTTTCTAAAAT
Source organism: Eutrema salsugineum (assembly GCF_000478725.1). Classification (NCBI taxonomy): domain Eukaryota; kingdom Viridiplantae; phylum Streptophyta; class Magnoliopsida; order Brassicales; family Brassicaceae; genus Eutrema; species Eutrema salsugineum. The sequence continues at coordinate 700,636 of NW_006256909.1, read as the reverse complement.
TGTATTGTCTAGGAGCAAAGGATAGTGAAGGCAGAAGAGTGGGATTCGTTCATGGATATTCTTCGTAAGCCATTGCCTGCTGCTTTCAGAGTTAATTCCAAGTATGCTAAGTTTATTTTACAGTCTTGGATCGTTTCATTTCTTGATAATAATACCTCAAAAGCAAATGTTTTTGACTAAAGTGTTAAAGATTTCATGATTCTTAGTGGCCAATTTTGCGATGAGATTCGGTCGATATTGGAGAATGACTTCGTGAAATCTCTTCAGGCTGAGGTAAATTCATGAATCCTGTTTTCTTTTGTAGTTCTCATTGCTAGTCTACACAAAGAAGATATTTTTTTCTTCTCAAATGTTGGCTTTTTTCCCCTTACTTAGGCTATAGAGAGTGGTGAATTGGAGGCTATCAAGCCCTTGCCTTGGTACCCTAAGAATCTTGCTTGGCATTCTAATTTTTCACGGAAGGAGATTAGAAAAAACCATACACTTGAGAGGTACATTTTCAAAGATACAATTTGGTTGTCTTTTTGTTTCCATGCCTGTTGTGTCAGAATAAATCTTCAGTTCTATTGTTTACTCGTGTTAGTTAATTCTCTCTTCTAGTTATAAGTCTTTTTTTCTCTATCGGGGTTTTATTCAGGTTTCATGAATTTCTAAAGTTAGAAACAGAAGTTGGGAACATGACCAGGCAGGAAGCGGTTAGCATGGTATGGTTTAACACTCTTTAAATGCGTTAATCGATTACATTTTACAGTTTTTGTGGTTGATTCAGTGATCATGTAGGTGCCTCCTCTTTTCCTTGACGTACATCCAGATCATTTTGTCCTCGACAGTGAGTGATTTTTACTCGGCATTGTTTGAGATGGCTATGGACTTGAGGAGTAATGGTCAACTGATTCACTTGTCTTCTCTTCTCTTTTGTCTGAACAGTGTGTGCTGCACCTGGTTCCAAGACATTTCAGCTGCTTGAAATAATACATGAAACATCAGAACCAGGATCTTTACCTAATGGAATGGTTTGTAATACTTTTTCTTGGTTGATAGATAATTTTCTTTTTCCCTAATGTTTTTTGTTTGAATCAGGTGGTGGCGAATGATGTTGATTATAAAAGATCTAACCTTCTTATTCACCAAACCAAAAGAACGTGTACGACCAACTTGATGGTCACTAACAATGAAGGCCAACATTTCCCTAGCTGCAACTCGAAGAGAACCTTGTCCATAGCATCTGAGATTTATCATCATACAATTGATCAGCTTCTTTTTGATCGTGTCTTATGCGATGTACCGTGTAGTGGTGATGGTACTCTACGCAAGGCTCCAGACATATGGCGAAGATGGTTTAGATCTTTACAAGCTTCCAAATTGACATTTTTGTTATAGTTCCACTTGCTTCAAGATTCTCATTCTTTTTTTTTCCTGCACAGGAATTCTGGATCGGGAAATGGACTTCATAGTCTACAGGTTGTGCTTGCCATGAGAGGTAAGCTTTTCTCCTCAGATGACCCGACTCACATAATCTTGTGTCTTGAATTTAATCTGCATTGTCTGGTTTCAGGTTTGTCTCTGCTAAAAGTTGGTGGGAGAATGATATACTCAACCTGCTCAATGAACCCGATTGAAGATGAAGCTGTTGTTGCTGAAGTAATTTATTTGTTTCTTTCTTCTTTCTCCATAAACCCGTTCTACTGCATGCTGTTTCATTGTTAGTATTGTTCAGATTCTGAGAAGGTGTGGATGCTCTGTTGAGCTTGTAGATGCCTCAGATAAGCTTCCTAGACTTATCCGAAGACCAGGTCTTAAGAAATGGAAGGTAAACGACATTTATACCACTTTGAAGCAAAGAGAAACAGTAGTGGAGTTTTTACTCTTGCTGGTATCTGTGTGGATCCAGGTGCATGATAGAGGTGGCTGGTATAGATGTTACAAAGATGTTCCGAAATCGCAGAGAGATGGAATTCTGAAAAGCATGTTTCCTTCTGGTAGAAGCGATAAAGACTCAACAAATGGCGGAAACAGCTATGAAGAAATGGCTTCTATCTCTTCTGATGAATCAGCCGAGGAAGTCTGTGATCTTCCCCTTGAACGCTGTGTGAGGATACTGCCTCATGATCAGAACACTGGGGGATTTTTCATTGCAGTCCTTCACAAAGTTTCACCTTTACCAGGTGAGATTGAAGAACATTCGAGTGCATAACCTCTCTAATTGTTTTTTTTTTCTTAATTGGTTTCGCTGTTTATTTTCTTGCAGAAATTCAGGAGAAACTAAATCAGAGAAGAAACTTGTCTACTAGAAACAGAAAGTCATCATATGAAGCAGTTTCTGACACTGTGGTTACTAAATCCGAGGAAGGTGCACAGGAAATAGTTCTAGAAGAATCATCAGCTTCAGATAATAATGGCTTGAAGCCGCCTGAGAAGGAAAGCACCAGCAAAGAAGGCATTATAGAATTAGCTCAAGAACTCGACGAAAATGGAAAGAGGAAAGTACCACCAGTGCAAGGGAAATGGAAAGGCCTTGACCCTGTTGTTTTCTTGAGAGATGAAACAGTGATCCACGGGATCAAAACATTTTACGGCATCAAAGATGAATCCTTTCCCCTGTATGGTCATCTCGTGACTAGAAACAGCGACACGAGCAGCAAAGGCAACGTGAAGAGGATTTACTATGTTTCAAGATCGGTTAAAGATGTTCTTGAGCTTAATTCTGCGGTTGGGCAGAAGATTAAGATCGCATCTGTTGGCCTCAAGATGTTTGTAAGCACCACATATTTTTCATTGCTCACTATCAAATATACTAAATCGCATGTTGTTAAATTTTTTGTTTAAACTGACCGAAACGCAGGAGAAACAGTCGGCAAGAGAATGTGAAGCCAACTCTTGCTCATTCCGGATAACGTCAGAGGGATTGCCAGTGATCCTTCCGTACATGACCAAACAAATACTTCACGCAACAATGGTGGATTTCAAGAATCTCCTGCTACACAAATCGATCAAGTTCTCAGATTTCGTCATACCACAGTTTGGCCACAAGGCAGCAGAACTAGCCTTGGGATATTGCGTGGTGGTTCTCGACGACGGTATGTGTATATATATAAGATACGTTTTGATCATATTGGGATATGGTTTTTAACAGTTTTTATTGGCTTCCTACAGGTACTCAGAAGCTCGGGTCAGAACCAGTCAAAGTGAATTCGTCAACAATAGCCATTGGATGCTGGAAGGGGAAAGCTAGCTTAACCGTTATGGTCACGACAATAGATTGCCACCAACTTAACCAGAGGCTGTCTGATACAAAAAGTCTGAACGTCTAGCTACTACCTATGGAGACAACCTCATCTTCTTCCAAATGATGACAATGTTGATTAGTTTTAATGATATTACCAAAAGTAAAAGAAGAGTGGCCTCTTTAATACTGTTGTTTCACATTTCAATTGATACAGAGAGTTTATTGATCAATTTAGAAATATCATAGATAAATAAACTCATTTTTTTTTGCTTAGAAATGCACTAATTAATTGATCATTTGTGGGATACTACTCATGATGATGATTAAACTAAATTAAATTATCTTTTTAAATGGGTTGGAAATGCTTAAGAGGCATTTGGGCTTTATAAACCAGGTCATACAAAACAAAGAGAAACGAGTTCTTGGAAATACAAAAAAGTGTATATATATATATTTTATAAAAAAACTGCACTCAAGACAGACGCTGACTAGAGGTTCTTCTCTTCCTGAGCCGTTCAGCAACAATGAAAGCCAGTTCAAGAGACTGGGACGCGTTGAGCCTTGGGTCACAGTGTGTGTGGTAGCGAGAGCTTAAGTCATCGTAGGTTACAGTACGGGACCCTCCGATGCATTCTGTCACGTTCTGACCTGTCATCTCTAGATGGATACCTCCTGCGTGGCTTCCTTCTTGCTCATGCACATCAAGGAATGCTCTTACTTCAGCCTGTAAAAAGACAGCAAGTTTTAGTAACTCTAATGCTAAACGCTATATACATGTTATGCTCATGGGAGGTGTGTACCAGGATTGAGTCGAAGGCTCGTGTTTTGAGACCGCATGGTGCTTTGATGGTGTTCCCATGCATAGGATCGCAGACCCATGTCACAATCTGGCCTGACCTGCGCACTGCTCTGATCAGGTGTGGAAGCTTAACCCTCATGTTCTCTGCCCCCATTCTCACAATCACAGTGATTCTTCCAGCCTTGTTGTGAGGATTCAGGATTTCGACTAGCTTGACCAGCTCATTTGGATCCATTTTGTTGCTCACCTGCATCAAGTGTCTTGGATATTCAGCCAGTTCCCAGTAAAAAGTTAAAAGCCAACAACTCTGGCTATTCAGTTAGGCAACTCAGATCAGCTATCACTAGAGATAAGAAGAAGAAAAATAAGTTTTCCTTCTTCACAAACCAAAGTTAATATCTACCTAATCCTTTAAGGTTGAGTATTATCTACGAGTTGATTTATGTGTTTTCTTCTAAGAGGTAAATTACCTTAATCCCGAGAGGATTAGCAATCCCCCTGAGAAACTCGACATGAGCACCATCCAACTGTCGGGTACGCTCCCCGCACCAAACCATGTGGGCAGAGCAATCATAGTAGAGACCAGAAGTTGAGTCCAACCTTGTGAGAGACTGTTCATAAGGCAGAAGCAAACACTCATGGGATGTGTAGAAATCAGTTGTAGTCATGAGTGGATGATCAGTGGTAAGTCCACATGCAGACATGAACCCCAAGGCCTCATCAACCCTGTTGGCTAGTTCCTGGTACCTGTTTAACAAAAAACAGAGTAATTACAGATCCGTCCTAGTTTCTTGGGATAAATTGAACTACAATCTATTCCTTTCAAAGTAATTTCTTTCCATTCTCAAGACTAATAACACCAAGTCAAGGCAGTCTTCAATGAATTTTAAAGCCGAAAAAAACGAACTTTGAGCAGTAGTGAAAAGTGTGATATACCTGTCAGCTTGCTCACTTTGCTCAACAAAATCAAGGTTCCATTGAGTAACTCTTTGAATCGCAGCATACCCTCCAGTGGCAAAGGCTCTAAGAAGGTTCAACGTCGCAGCAGATTGTGTGTAAGCACGAATCATCCTATTGGGATCAGGGATTCTTGATTTCTCATTAAAATCATCGCCATTGATGTTGTCTCCCTTGTAGCTTGGTAACTTCACTCCATCCTTCTCCTCGAATGGGTCAGATCTAGGCTTCGCAAATTGACCAGCCATTCTCCCAACCTAAACACGAAAATTCTCAACTTTTCCGCTCGACACAGCCACAACAACATATTCAACTGAGATCAGTAGAGAAGAAGAAAATCTGACCTTAATCACCGGAACTTGGCCGCCGAATGTAAGGACAATGCTCATCTGAAGCAGAACCCTGAAGGTGTCTCTGATATTAGTTGCATTGAACTCCTTGAAGCTCTCAGCACAATCCCCTCCCTGGAGAAGAAAAGCCTTGCCGACGGCAGCATCGGCCAACCTCTCCTCAAGGTTCCTGGCTTCTCCGGCGAAAACAATCGGAGGAAACGCCTCGATCGTCTTGAGCACAGACTCGAGCTCGTTCGCGTTGGGGTAATCAGGGAGTTGCAGAGCTTTCTTCAATTTCCAGCTCTCCGGCGTCCATTTCAATGATGACGACGGAGCAACGGATTCCTTGACTGAGACAGCGTTTCTAGCCGGCTCAGAGGCGTGGACCGCCGTAACGAGGTTAAGGGACCTAAGCTTGGTGTTGACGACGGTGAAGGAAGATTGACGGTTGCTCTGACGGTGAGAAAGACGCGCGTCGCCGCCGTAGATAGATCTGGAGGAGAGAGAGGAGGCGTTGGAAAGAGCCATGATCTCTGTCTCTCTTTCTCTCTCTGATGTCTTTTCTCTCTCTCTGTCTGAGGAGTCTTTGATTTGGTGTTTTAGGTGAGAGAGAGAGAGAGAATGACAATGGAGGCGGTTGATGAGAGGAGAGAGAAGCACATATGTGGAAGAGATAAATTTATAGGGAAGATTTGGTACGGAAAGGGTTTGGTTTAGACTTTTCAGACAAAATTCTTTTTCAAAGGGGGTTGTTGGGGAATTTCAGATGTGAAGCCGTCTAGGGGCAATTCCGTAAATTTATGATTCCAGATATTTTGAACACGTAACAAAAAACCACGTACATACATATATATCTTGCACGTATAGCTCAAAAAAAAATACAAAGTGTTAAATTGACAAATTTGTCAAAATTGAGATGATGACAACAAAATAAACACTTTAGAAAATTAAGAAGAAAAGACTGGAAATCCGGTTAATGACAATAATATCCCTTCACCAACCAAATCCACCACCTCTTCAGCAAGTTGCATATGATTATGTATAGTTCTGTCACCTAACACGCAGAATCCTTTTACAAGATATGGATTCATGGACCACGCCCTTTTAATATCTTGTATAATATTAGAATACATTTAACAGAAAATCGGATATGAACCCTACCAAAATCGTTATAATCAATGTACGTTCAGTTTGATTACTACTATTACTTCGAGTCTAGCTACAATATTTTGAAAATCAACTCCTTAAGTCTCTAGCATTTGTTTCTTACTAAATATTATTTTTTTTTTTTTTAAAAAAAGGTTTGATCCCTTCACCTCATCAACCAATACGAACAACTTAACCAATTTGTGCCAAATGTTATTTATAAATTATAAGCCTAAAGTCTATAGCATAAATATAACACATAGGCAGCTAATGAGCCAGGGCCAATACCATCGGACCCTATCAACAAATTAATTTTCCCTTCATTGCATTGTAATGGACCACAAGATTGATGAGAAACATTGCCTGATTTAAAATATTAAATGATAGAGTGACACCATGGACCGCATTTAAAATATACAGTGATGATTTTTTACTTTGATTGCTATTGATTATGTGAATTGTTCATAAACCTACCACATTTATTGATTATATGATTAAATATTTCTATGAGCATGGGATTCTATTAGAATCTATAGAAACTATAAATACATTTTCTCTTTTCCTCTGATTCAGCATTTACTCTTTGCTTTGAATCTAGAACATAATCAAAATAGACTTCCAATTTGGTTCAAGTCAAAACAAAAACAAAAGTAATTCAAGTCAAAAATTGGATCTTTACTACCATTGTGCTGACATTATAAATGTCAATTGGATGAACAAACAAATGTCGTTTTACAAGAATATTTTAACCACGAGACATTTGGAGTATGGTGGAAAAGTTAGTTAATGACCGTTGATTGCAACGAAGATTAGCTTTTGCAAATTGTAGCCACAGATTTTTATTTTATTTTATCTCACTAAGTCACAGTAGCCAAAAATCCTCATTCACACGATTTGAGCTTCATCAATGGCGGTTTCTTGCAACCACTACTCGATTATCCTTTCTTCATCAACCGCCGGTTCCTCCTCCCGTTGCTGTTCTTCTTCTTCTTCCTCGTTTCTCGGCTTTCCTCGTCTCCAAACGCTGCGTTTGAAATCCAGAAGCGTTTATCCGAGATCCAGAGTTTCCCATGTCTCGGCATCTTCACGATCTCTCGAAGCTCTGATTTTCGATTGCGACGGTGTGATACTCGAGTCGGAGAATTTGCACCGTCAAGCTTACAACGACGCTTTCTCGCATTTCGATGTTCGTTGTCCTTCTTCTTCCTTAGAGTCTCTCAATTGGAGCCTCGAGTTCTACGATAAGTTTCAGAATCTTGTCGGAGGTGGAAAACCCAAAATGCGATGGTACTTTAGAGAAAATGGATGGCCAACATCGACCCTTTTCGATTCACCTCCAGAGAATGACGATGATCGAGCCAAGTTGATCGATACTCTTCAGGTCACTCACTATATTTCTTGCAAAAACATAATAATAAAAAAAAATCTCTAATTAATTGCAACTATTGATGCTAAAAATATGATTTTTTGTTGCAGGATTGGAAAACTGAAAGGTACAAAGAAATCATAAAATCAGGAAGTGTAAGTAGAGATTATGAAAAATCTCTCTGCTTTTTTTGCTGAGAGAGAAGCTAATTAAATCTCTCTGTTTTTTTTTTTTTTTGCTTTCAGGTAGAAGCAAGACCTGGTGTAGTAAGACTAATGGATGAAGCAAGAGCTGCTGTAATAAGATCTTCTTCAAGATTTGTTAAATCAATGTCCTAATTAAAAAAAAAACTTTTTTATGATTTGGTTCTTGAAAATATGCTACAGGGGAAAAAACTAGCTGTTTGCTCTGCAGCTACAAAGAGTTCAGTTATATTATGTCTCGAGAATCTTATCGAAATCGTGAGTTGTTTCCTTTCACCAATCTCTTACCGACCATGCTTCTCTAGAAATTTTTCTTTAATCGGTTATACTTAATTATGTCTCTAGGAGCGATTTCAAGGACTCGATTGTTTCCTCGCTGGTGATTTCTCTCTGTTCTGAGTCTTAACTTACTTGGTGGCCTTTAACACTTGTATAAAGTTTCAATCCATTTGTTTGTATATTTGGATTTGCAGGGGATGATGTTAAGGAGAAAAAACCCGATCCTTCGATATATATAACAGCTGCCGAGGTAAGCATAAATCCAAGCAAAAGAAACTTCATATAGCTTAACAAGAATTGACCAGAGTTTCACATTTCTGCATTGTGTTGATTGCAGAAGCTAGGTGTTTCAGTGAAAGACTGTTTGGTTATAGAGGACAGTGTGATTGGCCTGCAGGTCAAAATCTGATTTTTTTTTTTTTGTGCTCGTCTTCGTTGTTCTAAACACTCAGACCATCTTTAAACTTGGTTTCTTCAAACACAATCTTACATTGCTTTTTTACTTTCGATATATAGGCTGCGACAAAAGCAGGGATGTCTTGTGTGATCACATACACTTCTTCAACCTCTGATCAGGTTTTTTTTTTTTTTTTTTTTTTTTTTTTGACATCAACTCTGATCAGGTTTTTTCTACAACATTTTCCTTTTCTTCCCTCTTCATTTCCTTTTCTATTCCCTTTTTCTAGGTTTTATAAAAGTCAAAAACTTGTTCTTTCAGGATTTCAAAGATGCAATCGCTGTATACCCTGATCTCAGTAATGTGAGGTAAGTAGGATTATATATCAAACTAGAAGTTTTGCACAATAGTTGTGCAAAAACGTTATCTCATTCTCCTCGCACTCATTATCTCATTCTCCTAATACTCATTTGGTAGCTTATAGTGTTTTTGTCATTATCTCATTATCTCATTCTCCTCGTACTCATTTGGTAGTTTATGGTGTTTTTGTCAGATTGAAAGACCTCGAAACTCTGCTTCAAACCATTGTCACTGCAACTTAAGACATTTGTCTCCTTTTCATTTGTCTCAGTTCTTCTGCAACTCTACATTTGTTTTTGTTTAATAAATTTTCATTAAAAAAAAAATTCAAATATAAAAATAGCAGTACAATACAAACAAGAACTACCACCCTGAATCCTGATAAATCCAGAAAATTGAGTTTTAAAAGAAAAAAAAAATTCAAATATAAAAAAACCAAAATTAAAGAGGAGAAACCAAAGAAAGAGAGTTCTTCAATTTTCCTCTCATCTAATACGTCTTTCTTCCTCCTCTTGCTTGTGCCTTCTCCATCACCATAAGAACCAATAGAAAGATCACACGCAAAAGGATGATGAATCCTATATAATACCACAATTTCACTGCTTCTGTGTTGTCTTATCTCCTGCTGTTAGCTACCTTGTTCTTGCTCATATCAGCAAGTTCTTCAACAAGTTTCTTCTCTTCTTTGCTCAATCGCTTAGGAATCTCAACTTGTACTCTAACTAACTGATCACCTCTCATCTTACTCTTATTCAAAACCGGAACTCCTTTTTTGGCCATTACCAGCGTCGTGCTCGGTTGTGTCCCCGCCGGTACTTTCAAATCCACCATCCCATCAACCGTTGGAACCTTCAAAGTCGTCCCCAAGATCGCATCTACATACGATATCTTACACGTATAAAGAATATTCGTATCATCCCGCTTCAGAATCGGATCCGGAATCACCTCAATAACCGCAAAAAGATCTCCAGGTGATCCTCCTCTCTTCCCTGCGTTCCCTTCTCCTCTTACTCTTAACCTACTACCTGAATCCACACCTGCAGGAACTTTGAGACTAATCCTTTTCGTCCTTCTCACACGTCCATCTCCTGAGCAAGCGTTGCATGGCTTTGAAGTCTCTCCTGTTCCGTTGCATGGAGAGCAAGTCATGACTTGTTGGAATACACCGAGAGGTGTCCTCGTCGACGCTACCACCTGTCCTTGTCCGCCGCATGTTTTGCATTTGGTCGGTTTGGTTCCCGCTTTTGCGCCTGAACCATTGCAAGTCCCGCAGCTCTCTAACCGTGATGTCTCAATCTCTTTCTCCACACCAAAAACGGCTTCTTTGAAATTCAAGATTAGCGAGTAATACTCGTCTTCACCGTCGACAGCTCTGCTTCTTGAACCTCTACTACCCATTCCACCTCCCATTCCTCCCATCCCACCCATTCCTTCGAATAATGACTCGAATAGATCAAATGGGTTACTGTAATCCTACAAAAAAATCAAAAAGATAACAAAAAATTCAGCAATTTTTGGATCAGATTCTGATCATGAAAATGTCTTAGAGAACAATATTATACCCCCATGCCTCCCATTCCAGCGCCTTTAACTCCTGCTTCACCATATCTGTCGTATAGGGATCTTTTCTCATCATCTGATAAGATCTGCAAACAAAACAAAAAACCAAAAAAACATCTTTTAGTCTCTTCAAGTATCTGCACAATCATTAAAAAAAATGGAGCTAAAAGCAACCAATGAAGAAGATGGGCTTTACCTCATAAGCATTACTTATTTCTTTGAATTTATCTTCTGCCCCAGAATCCCTGTAAAACAAAACGGAACCTTTTAGAAGCAGTTCCGAGGTTCTGCAGCTTCTTAGTCTATGTTGTCATAATTTTGAAGGTTGGTGGTTATATGATTATGAGGAAACTTAACCAAAAAATTGCAATAATTCTCTCTCTTTTGCGTTTTTCAAATATTGTAATCGAGTTCTAACAAGAAACACACCAATGATGCAGGAAGGTAATAACACATACAGACACCTTATATTGGATGCTAGATTAAGTAAAGTTTCCCACTTACTTGTTCACGTCCGGATGGTAACTCCTAGCGAGCTTCCGATAAGCTGAAAATAGGTGCAGAGGAAAACAATTTTCCTAGTCAAACTTTCGAAAAGCTGAACAAATGAAGCTCAAATGGAATCATTTCGATGTTGTAGTTTAATGATCACGGAATTCACATACCGCTTTTAATCTCAGCTTTGGTTGCAGTTTTTGAGACTCCAAGGACAGAATAGAAATCCTGGAAATCGAACACACACACACTCTTTAGTAAAGAACATATAAAAAAAGGCTTCATTCTGCAAAGTCTTTAGCAGCTGAAGAGCTTCATCATTCCATATCTAAAGAAAGAGAATGTGGACATACAGTATCAGCTCTAACAGTGAAACGAGCTCCTCTACGAGAATGTGTATTTCGGGATTGTCCCGTCAATGACAAGAAGGGCAAGGAGCCATGCGAAAACATAGTCGACCTTGAAGCTCCCAAACAATTTATTTGGCTGATGGAACTGCAAGAGATTACCAAAAGAGAAACAATTCGATTAGCCTATCAGATACATAAAACTCTACGAAGCGGTAAAGCTGCTAACTTTTACAACAATTATACTCTATGCATTGATAAGATAGGGTATCTGAACAAATCAAATTTTCTGTAAATTCGTACTTGTCCTGGTGAGATTCCAATCTGCTTGGATAGTAAGCTTTTACTGCAAACTGAGGACGAAGAATCCCCCATTGAGCAACACATGAACTTCCAAATTGTATAAGAGCCATTTACACTCCCTGCAACGAAAACAAGTCGACTCAGTTTTTTGTTACACCCTAGCAACAACCCAAATTTCATCAAACAAACAAACAATCCAAAAGCAAACTACACGAAAGATGAAAGCTTTTGAAACCTAAGAAGGGTATGCAAATTTCATGAAATGAAATATTGAACCGATATCATATTCCAGAAAAGAGTTTCACTTTCACCCTCAAATCTAGAAAAATACACAGCTTTCAGATGAAATTTCGAGGAAAATATTTAAAAGCACTAGCTGGGTGCCACCTACTTCGCGGGAGGAAAAATTAGCACAAGTGAAGGAACCCGTGAATTTTTTTTCGAAAAAAGGACATTGTTTGGATGATTCCAATCGAATAAGATAAAGAAAAACGGCGAAGAAGAGAGATGAAGGAGAAGATGAATCTTACCGTAATCGAATGGTGACGACTGACGACGGGAGAAGCAAGAGCAGAAGCGAGAGTTGTGCGATAGATAAGAAAATGAGTAGACTTTAATCAAATGAAAGACGACTACTCACTCCAACTTTTTTTTTTAGCCCTTATTTATTTATTTCAAAATTATATATTAATTTCGTTATTTATTATCTTTATTAGTTGTTAATAAAACTATTATCCCTACCGGATAGGTAGGTCACCGGTTTAATTACCACAATATCAACTTAATCGGTTTAATTACGAGATTAAATCTAATTAAATAAAAGTGATAATCTTAGTATGATTAGCTATGATAAGAAGAAAAAAAATGAAACAAGCTTCAAGAGAGAGAGAGAATTTTTAAAGTGTTTAAGGCTTCAAGCTTTATTAGATCTCTTCCTTTTCTCCGGATAAATAAAAAAGTATTCTTAATTCCAACAAGAAGCAATGTCTTAATATTGAGGATCATAAACCGTAATAATCACACTTAGTGACAAGCTAAACATGAGTAAGGGAGAAAACAAAGGAAATCTTTTCGTTTATCAGTTTATGAATTGGCCTTGAGTAACATCACTTGTTGATCTGATTTGGGGATATCAAGTTTGCAATCATGAGCCTCTTAGCATTGTCGTTTGGAAGTATCATCGCGTCTGTGCAAAGAAAAGATTTCATGTGTTTGTACATCTCCTTTGGTTTCTCTTCATTAATCGCATGTCCTGTCTTCTTAAGTAGCACTAATTGTGCTCTGTCTTCCCCTAAATGTCTGAAACAAGTCTTTACCAATTAAAAAACTCGTCGAGTGAGAGAACGACTGGAATCGTTATTTGTGATAGAAATAAACCTTTTCAATCTATGTGCCAGTTCCACTGGAAAAACTTGATCGTTCTCTCCCCAAATCATCAATGTGGGCTACAAATGAAGCCAAGCAAACAAATGAGAACAATTAAGAGACTTCAAACAGAGGGATGATTTGAAAGCCGCAGCGATTGATTAGAGACCTGTGAAATCTTTGGAAGATTGGCGAATCTTCTACCCTTATGCAGAGCTTCCACAAGTTCTTTCCTTTCTTGAAGATAATCTCTACACATCACCTTGCAACAAGATTCTTACACATCAGGTAAAAACCTTCAAAACCCCTTTTTGCGCCAAAACAAGATCGCAGACAAAGAAAGCTACTTTTGGTCTTGTGAACATCAAAGATGTTTGAAGCTATAAAACAAGGGTCCCCTAAAACAATAACCCATAAAACATTTCCCTGATAACTTTAAAAAGTGTGAGGTCCCATGAAATGAATATACATACAAAAGGACTAAACTTTCATCAGTTTTCTCAACCAACTATTATTGTTATTTATTGAAACTTACATGAATGTAGTCCATGGCAAAGCAAGAGGGTATCCAAATCGGAGGCTTGTAGAAAGATAACCGGAGAAGTCGCCTGAGCATCGACGGAGACTGAGGAAACAAAACGGCCGCCGCCTCCTCCGAGCTCTTCACTTTAAACATCCCTTCCTCCACGTCTCTCTCCTCCAGAGCAACCCCGGCGCATATTAGCACAACTCGCTCCACCCTCTCCTTAAACTGCGCCGCCACGGAGTACGCCACGAACCCGCCGTAGCTGATCCCGGCCACTGTCATGGTCCCAACGCCGTGAGCATCCATCGCCTTCATGACGCAACTCGCCTGGAACGACTCGGACCGGTCGGGCCGAGTCGTGTGCGAGTCGCCGAAGAAAACGAGGTCCGGTACGTAGACGTTGAACCGGGGGATAAACCGGTCGATGAAGCGGTCCCACTGCCACATGGCGTTAGCTCCGATCCCGTGGAGGAGGAGGAGCGTGGGCTTGGCGTCGATGTGGGTCTGTGGGACCCAGCAGTGGACGACTGTGCCGTCTCCGAGATCGGAGGCTGACGATCGGAGACCGGCGCGAGAGAAGCTGTATTGGTAACATTTGTTACGAGAAGAGACGTAGCTGAAGCAACTCGCCATTGATTAATGATTATTTCACTTCAACTGTCTTCTTGTGAGAGTTGCAGAGAGACAGAATCTAATTAAGGTAAGCAAGTGCAATGAAGAGGAAAAGGAAGTGGTCAATATTTTAATAATTAGATTAAAGAAATAGAATAATAGCGCTAGTGATTACGTGACATGTTTTGATTCGCTACAATCATATTGTTTTGGTGACTTCTCGGTTCTGCCTTTAAATTTATATTTTTATAAAAGAAAAAAAAGGTTATGTGATAGAGAAGTGTGTTTTTGTTTTTTTCGGCGAAAGCAAATCTCTGAGACAAATTTAAATTCTTTTTAAACGGCATATTACCACATTGGAAAAAAGAAAAGGTGTCTAGTCCCTTCTGATTCTTTTTCTTCTTTTTTTGCTTGCTAAAAAAAGCCCCTTTTTCTTATTCTTACGTGATTAATTTCTTTTTCGAATCAATCAGTGTCTGAGACTGCGAGTGTAATAATACTTCAATAAAAAAAAATGGTCATGGCCAACTCGTAAATTTAATATGTTTTTGAAACTGTTCGTATATATATATATATATATTTTTTTTTAATACAATATAGCAAAACCGGAAATAAACTCTAACCATAAAACCTGGATGTGCCGACTTGTGATTTTGATACGTTGATTATAAAAAGTTACAATTAGAAAATAATCTGCTGGCACCTGGCAGTCGCAGATGCTTTTGAAAAATTAGGTATTTCTTGGTATTGAAAGTCCAACATTTTTACTGGCCATGCAATTGAGAGAATTTTTATTTATTTTTCCATATCAATAACAATCATTGTCATGACTCATGAGTTTGAATCTACGTGGTGATACAGCAATGACATTAACATAAACGCTAAGCCACATCCTACATGTAAATTATTATTACTAGTAAATTAGTAATCCAGATATTATTGAGAACTATTTGAATAATTTATAGAATATCAATATTTTTGAATAAGGGATTGGTTTTGGTTTAATTAGTTTGGTTTAAGTGATCGGCTTTGATTTGTAATTTTGGTATGATTTTATTGGCAAACCTTAGTTTGTGGCACAAAATGCTTCTTTGACCTCTGAGGTTTATTATTGGCTTCATGTTTGTGTTCAAACTAACTTTGAAAGGCCTTTCACCACAGAAATTTCATTAAATAAACGAAAAGTGTTCACCAAGAAAAAAAAAAGACAGAGAGACTATATGTAGATGACTACACTTTGATGCTCTTACATTCGTATTCACTCTGCTAACTAAATACTTGAAAACCAGAGGAAATGAAATATCTGATATTTGTTATGTTGATTATCAGTTTATATTTTAGGTTGCATGAAGGTGCTTGCCAACTAAACGTTGTGGCAATTCAAAACCTACTCGGGGAAGGTCGTAATCTCAAAGTGAATTGCTGGTCGAAAGACGACAATCTAAGCTTCCATTATGTGGCCTATAAAAAAGCTCCATACCAAGTGAAATTTTACGAGCACACAGATGTGGCCTTTAAAAGAACAAAATGGTGGTGTAGCCTGCGGCATGGACGTAACTGGGCTTTCTCTGCTGTGAATTTTTTAGAGCATACAAAGGAGGCCGTTTGCCTCGTTGTCAACAGACACGCACTTACAATGCCAAACTTGATGGCATTTACTTGAAGAAAAATTCAGAACCAGAGGTATACAAGTATTATTGGGTTGAAAAAAAACCTTGATTTTTTTTGTTCTTGTTCGTAAAATTTGTTAATGGTGATGATGCTTTTATTTATTTTTCTGAACTAAGTCATCTTTTGATTTCGGGATTTATACAATATTTGTTGACAAAAATATAAATACGTATGAAGATGACTTACTTATCCAAAAAATCTAAGCTCTAGAGATGTTCAAGTATAATTGGTGTTAAACGAACGGCCGAGAATGAATCGAGGTTGGGTTATTAATATATATATATAGATCTAGGAGGTCTTTTCAAATCTTCAAAACCTATCTTTCTCCGATTGAGAGTTTCGTTGGGAGCCGCCATGAAGCGCAAGGACGATGAGAAGGAGAGGTTCCACAGCAGGGGAATTAAGTTAGAAGATCCGATCCCTCTCAATCTAAAGAGGATTAACATTTCTCAATTCAAAGTTCAAACTAAATTCTTTCTTAAATGTCTGATTAAATTCAGAAATCCAATGTTTTCAGACCAATTCATTGGATTTGGGCTAGCAGTTCTCTAAAATGTATTTTATTACATACATATCTATACACGTTTAACATGTATTCTTTGGGTTACGCGTGTCAATTTGATACCGAGGCTCTGTAATAAAACCATACCATTTAGTTATCAAGATAAAGAAACCGATAAAATAATCCGGTTTAAACCATCTACAAACATCATACTCAGCTTGGTTAGGTTTAACCATATTAACTACTGATTTTGGATTACAATGTAAGATACTTTTGTTCATGTCTCAGAATCAAACTCATGTTTAGTTTTCACCACTCATTCATAATTCCTTTGAAGTAAAAACTTGATCGTTCTCTACAAATGAAGCCAAGCCCCAAGGTTCCCTTCCTCTTCAGCTGGTATTTGCCCTTGGTTCCCTCCCTCTTTGTTCCCTCCCTCTTCATACCCGTCCTCTTCCTCTTCGTCTCATCCCTCTTTGTCCTCTCCCTCTTTGTCTCCTCCCTCTTTGTCTCCTCCCTCTTCGTCCCCTCCCTCTTCATCAAGTATTTTTCCTTGGTTTCCTTCCACTTCTGCAATGAAATCTCTTTCCTGGTGCTGTATTTTTCTTTGGTTTTCTTCCACTTCTGCAACGAAATCTCTTTCCTGGTGTTGAACTCCCACGTTCTGTACTTGTACTCTCTATTTTGAAGATTTGTAATGATGAAAGTTTTTTGGATTGCACAAATTTTGTATGATATTAAAAAAAAAACAAGTAAAATTTTCTAATTTATATAATATATAAATGTCTACAGTAATGGATATCAAAAAATAAAAAAATGTGTTTATAAAAATTAATATTATTATTTAATAAAATAAATAAAATATACAAACAAAAATATAGCTCTTAAGGAAGTGTGGTACTTGCGAATTTTTTAAAGAATATCTTCTTTTTTGGTATTATTATGAAATTGCATTAGCAAAAGAATCGATTTTTTTTTGTTTCTAGTTTACAACTTCTAAGGCTAAGTTTAAGTCATTGTTTCACTGGAATTTGCATAGAGAATCAGACACAAGTTCCTTCCATCTAATATATACATCCAAAAGACTCAATCTCTGTCGTTATAGTCTTGTTGCTTGCTGATCCAGAAATCTAGCTCTGGAGATGTACAAATATAATTGGTCTGAAAAGAAAATCAATTGTTGGGATATGTTTATTGAAGCTGACTTAGTACTTATTTATACTTCTTCTTATGATCATCAGCTAAGCTTTACCTCTCAGTTTTGGTTTTGAATACATAGAAGAAATTAAATTATAATAAATTATGGAAGGTCACAAGATAAAGAGTAATGCTTTATGTTGGGTTTCACGTTGTACTGATGCATCTTGAGAAATAGATTTCTGCCTTGTTCAACTAAACCAGCGTGCGTGCAAGCTGATAGAAGGGGGACAAACGTAGGCCTTGTTGGTTCAACATCAGACTCTTCCATCTTATGAAACAGTTCTAAGGCCGATTCAACATTTCTGTGCATTACATACCCTGTGATCATCACAATTAAACGGTATCCTTTCGATTTGCAGCGTTAAAAAGTTATCGTGACTTTTCAAACCGTCCACATTTCGCGTACATGTCAGAGCAGTTATAAGAAAAAGGTTAATCTTTTGTTATGTGTCAGTGATGAGATGAATCTTTTGCCCTCCCTCCAGAGATCCAGTATTGGCACGAGCCATAAGCACAGTCACCAAAGTAATTGAGCTGGGTTTAAAATCTCAGAGATCATTATCGAACAGCCCAATGGCTTTGTCGAATTGCCTTCGAAATTTCTGTTGAAGGCCCACCAAAAGAAACTCTAAGAAGACATTGCCTTCGAGATTTCTGTTGAAGGGCCACTAGGAAACTTCATACCGTGAAACGCGAGGAGGACGATGAGAAAAGGAGGTTCAATCAGTGACGATCGATGTAGCTTGAAGAAGAAGAAGAAAAAGATTGTTTCTAGAGTAACAAATCTGGGTTTGAAGAGATATGCTCCTTTCAACATCAACATTGGGCCTTTTTTCTTAATTACATGATCATGTGTTATAAAGTTTATTTACGACCCTCATCCAATTTAATTACTCCTTTCTGGGAAACAAAAAAAAAATCTAAAAAGATTCAAATAGTGAAAGAAAGAAAAAAAACAGAGTATTGAAATTTTAGAATACGCAAGTCGTAAAATTCTATTCTAATCAAAAATATGTAAATTTTTAACTTTAGAAAACTCTAATAAAAACAGGGAGATTCAAAAACCTTTATGTTGTTATTTTGATATGTAACGAATGTAACGTGATTATTACCTAATAATAACCTAATGATGGGTTTGATTTCATCAAGCAATGGGGTTGCCTTTTTCATCCTTGATCGAAATGAAAATATCTAAGAACGGGGTTGAATTCGAATAGTTAATAAAACCACGGGCGTATATTGCAAATCTATGAAAATGTGGAAGTCTCAGTTATGACAATTTCAACCCTAGTATTTTTTAGAGAGGACAGAGGATTTTGTTTCTCGCATAATCATTTAATTAAAAAAGGAAGAAACTCCGGGAAGAAAAGGAAAAGAAATCACTTTTTTTTTTCGGCAAACTATATCCAAAAAACGGTTATACAAAATCAATATACAAAACTCAAAGAATTCACTTGTTTGTTTCTTTTTATAAATAGAAAAGTGAAATCTCAAACGAACGGCCTAGATTGAATTGTTGTGGGGTTCTGGCTGAATCCCCGCCAAATCTCAATCTCTTGTGTTGGGAAAAAAAAAAGGAAACACTCAAAATTATATATTTTTCGTGGGTAAAATCCTTTTACTACGTCTTACATAGATATTAGGTCTTTGCAAATCTCCCAAAAACCTATCTTTCTCCGATTTAGAGTTTCTATGAAGCGCAAGGGCGATGAGAAGGAGAGGTTACGCAGCAGGCGAATTAAGTTAGAAGATCCGATCCCTCTCCAAAGGAAACTGCATACCGTGAAACGCGAGGAGGAGGACGATGAGAAAAGCAGCAGGTTCGAATATCAGTTGAGTCTTGATCTAGAGGAGGCTATACTGAGTAGATTGCCTGCAAAAGCTGTCTTCAAGTTCCGATGCGCTGTGCTCGCACGGGTTTCTTCATCTTCTCGTCTTCCTTCGAGCAAGAGAAATCTGACTCTTTGCAAGTCGACCTGGAGATGACAATACCTTCTCTGTGCTTATATCCCTGGGCCACCTTTGCTTCCACCCATGGCTTAATCTGGTTTAGTAAGGGTGGTCTGTTCCTTGTATGTAATCCTAGCACGAAAAAAGTCACTACCTTACCCTGTATTGGAGCACGCACACACTTGGGATACGATCCTGTTGATGCTCAGTGCAAAGCCTTGACTAAACCCAATTATCCTTACCCGCATCAGAAGTGTGTTGTGCACGAGGTTCTAGCACTTGGAGGAGGAGGAGGAGACTCAGAATCTTCTTCTTCATGGAGACGCAAGAAGGACGTTATCACCAAGCCTTATCACTCTGTAACTAAATCAGTTTGCATCAATGGTTTCATCTATTATGGTGCTGGGACCCCAACCCGAGATGAGGAGCGGGTGCTTGTGTGTTTTGATGTTAGGTATGAGAGGATTAGCTTTATCACAGCGCCTGCCCAGGCTGTGTCGTTTACTATGTTGATAGAATACAAAGGCAAGTTAGCTTCCATCGCAAGGCACCCTCTTCGTCCTTTTCTTAGTTTTGATTTATGGATACTAGAGGACGTGACCAACCACAAATGGTCCAAGCAAACATGTACGCTTCCCTTCTCTCTGGCGCAGGAGGGGAGAAGTATTTTTTCCCCTGGCACCAACAATGCTGGTGATATCATTTTTGCCCCACATAGTCTGTCCAAAGATGTTCAGCCTTACTACATTTTCTACTACAATGTCGAAAGGAAAGACATCAGAAGAGTTAGGCTCCAGGGGCTTGCAGACACCCAAGAGTTTAGGCACCGATATGGACTCGTACAAGAATCATATCTCGGAAAAGAATTGTCCGTCTACATGGCACCCCAACACGCCCAAAGCATTGCCTCTCTTTGATTGTAAGTTGTTTTTTTTTTTTTATGTATTATCTTCCTTTCTTCAAGGAACCCTAATGCAAGATGCTTTTTTTATCAAATAATATTTATGCGTTGGCTTTTCAACACTAAGAATGTGTTTTAAGTGTGTTTCTCTTTGCTTAATTTGCATAGCAAACCGTGTTCAATGAATTGTTTCAATATTCACTAGTACTGATTCATATATCCTCGACTAATTATTGTCTTAACAAACAATTGGTCCTACGAACCGATTACATTTTAAGCTTGCAGATCCCCCTTCACAACTTCTTCAACAATGTACTTATTGTGTTATTGAAATCAAAGACAGGATATACATATTCTCTGGTTGAAATCTAGGCTTCATTTCTTTCTCTCGCCTACAAACTCTTGATCCTAAGGAAGAGGTCTGTCCAACAAAGATCTCTGTTTCTCCATGGTTTGGTTTGGTTATGTTTGTTTCTTTGTTTATCCTGCCTAACTTGTGTCTCTGCATCTTTCAATATCAGATGGGTCTTACTTGTTTATGTTTGTTCGTTTCATCAACATTAACATTTGTGTGATTCTATCTAATGGGCCTTTTTTGAATGTGTTTCAACCATTATTCTAACATTTACATTTGGATGATGTGTTATATTTACGACCCACATCGAATTTAGTTATACTTCTTTCTGAAAAAAAAAAAGAAGATCCAATTACTGAAAGAAATAATTAAAATTCAAGGACATCAATGTTTTTCAAATTATTATAGTTTTTCTTTTTATTCTTATTTATAAAAAAGAACAAAATTTATTGAAAATTAAAAGTAAAAAAAAAAAAAAAAAAGAGGTGAAGGAGACACAAGTCAAGTGTCCCCAAAAGAACCAAAGACCAAACACAATAGTTTGTTCACAAAATGACCGATTATCTTTTGGTAACCGGAGGAAATCGACCAAGCTTAGCGGTTTTTATATAAGTACATAAAGTTAAATCATATATATTTACGCCGTCGGGTAAAGATGCTCCGGCAATCTTAGCTCACCGACCATAACCAACGGTTTAGCCAAAAACATATCATGACTAGACTCCATCAGCTCGACACGTGTCTCATTCTTAGGTAACTTCCAAGTAAAACCTTGAAGAAGTCTCGCGAGCATCATCGTGGTCAACGCCGTACCTAACGCCGGAGCAGCACAGCCTCTTTTGCCGGTGCTAAACGAGATAAACCGGAGATCGTTCTCCGTCAAAGTAACTTCGGAGCATTCGTTGAGGTGTCTCTCCGGTTTAAAGCTAAGTGGATCGGCCCAAACTTTTGGGTTACGGCCCAGCCCATATCGGCTAAGAAGGACTTGACTTCCTTTAGGGATGTGGTATCCGGCGACGGTTGTGTCGGAAAGTGCCACGTGTGGGAGGTTAAAGGCGGCTACGGGATGGAGACGGAAGGCTTCACGGAGAATAGCTTTGACGTAGTTTAGTTTTGGGATATCTGATTCTTGGACAAGTCTTTCTTTTCCGACGACTCTATCTATTTCTTCCATTGCTTTACGGAGAATCTCCGGTTTGTTCACCATCTCCGCCATTGCCCATTCCACGGCGTTTGATGGGTTGTCTGGCGCCGCCATTACAAGCTCCTATTGTTCATAAATAAACAAGACTACTTATTAAATACAGATCTTTATTAATGAGTAGAAAACACAGTCATTTTTTAAAACCAAAAGTTATAATTAATCTTTTGTGTGTTTTTTGGACCAAAATGTACTTTTTTTTTAAGTTTTGTAAAACTCTAACAAAAACAGAGATATTCCAAAAACATTTTCTGTTGTATAATATGTAACGTGATTATTACCTTGATGGTGGGTTTGATTTCATCGGCGGTAAGCAACGGGTTGCCTTGTTCGTCCTTGATGGAAATGAAAATATCAAGAAAATCCTCGATCTGAGTTCTCTTCCCTTCTCTCCACATCTTGATCCTTGCATCGATGATCGGATCGTGGTACTTGTCCATGATCGCACTCGAATCTCTCATGATCTTCTCGTGACCGTTAAGATCAAGACCCGTGAGCATAGGTAGATAATCAGAGATACAAAAAGCGAACGTAAAACCTAATGCTTCAAACATAGCTTCCATATGCTCGATATCCTCTGCGGTCGGTCCACCATCAGGTGCAGTGTTTTGAGAGAAAGTTCTTGTCCCGAACATGAGCTTCTTGATCGCATTTCCGCAGTAATGCCTCGTCACGAACCGGAAATCGACCGAGCCCGAGTTCTTGACCATGTTGTAGACCCAAGCGGTTAAATGATCGTTTTCTTCAGCTCTCTTCTGGTGAAGCCACCTGTGTCTCGCCGGACAAACGAGCTCCGTCATCACGACTTTCCTCATTTTCTTGAATTGTTCACCGAAGGGAGTAATCACGCAGGTTTTGTATCCGTTGGAGAGGATCTTCTGAGCGTAAGTCATAGGTCTTGAGGCGAAGAGAGCGTCTTGTTGCTTGAGTATCTCACGTGCTATCTTAGGACACGTGACGGTGATCACGTGAGTGTTTCCTAGCCTCACGCAAGCTATCTCGGTGTTTAGCTGCTTCATGATGCTATGGAGCCACCGGAAAACAGGACGGCTCTTTAACATAGCTGGAATCATTCCGATGATAGGCCATCCGCTGGGACCCGGCGGGAGAGACAATTTCTTTTTATCGGGTTTAGCGATCAGTTTCTTGAGTAGCATCATCACTAAAGTTATAGCTACAAATGCTTGAAGTGTTGTGAGGAGATACATGTTGCTGAGCGATGACGTTTCGGTTGAAGTGGAACTGAGATCCGAAGAGTTTGAGGTAAATGTGTTCATGTTTATTTATTTTTTTAGTGAGAGAGAGAGAGAGAGAGAGAGATAAAGGGAGAAAATAAGAAGAATCAAAGCTTGCTTTGTTTCTTGTTTTCTCTGCATGGATAAAGAGGCTCACCTTCCTATTTATATGATTTTACTGGTCGTTGTTTTATTTGGAAATGACCATAATACCCTTATGTGCTGGAAGGAGTGAGGAAAATGTTGGAGCCTTGGAGGGATGTGTGTGGGTCGGGTCCATCTTGAGTACTACCACCATTGTTGAACATAATTAAGTAGATAATTCAAAATATCTATATTTTATTTGTATAATAATATAAAATTTTGGATGGGAATTTTAAATATTCTAACTGTTTTTATTGGTGACCTGCCAAAATTCCTCGTGTTATATATGCACTTTGAAAACCAACCGAACAACAAATAGAGCCTCAGAGGCAATATTATTCCTATATATTTATGATTTAGAGGATCAGTTTTGGAGTTGAATATATAACAGCTGTTACTGGTGTTATAAAATATATATTTGGATGAAAACATTCATCTTCGCTGCCCAAAGTATATGTGGTCTAGTTGTACGTAGTTGGGTTTGGAGTAAGGTATATATAAACTAGCTAGTTTTGGGATTCAATAAAATTTTAAAACAAAATCGCATAATTATAATAACAAGGGTCGGGAGTGTCTGTTTTGCCGGTTGTTTGTGTTTTTCTTGTTTTCTGATAATGTGTTTGCAAAGCAATATGAACCAAAAACCTCAAATCTAATGTCGGGGCTACTTAAAAATTTGGTTGACCAATCGTTTTCTATTAGGCTCATTCACTTAATAAGACAGCTTTAATCGGTTGTGTTGGATCAAGTTCTAGGCCTATAATCTGATGTTAAACCAGATTGTTCAAGTTATACAAAAATGAAAAATATTCATTTCGTTGAGAAAATGGAACACAGAAAATTAGAGAAATATGCATAATATATAGTTTATTTAATTATGCGTTTACTATATTGATCTAAAATGTCGAGTATATTACTTAATAAAAATGGATTAACACTTTATGTCTAGCTTATCGTACTGTTAGTATTATTTGGGACAAACAAGGCCTTCGGTAAAAAAATGTTTTCTAATACTAAACTTCGAGTAATTATTGGACCGGGGAACCTATAAAACATTTTAACTATTACACAAACAGAATCAAACTGAGACCTTTTTTTTGTCAACAGGAGAATTAAACTGCGACTAAAATTTCTGATTTTCTAGTTATAAATCGTAAAAACTTTTGATGTATTCATTTTTTAATGTTGTTAACTAATCATGTTAATTTTTTTTGAAACCTCTAAATCATGTTAAATTCACATACCTTTTAGATACAGTTTCTAAAACGAAAACAAATTTCATATCTTTCTTTTCTTTTTCAAAAGAAATGACTTGTATATTTCTCCTCTCTTTATGTATGTAATGATAAAAAAACTGCTTGGAAACTGTTTTTTTTTTTTTTTGTTTTAACTGTGTTTTGAGTCTTTGAGATAGTGTAAAAAATGATTATTATTTTTCTTCTAAAGTTAAACTTTAAAATGGACGAAGATTTATTGGCAAATATGAGAAAAGGCCATAATCTAGGAAATAGTTGTTATGGGTAGAGTTCACCTGCCAAAAACCCTCGTGAAAATTGGAATTAATGTGGAAAGATTCAAAGTTGTTTACTAAGTTTTTTTATTTTTTTGTTGCTTACTAACTTAGTCAGTATAATTTCGTGATTTGTAGTCCCCACAACTTGTTTCCATGTTGCGATGCCGTTTAAGGGCCGATGTCAATTTTCCTTTTTCGATTTTACTTTTTTGATAATCTTTTTGAAGGCAAACTGCAAACAAAACGTGTTTCTTCGATTATCGATAGAACAAAAAAGATGTTACACACGTAACTACCGTCATCTATTTTACACATGTACTAGAGTGATCAAAGAAATTTGGGCCAATATCTTAAAGGCGTGACGCTTATGTTTTTATTTTGTTTTTTGGAGAAAATGTGACGCTCATTTTGGATCCGTTTTAGAACATTTAAAAATGTTCATTGAAGATCAACCACGTATCTTTACTATCAAAATGATTACTAGTACGTACAAAACTAGTAATACAATCTGTTGGGGTTTTCGTGGTTAGTAATGCTGAATCTTTAAGTAATAGAAATGTACATCGACAGTACTTGACACTGATCATGAGTGGAACCGATAATCTTTATACAGTGCTGTGCGACTAGCTTTAAAGATCTAAGATAAATTTTAAAAATACATATATATTACAATGTTTTAACAATAATGATATAAAATATATTAAAAATTATACATAAATTTTAAGTTTTTTAAAAATTTCTTACATAAATATTATATATCTTTTTCTTCTATAAACAATAAATTCTTAAAAACTTAAGAAAGAATTAAACTTATAACATTGAAAAACAAAAACAGAATGCAGCTCTTAAAAACAATTATTAAAATCATTCAAATTTTAATTAGAATATAAAATTAATTAAAAATAGCTATTGTAAGCATAAGTGAGGCTTGAATAGCTGAATTCATTGCATATCAAATTAGGAGAAGACATTAGCCACTACAACATAAAATATATTTTGTATTTAAAGGCCCTAAAATTATGTATATTATCTGGAAACTTGAGACAAATACCTTTTTCAATTCACTATAAGAGCCATGCTCTGTCTTTATAATTTATATAACAGGGGCATGAAAAAAATAATATCTACAGCGAAATCCAACACTTTTTCAAATACTAGTTTTGGACACCATATTTCCTTTGACAAGTATCACACTTATCATTAAGCAACAGCGTTTTCAAGCATCCGAAGATGTAACGAAGTTCACGTAATTCATTAATTAAATTTTTTTTAGCAAGACCAGTCCAGTAAAATTCAACGATGTATTGGTCATGTTCAATTTCAAAATATTGAATATATGCTCTATTTTTATCAATTTAAATAGCAAATTAAATTAAACTATTTTAGACCCTTAATTACACAAACAACTTGTTATTTTATCAATTCTGAGCTTTAGTCAATTTCGGCATTCAAAGCTAAATTATTGACTTTTCAGATTATATTTATGCATCAAATCCTGTATAAGATTCGCTGTATCAAACACTATCGATCGCTTGACGAAATGTTTTGTTTTTCCCACAATTTTGAAGTCTAATGTCGAGACGTACGAATTGGTGTAGTTGGAAATATACTTCGGATCCTAGCACGAATTTTAAATGGTTCGATTCAATTATTTCCATGAATAATTATTTCAGGTTATTCGATTTAAAATTTAATCCAATATCCTAATGTGATTCTTTTTTTGGTGTGGAATCTTACAGTAAAAAAATAAAAAATGAATTCCGGAGAGTACTAGTACTTTACCCCATGGATGCATGAATAAAGCTAATTTGAATTATCAGTTTTTTATATAAAAAATTATAGGGGCATATATAAACTGTATGATTGTTTATATGATTAATTATATCAAATATTTTAAAATGTTATCATAGCTAGTGATGGACCAAAAAGGTTAATCGACCTAAATCACGTGGATTAGTTTGGCCATGTGCTTGCCAACAACCAAGGTAGTTATTTGTGGACACGTACGTATATGTGTATATGCATGCTGGAGGTAAATTAAATAAAAACGTGCTCCATCGGCTAAAACTCACCTGTCAAATTTCACAAATTGCACCAAATTTTATATTAAAAAAAAGTTTCGCCGAACGCTGAAATAACACCATTCTCTCACTATGCCATATATATACTAGCTCGTTCATGAATCATGATTGTTTGGTAATATTCATGGCGTAAATCTATGTCTCTCCAAACAAGATCTGAACTCGAATCCAGAACGCTGAAATCACACCATTCTCTCACTATGCCATATATATACTACATCTCCATTTTTGAGAAAAGGGTACATCGCCATTTATTTAATTTAGAACCAAAAAATTCTGCCAATTTCTGGACTTAATAAGGAGGTATAAAAATTATTTTTCCATAAGGCAGAAATAAAACCGATTAAATAATGGGGCATAAAATGATACACCACCATAGACAACATTAAAACAATGAGAATAATTTTGAAAAGATCATAATTAAGTAGCAACTGGCAACTGCCCCCCAAACCCTAGAGGCGAAGGTAGTAATTATTTGGAGTATTATCTATATGATCATAAACACTTTAAAACAGATAAAAAAAGTCTCATGATAAATTACCTATTAGTTTAACAAATCAACTTAAGTGTACATAAAAAAATTATATGCATTTTGTTAAATACTAATTTTGTAATCTTGTTATGAATCCTACGTTTCTAATGTTAATCATATTTGCTAAACGGAGATTTTTCCACACTAGATGAGCTTAATATATATTAGTAAACAAGAATCATATTTACCAACCAGAGTAATTATACAATTGTAACCTATGATGAAACTATATGAGTATATATTAGGAGTTACTATTAAACATTAGCTGAGTAAAGCTATTTTTTTAGACTAAAGCTTGGATCAAGGAGGTTCCGAATTACCAACGTAGAACAAGCTAAGGGAGTTCGAATCACATAATATTTTAAAAGGAATTTAACTAAGACAAGTAAAATACAACGAAGTGTCAATGTGTCATAGCAAAAAAAAAAAATACAACGAAGTTCATTTTATTAAAACATATTATACAACACAATCGATAACATTGGAGCAAAAGCAACTCTTTATTAACTAACTAAGTAAATGCTATTTTTAAAAAATAAAAATATTTCCCCTTCATCTGGCTTCCGAGTTTAACACAAACCAAGAACAAATGATAGCATGACGGAGCGAGACGACGTCGTAAAGGTCTCAAGCTTCCGAGGGAATGTGAGAGAGCAATCATTTAACCATTTATAAAAATTTAATTAGATTCGACGAGTTGGGGTTTTTGTTTTTTGTCTTTAAATTTTTTTCAGACTTGACTTAGCCCTCAAGGTAACCTTTGCTCTGCAGGTAAGAGATGATGTTCTCAGCCATCTGACGTGGCGAACAAGAAACGTCGTCTCCCGTGTGTTTCAGCACTACCTGTAATTTTACATCATTTATTATATTTAGAAATTCTACGTATCTAATTCTTCGATTACATTATTACGGAGACGACATGACCAACCTCGCAATTCAACGGTGCCTCGTAAGGGTCATCGATTCCGGTGAAGCCTGTATAAAGAAAAATTCAACGATTAAATATCTTTTAATACTACTATTTTAGAATCACACCTATGTATATGTTATATTGTTACCTTGTGAAAAAATCTTTGAATAATATATTAGTAAATAAGAAATTATTTTTACAAAAATAAAATCCTAATGAAATATATATAGCTAATTATGTTATACCAGACAAATATCACTAATGAAAAACTTATGTCATTTGTAACTTTTTGAATAAGTTTTGGAAGATGTAATCAGACCTACTTCGTAATAATAAGCATGTTTACTCACAAAAATTTAGGGTTTATTTGTGTGTCTATACAAGAATATTTACCGGAACATAATATTTCAGCACATAATAGTCTTAATATTAATTATATCCAGAGCCGTGCTTAATGAACAAAAAATAAGGCATTTGCCTTAGGTCCCCTTAATATTAAACAAATTTTATAGTCCCTAATTTTTGTATTTTTATTTAGTATATTGGTTGGTGTCCAAAAAAAGGAAAATTAGTATATTGGTTAATATATATTTTTGTGTTATTTTTTGTGGTTGAAAATTTATTATAAATTAATAAAAGCATTAGTACTTTATAATATTTTATAAAATAATATTTAAATCTGATTTACAACTTATTTTTTTTAGAAATAATTAGAGCAAAATGGAAATTTTTTCTTGTCATTTGCCTTATGTCCCTAATACTCTAAGCACGACACTGATTATATCAGCTCCAAAATTATCCAACAAAAATTCAAGTAGAAGTTTCAGTGCTATAGATTGTTTTTCTGACTCAAGTCAAAGGTCAACAAGTCAGAGTCAACGTTTTTGACAAGTAAAATTTGGATATATGTATATCTAGGGCTGGAATTATTATCCGGTATCCGCTATCCGATCTGGTATCCGGTTTTATCCGATCCGTAAAAACCGGATATCCGTGTAGTTCAGATCCGGATCCGGATAGTGAAATTAAGAATTCGGTTATTTCGGATACGGATCCGGATAATAGAAAATTTAGAAATCGGATATCCGTTATCCGTTATTAAGATTTTAAAAATTTTGAAATCTTTGGATATGCATTTAATTTTTTGTTTTAATTATGTTCGAAAATTGTTTTTGGTTTAACTTTTTTACACATGATTAAAATTTATATTGCATGATAATTTTCTATTTCAGATTGTGAGAGAAGAACATGAAAATAGATAATACAAGGATATGAAGATAAATTAACTTCTCTATTACTGTTTTCTCTTTTGTTATGTAAACTTTTAAACTTTGTGTTATTTGAATGCTACTTGACTGTTTTTAAATTTTTGGTATTTGTAATTTTTGCTATGATGATACATTTTAATTATATATGTTATCTCATTATAATTTTAAAAATTGAAGATTTTTTTTTAAATCAACGAAACCGGATATCCGGTCGGATATCCGTAAATATTCGGTTCAAACCGGATATTCGGTCTCCAGATATCCGGAGTTTTCGGATCCGGATCCAGATAGTAAAATTGATTATCCGTTAAATCCGGAGCCGGATCCGGATACCTTGAAAAGTCCGGATATCCGGCTCCGTTCCAGTGCTATGTATACCTTTGATTTTGCCGGCACGTGCGAGCTTGTACAAACCCTTTGGATCTCTTGACTCGCACACAGAAAGAGGAACATCCATGAAAACCTAAAACAATTTAAACGTTCGTAATATTACTTTTTAGCATCTATATATACGTACGAATTATAAAATGAAATAAACGTAAAATCGAATCGGACTACAAAGTAAGTATAACGTTATAATAAATAAGGTACCTCAACGAAATCGCCATCCGGTAACAACGACCGGCAAGCATCCCTGTCTCTCCGGTAAGGAGAAATCAAACTTGCTATACAAATAACGCCCACGTCAGCAAACAGCTTAGCCACCTCACCTGAAAATATTCAAGATCGCTGATCATTAATCACTACTTAACCAGCTAAACATTATTAGTTACTTATTTGTAATATTTGATGGAATTTATTGTACCGATCCTGCGTATGTTTTCGGTACGGTCGTCTGCTTTGAAAGTGAGGTCGCGGTTAAGGCCGTGACGGACATTGTCGCCGTCGAGTGTGTAAGTAAGTTTGCCTCTTTCGAACAATGCTTTACTTAGAGCACAAGCAACAGTGCTTTTACCTAAATAATTAAGAAGGGAACACATAACCGTGAGTTAGTTTTACCGCAAAACACGATACACAAAGTGTTGCTTTTTTTGATTTTTGGTAAACAGAGGAAGAAGAATTGTGTTCTTTAGAAACCTGAACCGCTGAGACCAGTGATCCAAATGACACAACCCTTTTGTTGAAGAAGTTGTTGTCGATCGCATCTGCAAATGGAACTCTCGTGCCACACGATGTTATCTGGTTTCTCTTCTCCGTTGATTCTCTTCTCTTTTAGATTCAACTCTGACCACAACAGAAATAAAGATTCCAAATTTTCAGAAGCGATCAGATATTCAGATCACGGAAAAAAATGTTTTTTTTTTTTTGTTGCCTTTTGTTAATTTCACGAAAGATTGTTGAATTGTGAAGGATCAGCCATACGAAGAAACAGAGAGAAACAGGGGAAGATGGAGAACCTGAAAGGGCGGGAAAATCGGCGGTGAGGGAAGCTTGAGCAGAAACATTGACGGCGGAGATTGGATGATGAAAAGAAGCAGAATTCGACAATAGTTTTGGGTTATCCGCCACATTCGACGACGACGCCGGCAGCCTGAGGAAACCGTCGCTTAAAGGTCGTCGCTGAGAATCGCCGCCGAGACCTGGAAGAGAACAGAAAATCGACGGTCGCGATGCTCTGATCACAGCTAATCCTTCCATTGAATCTGTTGTCTGTTAAGAAAATCACAGAGCCCAGACGGTTCTTGGGGGGTTGACCAATCAAAATGTACGAATCAATCTGCTCTTACGTATATAAAACGAGATTGAATATTTGAAAATATATAGAGAGAGGAAAGGACAGAGGAAGAAAACTGGTGAGAAGACGAGTAATGGTACCAACAATATATTCCTCCACTAAAAACACATGACCATATTCCATCATCAAAACCCACCCCTCATTTTTGTAAAAAAAAAAAAAGCTCCAAAATTGACATTCAACATTTACTAATCATTTTAGCAAACGGAAAAAAATAATTGTACTAATCAGGGAAAAATTACTCGAACTAACTAATTAGTAAAAAAATAATATATATAATATTTTTTTATATAAAAAATAGTGGTTTAGGTATGTGTGCATGGGTCACTGTTGGAGGCCAATCTTTTGGGAAATGATTACATGACTTTTTTCCATCTACCAACCTACCAATGCCCATTCATAAACCATGTGATTTATATAAGCTTAAACTATTTATCATATTGCTTTTATTATTATCTTCCCCCTACTATGTTTATTATTAGAATTTTTTTTTTCTTCAAATAAATTTGCTTGACTGTATATATGAAGTTAGACTTAAGAAAATATATAGAGTACTAAAATCATATTCAACAGTGTCCAATTGCAGTACTTGTTTGTATTAGGTTTTATAATGTTGTTCTTAACAGTCAACAGTCAAAGGAGGCGGTTCCATCCTCGCTATGAGCTTTCCACATTTGGGCTCCTAATATTTATATTAGGCCTCTTCATTTTTGTAGCCAATAGTACCCAGGCCCAACTATTGCTGTAACATATCCAAAAGAGTAGAGAATTATGAGAGACTTTTGTTTCATGATGTTCTGCGGCAGAGTATGACTGTGATTCAAGTCCAGAACTATTTGAAGTTTGTGTTATTTTGCGTTGCGACACCTTGGTATAATTCGTCTTTCTCTCGATGCGAAATACATTTTTTCAAGAAACAAGTCGATTCAAAATACAAAAATCCCAATATTATTAATATATAACTTAGATTTGCATTATCGTTTTTAGGAACAAATCTATTGACATTATAATAATAAAATATTTAATTTATTTCTTTATTTTACTTACGAATTTATATCACCAATTAACTATATAACAGACCTATTAGATCTCAACAAAATCCTTCAACGCAAAAACATAAAAAAACACACAACTACTTCAGATAAAAAATGAATAAAATCAGATATTTAGATGTTGTTAGTACCATCACAATGATTTTGTTGTTGGTCATTGCAGGTTAATCTTCTGTCTTCTTTTCCCTTTTTTTTGGGAGATCTAATCATTACAGGTTGGACAAGCATTATATTTATGGGGATTTACACATTAATTTTTTTAACTAATCTTTATTATTTGCAGAACAAGCAAATGCGGTATCTGTTGATGGCCCCTGTTTTGGACCGTGCACTGACACTTGCTGGTGGACTTGCCAAATTCATGGTTTTACAGAGTATGATTGTGCAGCTTTTAGACACCAGTCGGGTTGTTGCTGCAAAACACCAAAAAAGCATATATTTGAAGAATCTGCTCAATTGAACAACTAAACCTCTTTTGACATAGCTTTCAATTTGTATGATCACTAATAAGAATTCCAAATATAATAGATTGTGTCAAGAAGCTATAAAATTATGAAGCAAGCTAAACGTGTTATGGGTAATGGATGTAGTGATCACGTAGCTCACACTGGTTAATATTACCAAATGAACTTTTGATATAAGAAAACAACCAACATTCTACTGATTCTGAGCTAATATTCTCCAATGATTCAAGCGATGATGTCAAACGCAATCAAATAAAACATAAATTAACAGGATATTTAACTTAGATTTGCAGGTACGATTTAGACAGCAAATCTATTAACATTACTATCAACAAATATAAATGATTTAGTTTCCTTTTCCTACCAATTTACCAGGTGATAAATTTCTGTCAAATTTTCAAGAAATCCTTTATTTTAATTATGAATACATATAAGATAACAAAATCCATCAACACCTGGCACATACAGCTAAAAAAAAAAATACAGACAACTACTTCAGAAAAAAATGGATAAGATCAGATCTTTTGTTGTTGTTAGTACCATCGCAATAATTTTGTTGTTGCTGCAATACACCAAAGGAGCAAATCTTTGAACAATCTGATCGGTTTAACAACCTAAACCTCTTTGTGTGACATAGTTTTCCAATTTGTATGATCACTAATAACAACTCCAACTATAATAAATTGTGTTAAGAAGTTATAACAGATCCCCGTTTCTTCATTTCACGTATCATGAAGCAAGCTAAAACGTGTTCTGAGTGAATATAATGTTTGAGGTAATAACAGGCGAGAAGAATGGAATTAGTGGCCAGTTTACGAGATGAACGTTGATTTATAAAATATATTAGACAATGCTGTTTTGGTTCTTCATCGCCATGAATGTGATACAAGAAAACAAGCAACATTCTACTGATTCTGAGCTAATATTCTCCAATGATTCCAGCGATGAAGTCAAACACAATCAAAAATCTAATCTCAATTTAATACACAGACACTTGTTCCTTTAAAAAAACTGCTTCTTTTAAGAGATAGTCTCGCATAAATGACTCAAGCTTGAAGTAGTAATTGGTACCTGATGATCTCTGATCAAGAATCTCCATCATCGCCGGATATAGAAACCGGATAAAGCCTTTCTTCTTCCGGCAAAACGGACCAGTTAGGCGACTGTACGGCTCTCAGCCACAAGAAATCATCCACATTGGCCCAGCTCTTCGTCTCCTCCTCCAAACCCGCCTTCTTCAAGTCTTCCTCGATCCCTGAGTAATCCAAGCTATAAGGCGCGAATCTGACACCATTGCTGTCTTCGATTATGGGACGGCTTCTTACCCTCAGGTAGAAATCACTCTTTTTTGCGCAATGGATCCTGATCTGATGCGAGGCCAGCACAAGAACACAATCTTCTACGTCGTCGATCAGAATCGAACCAATCACTGGACCAGTGTAGACATTGCAGCTCTTCAATCGGTGAAGGAAGAGAGCGTTGACAGTTCCGGTCAATTCTACTCGACAGGAATCGAGATCCGACAGTGTGAATTCTCCGATGGACGAGCCTTTGAAGCTTTTCACCAGAGTCTCTTTGTGTTTGTTCCTGAATCCCGGAGAATCGCGCACGGGAACTTTCGGGAGTGAGACGAAATCGGGTTTCTTGATCTCGGGGGGTTTGGATTCCGGCTTTGTAGAAGACGATTTGGTCTTGAAAGAGAATTTCTTCTTTGGGACTAACTCGCTGGAGAGGCTATCGAGACTCTGTTTGAGATCAGATACAACTTTGAGAGAGGATCGAACCTCGTAGGAGGGAAGGAAATAAGAGTTCTCGGCGAGAAGCTTCTCGAGATTGGCAATCACTAATGAGATCTCAGCGAGATCCGATTTGAGCTTGGAAGAATCTGCGGAGGAGGAGGCGAGTCGTGACTCGACGATTCGAGACTCGATGGACCGCTTGGAATCGGCGAATCGGGCGAGGAACGAGGAGGTCGATTCGAGAGTGGAAGACGAAGAAGACGAGGAAGAGTCAGGTGAATCGGATTTTCGAGCTTGGTGGCGAGCAGAGAGGCGTTCGAGCATGTCATGGTGCTTCTTCTGCAATGCCGAATCTAGGGTTCCGGTAGCGAACGCTTGGTGGCTCGGATCGTCGTCTTCCATATCGTTTACATTACAGTTACACCATTGTTGGCTTGCGACAAATCGAAATTGGGAGCAGGAGTACAACGAAACGGTGTCGTTCCTCTTAATCAATTGAAAATGATAAAAATAGAGTTTGATATTGCAATTTGTTCTGAATAATGTGAAAGTGTACTCTCAGGTCCATCTGCAAGAGTAAAATCGCCAATTTCCCCAATTAATATACAAATAACTTTTAATTGGCTTGTTTCAAGAAGAAAAAAAAAGCTTAGACAAAAAAACAGTAAACTTGAAAACTTCTTTTCTTCTGAACGTTATTATTATTTTTTTTTTAAGTGTTGCAGAGAGTTATATCCGCTTGTCGTCGTGATTGTGAATCATAATATCATTATTTGTAATAAGATATAATGTTGATGACAAAAAGTGTTTTTTTTGGTGAGTATTAGGAGTGCTCATAAGTCAAGGTTTGAGTTCTACGAAAGAAGAAAGATGTGATTTCTAAATACTTTACAAATCAATGTTCATGTCGTAATACTAACCAGTAACCACTATGAGCTAAATACGTGATATGAATATATGGTATTACTCAAAGGCTTAACCGTACATTTATTGATAACAGGTTTCGATTGCACCATGATATACGTGAAAAGAAGAAGAACAATATCTCATAACTTCTTAAATCATTTCTTATATTTGAAGTTTTTGTTTAGTGATCATACAGATTAAAAACTATGCGAAAAGCAGTTTAACTGTTCAGCTAAGCTATTTTTTTTCAAAGATTTGCTTCTGTGATGGTGTGCAGCAATAACGCGACTAATTGTTAAAAGTTCTACAAAACCAGTCCAAACCGGTCGCAACGTTCGGTGCAAGTTAGCTTGCACTTTGATACGTTAAAAGAAGAAAACGGATATATCTTTTTTTTTTCTTTTTAATTGGGAATTCTTAATAATGATCATACAAATTAAAGACTATGCTAGCCGAGATTTAGTTGTTCAATAGAGCAGAGTGTTCAAAGATTGGATGTATTGGTGGTTTGCAACAACAACCTGACTTGCCTCTAAAAGATCCACACTCCCCGTGTGTATAACCCATCGACTTGCAATACATGTCGCACTGGTTAGTGCACGGTCCAATACAGTCAGCATCAACAGAAGTCCCGTTTGCTTGTTCTTCACAATAATAAATATTAGTTAGAAAGAAATAATAAAACCAATATATATATATATATATGTGTAAATGTATACTTTTAACTAATTCGAACCTAAGAAAAAAAATAAACTCAAGGTTCAGAAGAAAAATTAAAATAAATTCAACATAGTGAAAAAATATTTAGAAAATTTGAGAATACTAATAACGAGAATGCTCAATTAACCTGCAGTGACCAACAACAAAGTTATTGCGATGATACTAAGAACATCTAAAGATCTGATCTTGTCCATCCTTTTTTCTGAAGTAATTGTTGGTATTTTTTTGTTCGTTTAACTGTTTGTGTAAGGTGTTGTAAATATTTCTTTCAAGTTTTGGCGTTGATTGTTGAGATCTAATAGGTCTTTATATAGTTACTTGGTGATATAATTTCCTAAGTAAATGATTTCTTGAAAATTTGACTAGAAATTAGCCACCCAGTAAATTGGTAGGAAAAGGAAACCAGAAAAATCTTTCATTTGGCATCTAATATTTTTTTATAGAAAAAACATTTTAGTGTAGAAAGACTTTGACTATTTGTAAGGAATAATGAACAACATTAAAGAAAAACACATGTATCTATATATGGACAAATTTCAAACAGTAAACAAAAACACATGTACAGTATACGAAACTGTGTATGCGGGGACACACAATCTGTAGCTATATAGACATATATAGCCACTGGTTCCATCTTTTGCATGTGGACCGTCGCTATCAAAGATAATAAATCGCCATGTATAACAACAAATCGGTAACCTCATTGCGACATGTGCTTAACTAGATAGTACATATCCGTTGTTTCAGAACGATGTGGTTAGCCACATAAAGCGACGAAGTTACCACCGAGATGTCATCGATTATCTAGCAATCTATGATTACCATTAAAGGTCACTTAGATTGCATGTCTAAGGTCAATGCTCGAGCATAGAGGCGTTCGAGCATGTCATGGTGCTTCTTCTGCAATCCCGAATCTTCGGTTCCGGTAGCGAACCCTTGGTGGCTGGGATCGTCGTCTTCCATCGATTGTGTCTTGTGACGGCGTTTACAAAATTCGGAGCAGTAATAAGAAAACGGTGTCGTAGAAGTATAGAAAAAAAAAACGAATACTACTAAGACTTGCAGATAGTTATATCTTATAAATTGCATCTTATTTAATGCAGATAGTTATATCTGCAACTCTTATATAACGCAGATAGTTATAATTCAGATAGTTATGTGCAGATAAAATGGTAAAAATAAGAAAAGCGACATCTTATAAATTCTTAATATTATTTCTTATATATACTTGAAGTTCTTTATTTAGTGAGCTCATACAAACTAAAATTTAACTGTTCAATTGAGCTGTTTCTTCAAAGATCTGCTTCGTTTTTGCTTGGCAGCAACAAGCCTTATAGGTTCCATAAGATTTACACTTCCCGGTTTCATAATTTTTACTCTTGCAGTCCTTCTTACATGTGGCATCGTCAATGCACCGTGTATCACACAAGCGATCTTGACCATTTGCTTGTTCTGCAAAATAATAAAATTAGTTAAAAAGCTAAAAGAGATGTAATGTGTAATATACACACACTTATAATTTCGAAACTAAGAAAAAAAGCTTCAACATAGCTAAGAAATTTGGAAAATTTGAGAAGTAATAATAATGAAAACGTTTAATCAACCTGTAATGGCCAACAACAAAATTATTGCGATAGTACTGATGACAACCAAAGATCTGATCTTGTCCATTTTCTTTTCGTTTCTAATGTATTTGTTTGTTTTTACAACTTATTGTAAAAAAATTCTTATGTTTTGGTGTTGATGAATTTTGTTTAGATA
Source organism: Eutrema salsugineum (assembly GCF_000478725.1). NCBI lineage: Eukaryota > Viridiplantae > Streptophyta > Magnoliopsida > Brassicales > Brassicaceae > Eutrema > Eutrema salsugineum. Next base: position 662,523 of record NW_006256909.1, on the reverse strand, counting down.
TAATAGGTCTTTATAAGCTAGTTGGTAATATGAATTCCGAACTAAACTAAAATGGATACGTTGAACCAACTAATGTTTTTTTTTTGGAGATTTTGACTGAAAAGAACTCATGAACATTTGACTAAAGATTTATTAGCTAGTAAGTTTGATAGAAAATTGAATTTAGAATTGACTGTATGTAAAAACTAATTTGGTAACAAGTAAATTTGGTAGAAAAAAGGATTCGAATGTTATAACGCTTTGACTATTTGTAAAGCAGAAAATACTAAAACACATTCATAGTAAATCCATTGCTACCAGAACTTTTGATAAACCTCTATTGAGAATTGGGTTTACTATATGAATATGTATTTACGTCGTCGATCAGGATCGAACCAAATCACTGGATTATAGACATTGCAGTTCTTCAATCGGTGAAGGAAGAGAGCGTTGACGGTTCCGGTCAACATAACTTGTCCGGAATCCAGATCCGACAATGTGAATTCTCCGATGGACGAACACTCTTTGAAGCTTTTCAATGTTCATTTCGTAGTACTAACCACTGTGAGCTAAATACGTGATATCATATAGTAGCTAGTAAACTGTCACAAAATACCATTCTTCTTATCTGTCAATACCTCATACATACATTTATCTATAACACGTTTCGTTTTCACATAACTTTTCAAAAACGATATCTCATAACTTTTTAAATTATTTCTTTCATTTGAAGATTTTATTTAGTGATCATACAAATTCAAGGCTTTGCCAAAAGCGGTTTAGTTGTTCAACTGAGCTATTTGTTCACAGATTTGCTTCTATGATGGTGTGCAGCAAGCCAGCAACAACTCGACTTCCCTTAAAAAGTTCTACAAAAATTGTCTGTATACAACTTGCATAACCGGTCCCCATGGCCAGTGCAAAACAAGTAATAGCAATGACATGGACCACGCATGCAAGTAAACATTACGAGATTCTAACTATGGTAAAAAGAAGAAAGTGACATCTTATGAATTCTCAGCATATATTATTTCTTATATTTAAAGTTCTTATTTAGTGATCATACAAAATAAAAGACTATGTAAAAAACAGTTTAATTGTTCAATTGAGCTGTTTCTTCAAAGATTTGGTAATCTTGGGGGGTAATCTTTTACTACGCAGCAACAAGCTTTATAGGTTCCAACATTTATACATTCCCCGGAACTATAAGCTGGATGCGAAGTGCATTCCTTATTACATGCGTCTGTGGTAGTGCACCGACTCCCACACCAGCGATCCTCCGCGTTTGCTTGTTCTGCAAAACAAAAAAAAAGTAGTTAAAAAAAAATATAATGTGCAATATATATACACATATACGCTTGTAGTTAAGATTAAGGTCGAAACTAAGAGAAAAAAAGCTTCAACATAGCTAAGAAAAAGTATTTGGAAAAATCGAGAAGTAATAATAATGAGAACGTTTGATCAACCTGTAATGACCAACAACAAAATTATTGCGATGGTACTGATGACAACTAAAGATCTGATCTTGTCCATTTTTTTTTTGTTTCTAAAGTATTTGTTTGTTTGTTCTTATGTTTTGGTGTTAATGAATTTTGTTGAAATATAATAGGTTTTTATATAGGTAATTGGTAATTTGAATTCCGAACTAAAATGAAACGGATACGTTAAACAAATCTATTTTTCTTGATATTTTGACTGAATATGGATTCTTGAAGATTTGATTAGAGATTTATTACCTAGTAAGTTTGGTATGAATTAAATTTAAGGATTGACTATATATATTTTCTTTCTAAATGTAAGATTGACTATGTATATTTTCTTTCTAAATGTAGGATTGACTATATATATAGTCATCGTGTAAACTTGGTAGTAAAATGATTCGAATGATATAAGACTCTTGACTATCTAATTGTAACGAAAAACAAACACTAAAAACAACTACGTATAATTAATTCATCGATACCAGATAAAATCGGTCGCTCTATGATGGATATAATAGGGCCATTGGTCCCATCCTTTGCATGTAAACCATTTCGAAATAGAATATAATTAGTCGCACTGTATAGCAAATCGCGGTAACCCTGTTGCGATTTTACTTAACATTATATATATATATATATTATATACTGGTTAGTATATAGACGTGGATTAATGATCGCGGCCGAGATTTCATCGGTAATCTATCAACCGTGGTTCTTTGTGTAATGTGTAAAACTGCTGCCTTTTAAAAGTTGTCTATGCCCTTCTCAAACAAGAAAGAGTGATGTCATGGATCGCAAGTAAACATTACGAGGTAGATTTCGAACGTACGTACGTAGTACATATGGTAAAAAGACGAAAAGAGATTTCTTAAAAAAAAAAAAAAAAAAAAAGAAAAGAGTTTTCTTATTAAATTCTTAAATTATTTCTTAGATAGTGATCATACAAATTAAAAGACTATAAACAACAGTTTAATTGTTAGATGGAGTTGGTCCTTCAGGTAACGTAACATCTTTGACGCAGCAACAAGCTTTGTAGTTTCCAAAAGGTTTACAATCCCCAGTAACGTAACCCTGCTTCTTGCACTGTTCCTTACAGTTTGCAGTGCACGGACCAGCAGGTCCAGCACAATCACGAGTACCGTAGGCGTTTGCTTGTTCTATCAAAATAACCAAAACAAAAATATAAGGAAATAGTTAGAAATGTAATCAACGTCGAAACTAAGAAAAAAGCTTCAACAACATAGCTAAGAAAATATTTAGAAAAACTGAGAAATAATAAAAATGAGAACGTTTCATCAACCTGCAGTAACCAACAACAAAATGATTGCGATGGTACTAATGACGACGAAAGATCTAATCTTGTCCATTTGTTGTGTTTCTAAAGTATTTGTTTTTTTTTTTTATATATAACTTGTTGTAAATGTTTGCTTATGTTTTGGTGTTGATGAATTTTGTTAAAATGTAACAGGTCTTTATATATCTAATTAGTGATATGAATTCCAAACTAAAATGTAACGGATACGTTTGAACCATTTTATTTTTTTCTTAAGATTTTGACTAAAAATGAATTCTTGAACATATTTGACTAGAGAATTACCAAGTAAGTTCGATAGGAAATTGAATTTAGGATTGACTATATGTAAACCCTAATTTGGCTAGTAAATTTTGTAGAAATTGATTCGAATGATATATATATATATCTATTGAAATAATTTTATCAAAAAACAGTTTTACATCAAGTACATCAATTCAGACTTTAAAGAGTTTTAATTAAAAACATAGACATTAGTTCCTATTGCGAAACCAGTAACTGAGACAAATTAGTCATCGGTTGTGATTTTCCTTAACAATATAGCAGATATCTAATGTGTACATCTTAGTGAGCTTTTCTTATCTTAGTTCATTTTGTGTATTATAAAATTAACGTTTATTTGGTAAAGATTTAAAATTTGGAGGTGTTCTTTGCAATTTTGACTCGGATGTTTTTTGATTTGATCGTCAATATCTCTCTTCCTTCCTTGGCTTCGCTTTTAAGAGGAAAAATTATAAGAAAAAAAAACTTTGTGATAATAATAATAATCGATCCCTCCCTCGTTGGAAATCTGAAGAATTTATCCGATCGAATCGAACAAAAACGCAGACGCGGAAGAGGAGAATCGCTTGGAGAATCTCCCGAGTCAAATCGGATCAGAAAAAACGGTGATACGGAGGCTACTTCTAGGGCTCATGGGCGCCGCGGGCTCCAAACTCGAGAAGGCTCTCGGCGACCAGTTCCCCGAAGGAGAACGCTACTTCGGTTTCGAGAATTTCGGCAACACTTGCTACTGCAACAGCGTTTTGCAGGTCCTCTTCCTCTCTCCCTCTCTCTCTCTCGAATTTATTCTGATGTAGGGTTTTGTTGAATCTCCAAGCTTTTGGCGAATTTCCCAAGTAGAATCGTCTCGTACTTGTTCAAATTCGTATTGAGTTGGTTGCAAATTGCGATTTTCTCGAGTTACTAGCTCTTTCGAATCGGGGTTAGAAACAAGAGGCTCAAATAGGTTACGTGCGTGCTATGGGACTGGAGAGAGGCTTTGTTGATTAACATCATCGACAAGTTTGATCTCAACTAAATAGTCTTTTATGTGCTGAATCTCTCTCTCCCTCTTGTGCAGGCCCTTTATTTTTGTGTTCCCTTTCGTGAACAATTACTCGAGTACTATACCAGTAACAAAAGCGTCGCCGATGCTGAAGAGAACCTTATGACTTGCCTGGCAGACTTATTTTCCCAGGTATTTCTCATATTTGCTAATGTGCTTGATTAGTGTGTCATCATCTATTTCATTATATCGTGAGCTAGTCATTTCTGCGGATAAAAATAGTGGTACCGTGTAAAGTCTGCTCATTGTAAAATCATTCTGTAGATAAGTTCCCAGAAGAAGAAAACAGGTGTTATTGCGCCCAAGCGATTTGTACAGAGGTTGAAGAAACAGAATGAGCTCTTCCGGAGTTATATGCACCAGGTGATCTTTGCAAATTTCTTCATCTTACCGAACGTTATTTATATAGAAGATGTGTGAAAAGCAATATACTTTTGATTGAATTGGCGATACTATTCTCATGCAGGATGCGCATGAGTTCCTGAATTATTTGCTGAATGAAGTTGTTGACATACTGGAGAAAGAGGCAAAATCTACAAAAACCGAACTTGAAACTTCATCATCATCATCTCCCGAGAAGATTGCAAATGGACCGAAAGTTCCTCAGCCAAATGGTGTTCACAAAGAGCCTATTGTTACTTGGGTGCACAATATATTTCAGGTCACTTTTCTTTTGAATGAAACGATTCACTTCTTCTTAGGTGATTAGTGCAATCTTTGGCTAAATAAAATCCGGATATGTACGCAGGGCATACTTACCAACGAGACAAGGTGTCTGCGGTGTGAGACAGTGACGGCAAGAGACGAAACGTTCCTAGACCTAAGCCTTGATATCGAACAGAACAGTTCGATAACTAGCTGTTTGAAAAACTTCAGCTCGACAGAGACGCTTCACGCTGAGGATAAATTCTTCTGTGACAAATGCTGCAGGTAAAATGTTGGTTCTTAGCCGTACGCCACTGCTTTTCAAAGTTAAATTCCTTAGCTTTCCTTTGATAGCTGCAACTAAATACTAGTCTTTAAGTTCCCTTTTTTTTTCCCCCTTCAGTGGCTGTTTTGTATGATTCGGCGCTCCAAAGTGTTGTGAATTTATTACGCACAATAGATTTTCATAGCGATGACCAAATCCGGATTCTTTAATGTTTTACATTTGCAGCTTACAAGAAGCACAAAAGAGGATGAAGATCAAGAAACCTCCACACATCTTAGTCATCCATCTAAAGCGATTCAAGTACATTGAACAGCTAGGCCGCTACAAGAAGCTCTCTTATCGAGTTGTGTTCCCCTTGGAGCTAAAACTGAGCAACACGGTGGAACCATATGCTGACGTCGAGTACTCTCTCTTTGCAGTGGTGGTCCATGTGGGAAGCGGGCCCAACCATGGTCATTACGTTAGCCTTGTGAAAAGCCATAACCATTGGCTCTTCTTTGATGATGAGAACGTTGAGATGATTGAAGAATCAGCTGTGCAAACATTCTTTGGATCGTCTCAGGAGTATTCAAGCAATACTGATCATGGTTACATCTTGTTCTATGAGAGCCTTGGACGAACCAAGTAAAAGCTGAGGAAGAGAATATGAGAAAAAAGGACTTTCTTCGTTTTTTTTCTCCTTTAACTATTTAGTAATGGTATATGTTTGTGACTATAAAGTCAATTCAATTGACAGTTACTTTTTTTTTGTTTGGTTGACTTTCTCTGCGTCTCTCTCTCCCGAAGATATTTGGTGAGAGTTTAAATTGGAAAAGTTGTTAACTGAAATCTGTAAACTTTGAAAAAACATGTACAGTTAATGGCAAATAACTCCTTCTCTTTGTATCTTTTTTCAAACAAAGAAAACGAAGGAAGAAGATTTTACAATACATTATGTTGAATTACTTTGGTTACATTATCATTATGTCATGTTTTTAAGACTAATGTGTTTTCAGTTTCAGGGAAAAAAAAAACGAACACCAACAAAATGTTGTTGATATGATTGGATAAGTCTGTAACAGCCCATTAACACTATAAATTGGGCTGATAATGATGAAATTAGGCCCCGCGATAAACACTTTTGTCGTGAGAATAAAGTTATAAGCAAAAATACAAACAAATAAAATAGTCGCGGGTGCCTAGATAGAGAGACAAAAACTCAAAAAAAGAGAGTTCACGGGAGAAGCTGACGAAGAAGATACAGCCAGAAATATTGGATCACCCGTGAGCCATTCCCTTTTTGTTATGTTGGTCTATAAACATTAATACTTTCACATTATAATTTTACAAATTTATAAGATTCTAGAGTTATTAAGAACAGTGATGGTATGTGTGGGAATTCAATGCATATGATGATATTTTTTTTACGTTTCAGCAATGAAATGGAGAAAAGAAGGAATATGGAGATGGGTGGATTTGATATGGTTGGTTAATGTCTCTCGATTCTTATATACCATTTATCATATTGTTACTCAAAATAAATAAATTATTGTTTTTGTGCATTACAAAATGGTAGATTGTTATGGAATATGGACAGCTCAGAAAAAATAGTAAATTATAATAATGATTTATACTATATCACGCAGACGGAAAATTTAAAGTACAGACATGCATTTATTGTCAGAGTAATTAAAATGTCAGTATGTTGATCCCATATGGTATAAAACTAGAAAAATAAAAATAATAATGAAACCCCTAATCAAGTTAAGTATTTACCACATGATCCAGAATTTTTTTTTTAAAAAAAAAAAAAGAAGAGAAAGAAGTAAAAGGGTATTTTGGGTATTAAAAGAAAAGTGGAGGCGAAGAATGAGGAATTGTCGTTATCCTTTGTTGTTGATGTCGCAATCAGATGAAGGCATTCACAGGCGAATCGCGCCGGGCCCTGAGGAGAGCGTTCTCAACTTCTCTCTCTCTATATACTTCTTCTTCTTCTTCTTCCTTCTCTCTCTGAATCTGCCGTTACGCGGAAGTTTCTCCACATGCATTGTATACAACACAAGTCTTCAAGCTTCTTCTTCCCCGCTTAATAACCGCTTCTGATTTCTCTGTCGTTTCACGATTCTCTCTGCAATGGCCGCTACTGGTGATTTTTTCGAAGGGGTTAGTTTAGATTACTCCTTCTAGTGTCAGTTTCTGTTTGTTTCTCCATTTTTTCCAATCGATTTGGGTTTGATGCCTTTTTGTTTTGGAATCTAATCTTCGATTCGGAATATTGAGAAGGTGATGAGACTTACGCCTCTTGAGATTCGATTCTGGAAGTGTTTTTAATTTTTTTCCCTTGAATGATTCTATCTTCCTGCATTTGGCTATTTCTTTCTTTAGAGGGATCAATCAAGAGAAAGACTGAGTGTGTTACGAAGTACTAATCTAAGAAATGTTTAGTGTACTCGCTTACTTATGAGAAGAGAAATATCACTCCGATCAAATAACAACTCATTTGCTGCGTTTTTTGCTTTCTTTATTCTCCAAAATTTTGAATCTTAGAGACTCCTCAGACTTGTACTGTACAGTGTTACTGTTTGTATCTTTTTGATGGTCTTTTGGTCAACATGTTTAATATTTTGGTTGGATCTTCCATGTTGTGAGTCTTTGACGAAAGACTCTGCTATTTTCCAACAGGGGAAGCAGCAATTCGCAAGTGTTGCAGATGGGAACGATAACGGGAACACACCAGTCAAGTATCCAAGCTTCAAGGCAACTAAGCCTAGCTTCAGTGATGGTGGCAAACATAGCGCCATAGGTAAAGCTTAGGATTAACGCAGTTTAGATTCAGCATCATGAGTTAAATGACCCTTTTTTTTGCTTTTGTGATACAGATGTTTTTCCTCTTCTTGTCAAGGAGTCTGCATTTCCTTTGAATGAAGACTCTGACATCGATAATTCATTGGTAAGCCCTTTGACTCTGCTCTAAATCTACGATGTTTTTAAGAGTAGAAATTCAAGGCATCACGTTATTATCTGGTTGCATTTGATCTTTACTCAACTTCTTTACACATTTGAAAACACATTTGAAAGAGAGCCTGAACATGTTAGTTGGTAGATCACACGCAGATCTATGTAGACGTTCCCAAGTGTTGTGGGTGTTATATGGTAAAATGTGCTAAGTCCTCTAAACTCTGCATTTTCGTATAGGTCCAAGACGTGTGTACTATCTCAGTCCTACCTGATGAAGGAAGTACAATCCCGCAATGCACATCGCAGTTTACTCTCTTGAGCTTCGTCAAGGCTCTGCTTCCATCTAAAAATCAGATGTTGATGGATGCGCAGCTGAATTGTCAGAAAACGCAGAATCGCATCAATGTGCTACTGGGAGGCACAGATTCCTACCAGTCATGCGTTGTGGATATAAATGTCGAGAAAGGGAATGGTGGTGAGACGGTGACATCCCATGACGAAGTTGCTGGAAGTGTGAAATCTGAGAGTGTAGTAAGTTGTTTCTATCTCTGTGTTAACAATTATATATGTACTAGTTTTGCTTGGTCCAGAGATGATATCCAAATGTCTCACTCTTATGTTTTTACATCTCTTACAGCATATGCAAAAGGTATTGCAGAGACAAGCAAGCTTGAGCACTGGTAAGATATAACAATAATATCGGTAAAGTTGCATAATATAGGATTGATCTGATGTGTTTATTAACTGAGTCTTGGGGAAGTTTTTGTTGCAGATAAAGCTATCTCCGAGAGATGCCATGATGTACCAACGAATAGGTGGAGAAGATACAAGCGTGCTGCTTCATTTGATTCAAGGAAAATCGTCATCCTATTCTCCATCTTGTAAGTATATATACACCTCTACCTAATTTCTTGGATATATGCGTGTGTATTCACTATGAATGTATTGGATCGCAGATCAAGCGTGGGAACATTGATATTGATCTACCTGACACTGAGAGTGAGGCAAAACGGAGATAGCAGCTTCAATCATATGTAAAACTGTAACATCTATTTTGGCATCTTTCTCCTTCGTTGTCTCTCTTTTGAAAATCTCTGTCCCTAAACTCGTCTTTTGTTCCGAGTTTCATAATGTTGATAAAGTGGATACTTTCTTTGTGAATAGCACTTGCGAATGCTTGCTTATTGCTTAATTCCTACTTAACGTGTAACTAAACAAGGAATTCAAAAGAATCAAGTATTCATAACCTTGAATAGTTTTTTTATGACAACATTTTTGTTTTTTTGATTAAGTAATTCTATGTAGAAAACAGAAAACTATTATGGAGATAGAAGTTGACACAGACAACAGCAAAAGACACTTACTCACGTCCTTGACTTGATCAGACAATAGTTGAAAATTTCTTCCGCGCACGTAAAAAGACAGAATAATTATAAGAGAACCCATCAAAGCTGATTTAGCTTTATCAAAGAGATGTCCAATTCCGCCGCCAAAGAGCCTCCGACGAAGGAGGAAACGTCACCGTCGTTATCTTCATTGCCAGACGCGGTGGCTCATAGCTTCCTGGCTCGAGTCCCGAGATCGGACCACAAGGCCATATCTCTGGTCTCCAAGAAATACCGGTCTCTCGTACTATCCCCTGAGCTATACAAGACGCGATCACTAATGGGTCGCAGGGAAGAGTGCCTCTACGTATGCTTAAGCTCCAGGCCTTACTCAACACCTCTCTGGTTCATCCTCCGCCGTGAAAATGTCAAAACCACAGAACCCGCCGCGGAGTTGATTCCGATCTCTTCTTTCCCTTCTCAGCCTCAAAAATTTTCCTCTTTCGTATCGCTGGATTGTGGGATTTATGTGATGGGCGGATTCATAAACGACGATCGCACCTCCGATGTCTGGTTCCTGGATTGTCGGTCTAACAAGTGGCGTCAGGTCTCTTCCATGGGAGTGGCTCGAGCCGCCGCAGCCGCTGGAGTGGTAAGCGGGAAGATTTACGTGTTCGGAGGCTGCGAGGACACGACCTCCTCCAAATGGGCAGAGGTATTCGATCCAAAGTCACAAACTTGGGACACTTTGGTGCCAATGGACGATCGGAACGAAGGTGATAATTCGATCCGCGAGACCCTTGTGATGGAAGACAAGGTTTACGCAGTGGATATATGGAACGGATGCTTCTATTATTGGCCGAGTCAAGGTCAATGGGGAAGAAGGAAACCAGAAACCCAAAGTTTTTATTGCGATAGCTTCGGGAATATGTTTTGGCGTGAGTCAGAGGAACTGGAGTGGAAGAAAGTTAAGGGTTTGGAGTCTCTACGGAAGTTTTTTCCTAGGTCGTCCGTACGGACGTGTGCGTTGGAGAAGCGTGTCAGGAAGCTGAGCAATTTCGGTAACAACATTGTCGTCTTCTGGGTTGGACCTTGGTGTGATGTTTGGTGTGCTGAGATTTCATTGGAAAGAAGCCAAGAGGAAGGTGAGATTTGGGGCACCATTGAATGGTCGGAAGCTGTCACCATACTTGATCATGTTGCAGTTTGAGGTTTTGTATTCTGCTACTGTCTATCTCTAATCGAAATCATATCACAAGACACAAAATGTATTTGTTTCACTTGTGCTGTTTGTTCCAAGAGCTATAATCATTCTTGTTGTATATGATTTACATGTTTTATATTCTGTTTCTGGCAATGTCTAGTCTAATAAGATGAAAATCACAAAAAAACTTTCTTGATTCCCTTTTTTTTTTTTTTGGTTCTTTGGTTCACAGAATATGTTTCTTAAACAGAAAATGTTTATTTTTGAATCAACAAGAACAGCCTCCTCCACCACCTCCTCCTTGTTGCTCACCTTGCGATGAATTTGAAGTGGTCTTTAGGTTCACATCGACCATGTCCTCTGATTTTGTCGCCGATGAATATGAATCCATCCCAGGTAATGCTGCAGCAATCTTCCGGAACAAAGCCTGCAATGATATGACACTCGTCAATGTTTGTGAGAGAAATCAGAAAACAAAACAACTCGCTCAAGTCCTTATATAATTCTAGCTCCTGTTTTTGTATACCTTAATGTTGAAATTTTCTTTCGCGCTGGTTTCGATGAACATCACTCCATGCTCTTTACCCTTGTCTTCCCCTTCACTGATCGATACTTGCCTGTTTTCATTATGAAAAGCCTGTTATGATTGACTCATAGAATCATTTACCCATGGAAGCTGATATTGCTCTTTTTTTTTACCTTTTCTCAACAAGATCAGTTTTGTTTCCAACAAGAACAATAATAACGTCCCCTGAACCTCTTTCTCTGTGTACATCATCGATCCATTTCGATATATTCAGAAACGTTTGCCTATCTGCAAAACGAACCACAATGTATTGAACACATAACACACACAATAGTGTACTAAATAGTGAAAAAGAGGTAGATAACAAAGCTCACTCACTGGCTACATCATATACAACTATGGCAACAGAAGAATCTCTGATGTAACTTGGGATTAGACTCCTGAATCTTTCTTGCCCAGCCGTATCCCTTCAATCAAAAACCAATTTTTCTTAATCTTTGGGGTTACCCTTTATTTAACTAGCACATAACACATATGTGATTCTTTGACAAGGAATGTTCTCCCAAATCTAACGTGGTTTGTTTCAAGTAAAAAAACTTATAATTCTCACCATAGCTGCAAACGAACTGTTCGATCTTCGAGGTACATTGTTTTCGACAGAAAATCAATCCCAATGGTAGGCTGCAGAGAGAATACGATTAAGGAAGGCTTAATGACTAATTAAAACGTAATTAACACGTCAATAACAAGAGGTTACACGCAAAAAAAAAAAACAAGCAACAGTACTTAATATCGATCGTCATCATTGTCAGGAGACAAATTAGACCATCACACAGAACAGATTGATCATAGGGGAAAAACTAAGTGATCAACGACGGAGAATCGACCAATTCGAGATGTAATTTCTAACAAATCGTAACACAGACAAAAAAACCGATCTTCGAATCAAATAAAACAAAAAAACGAGAACCAGAATTAACGCAAAGAATTTCAAGAAAATCAACAAAAGAAGCTGAAGGAATAACAATCAAAATCAAAGATGGGAAGGGAAGGTGTTTGATTTTGAGTACTACCTGGTAAGTGGTATCGAATTTATCATACATGAAACGGGTGATGATGCTGGTTTTTCCGACAGATTGATCACCTAAGAACACCAGCTTAAACTTGGCCAAAGCAGAAACCGCCGCCATTTGAAGGAGAAAGGACAAGGAAATGGAAAAGAGAAAGAAAGTGGTAGAGATCCGAAATTAGAGCAGATTTCTTCTTCTTAGCTTTCGAAAAGAAAGAAAGAGAAGGCGAGCACGACGACGACGAAGACGCGGTCGCACACAAAGCTGATATCTCCTTTCGCCACGCGCCAAGAGTTTGCAACACCGATCAAATTTCAACGATTTCAACGATTTCAACGGACTACTTATAATATGGCGCGTGTATAACACTTTATATTATGATGATGAGATATGTTTTCTATTATCTCTCTCTCTAGTTTCTGTATCTAACATGTTTGCAGTAAATCTCTTTTTATTTTGTGTAATGCGTACAGTCTAAAATCATCTTCACCTTCTCAGATTCTGACATATTCTATTATCAAATCTTAATGATATTTTGCATCATATATTCAAAAAAAACACAAACAAAATTAATATCATACCAAATAAGAAATTACTAATAATTCTTTAAAATCTTTATTTAATTATTATTATTATTATTATTATTTATTTGTTTTGAAACAAGGGATTTATTTGATTAGTTACTAGTATATAAGATACATAGATAGCCAACGATTTTCTCATTTGATAGCATACCTTTCCCTGTTTTTTCTTTTGGGCATCAATTGCAAACATTGCCTCACCATTTCTTTTGGTAATTAGAGGTTTTGGACTCTTTTAAGATTTCTAAGAAAAAAACAAAACACTAAACTAGTAGCCCACAAATGGTGGATTTTTTTGGAGGATGATTAGAGATGGCAACAATGGCTGACGTAGTGAATTGTTATAATTTACAAAACGTTTTGGCATATCTACTTTTACATTCTTATGTGACTGAACATAAACCCATCTCCACAGAGGCATAGACAAATATAATACACCATGACTAGTAGGAGTTATACGCTTATGCATTCTTGCAGATTGTAAAAAATGGAAAAGGCTTTAAATTCTTGCGAGCTCATAGCTAATGTCTTCCATAATCATAAGTAGAGAAAGATTAAAGATTTATTCGCCAAAATAACAGACAATCTCTGAGAGCTTATACGATTCAGATTCACGATCAAGCTCGTCTCTTTTTAACAGCAACTTCAATCGAACAGAAACAAAATCCGATTAGCTATAAGAAACACAAACCCATGTTGGGATCAGAAAAAAGGCCCTACTTACCGCCAAATCTCATGTTGCTCCATGGAAACTTCGCCCCCGCCACAGCAGCAGCCCTCGCCGGCGAATTCGACCTCTCACCGCCGCGACGACCTTTACCTTTCCCATAACCGCCGATTTCCCTCTTCTCCTTCTGCTCAAGCCAGTGACTCTTTTTGTCGTCTTCTTCCTCCACAAAGCTGGATCCTTTCGCTTTACTCTTTCTATCTTCTTCGATAAACTTCACCGGGAACAAATCCCTAGAAATGGATAAAGGGTTTTTGAGAGTGACGTAAGCCTTCTTGTAATCCGCCTTTGCAATCAATAATCCCCCACGCTTCTTCTTCTTCCCATCCATGTTTAAAGTATTCACCTTTTCGACCTCGAATCCGTAGAGAGACTCGAGGACTCGCTTGATCTCAATCTTGGTCGCGGAAGGGATCGTTTTGAGCGCGAATTCGTGGATGTTCGTGAGCTTTGTAGGCATCAGAAGCTTTATCGGAAGATTCGCGAAATGAACCACTCGTCCTCCCAATCTACTCCCCATTTCTCGACAGACTGGAGATTTGAATCGGCGAGTCCGTTTTCTTCTCAGATAGGTTAAAAAATGTAAGAGAGGGTTTATGTTTATTTGCTTTGTTCTTCCCTGAAAACTTCTTTCCATACGCTTTATTGGGCCGAAATAAAGTTTAATGGGCTGAATGTGCCTAATATAAAGATGCTTGAGAATTCTTTATTTTGAATTTCAGTCCAAAATCATTACAAGATTTCCGAGTTACAAAGTGAGGAGTATTTGAGATGTGACTTAGCCGCTTACAAGATCAGAAAACAACATTACATCATTATACTACACATTTACAAAAGAGAGCCTCACTTTTTTTATATTCATTTCATAAATTTTTCATCGTGATTATCACCATCTGCAAATACCAGGCTCCATTGTTTTGCTGAGAGCTAGAATCTCATCATACTTTGAGCCATACACAAATCCCCATAGCTGCAACAATCAAAGGTATTTTTTGTTTGTTTCAGTAAGAGGTTGAAACAAAAAATTGAATTTTTTTTTATAGGTTTTTATTCGCCCTTTCTAGAGGAGAGGGTTGAAGGTAACTACCTCTACTTCCTTAACATCAAAGTCCTGAGAGTTTGCGAGACAAGAGTTCCCATATGTCTCTGAGTAAGCACTTGATCCGCTTAGCCTAAAAAGAACACGATGAGTCAAACGAATTGAGGGATCATGGCTTTGATGTTTGCCGAGGAAATAGGATTTTTAAGAGTGTGGTATGAAATCTTACAGCTCACTGTCTAGATAGAGAGCAAAATGTCCACCACCGCCTAGAGCTAGAAAGTCCTTGGAGCATAAAGTGTAGAACCGATTTGCGCCTGCTCAATTGCAAACCACAATTACAAGTGAATACGAAATAGACTCCAAAAAGCTCTACGTTGCTGAGCAATGCATATTAATATTACCCGTGGGACGGTATATTGCAGGTTGTCCAGACTTATTCGTAAAAACAAATGTACTGTTGGTTCCCTGACACCAAAACAAGACAAAGAAAGAATCTCAATTAGAGAGAAATGAAAGAAAATTTGATAGACGGAATCTAATAAAGATTGGATCTTTGGAACCAAACCTGATACTTTTTATCAGTTGGTATCAAAGGTGCCTCCACAAGCCCACCAAAAACCGAACCTTTTCTGTCTCCAACAACCTGAAACAGTGGTGATTTTCCTCAAAGAGGTCTACGAAAAGGTCCAAACTTCTTTATCAAATGAAACCAAGTATTTGCGCCAGTAAGTGAATTTTCATTTTTACCAGTAAACTGAGACCAGGCCAGAGGAGGCTTTTCCTGTACAGCGTTGACAGTGATATACCGTGCCTCCATGTACTAAAAACCGCAGCAGATTAAAATTAAATGATCACCCACACCGATAAAATTAGAAACCAAACTCTAAAATGCTTTGAATGTAGTTCTCTCACCTATAAAGCAATATCCATTTCCTCCCTTGAACTAGCGCAGGAAGTGAAGTATAAAGGGAACGTCTTGACTGGTCCGATAAAAGTAAAGAGGGCTCCGAAATTTCAGGTATAATTGCTTGTACTATTGTTGCTTCCTCTTTAGCATTATTATTCTGCACCGGCTTCATCTCCAAGCCATCATATTCTGTCTCTTCATCATCTGGTTTCACGTCAGAGTTTCCCTTCCGCTCCTTAACCCCGGGAAACTTAACAGCCTGATAAAAGTTCCTCAAATGCTGTTTATACTTGGACAACAAGCTCTTCTTTGCACCACTACTAGTAGTAGTCTCCTTCATTGTTCTAGAATTCACCGAAGATGATGACGTATCGCTTGTTTCTGCCTCTGAATCTTCTTCTTCTTCTTCTTCTTCTTCTTCTTCTTCTTCTTCTTCTTCTTCTTCTTCTTCTTTATCGTCCTTATCCTGATCTGTTTTCTTGTCTTTGGGATCTGAGGATAACAATGAACCAAGGAATGCAGAGAAAGAAGAAGTGTCTGGTTCGTCTACCAAATCCTTAGGCTGCTCTTCAGTGATAGACTCTAGTTGATTTCTCTTTGACTCATCTTCCTCATCCTAATTAAGCAAAACTTGAAACTTTACAAGAGTGTAAACAGGAAAACAGAAAGGAGCTCATTAAATGATACACACAAATTAAAATTCCCCTAGAAACACTCAATTCTCAAGCAACTAAAGCATTAACGCATTTCCGATTTCACACCAAAGCCAAAAGCCAGAAACATATTACAAAAAATTCCAAAAAAATACCAAGCAATCGTCAAGAACAAAGATAGAATCTAATGTCAAAACCCCAAGAACCCTTTTTTAGAAAAACAAATTGTCGGACTGAGTCAACAACAGAGAAAAAAAAAAGATGAAAAATTTGGGTACCGGAAGAGGACGAGCGGAGGAGGGTTTATCAGAGATCGGATTAAGAAGACCGGCGGTGAGATCGGTTACGAAGTGCACTGCTTTGCTTCTGAAAGATTTGTGTTTCCCCATTATTTGTCTCCTTGTCCTTTAAACTATCCTATTTTTAGTGAAAAATTAAGACTTTCAGATTCCACACGATCCTTTTGACGAATCTACACCACAAAATGAGTCAGCTCTCTCTCTTTCCTTCTGGTCTTTCTGTATTAGCTGTAGATCATTTACCTAATAAGCCATAGATAGAAAATTAGAAACAACAAATTCTAAAGAAGAAAGAAGAAAACCACCTATCTCTCTGTCTGTCTCTCTTTGCCTTTCTTATCCAGTTTACTTTCCCTCTGCTAAAATTTCCTGAGAAGCTATTTTTTCAAGAGGGTTTTCGATATTGAACGTTTTTGAGACAGCTTAACTAAAAGAGAAAGATCATTTGGTAGACTGCGGGTGAGAGAAGATGACGAGGAAAGGAAAAAAAGTAGACTTCACGCTTTTCATTATATCATATAGTTATTATATTTTTGTTTATAAATGAAGATAAACAAAAAGACTCCATGGCCCAATGGATAAGGCGCTGGTCTACGAAACCAGAGATTCTGGGTTCGATCCCCAGTGGAGTCGTATTTTTTTGATTCTACTTTTTTTAACATATAGTACTAGTCCGTTTTCAATCACGAAGAGCAAGCAAAAAAGCAGAAACAATGGCCACGAAGATCAGATAACAAGCTGAGAAAATTTAAAGAGGGACAACAACTCAGAAGGTAAAAAACGATCCATACAAAGAGATCTCTTGACATATCCTAAGAAAAACCTGAAAATAGCTTTCAAGCGTTTTCGACATTGGCGAAACGAAACGAAACAAAGACATCTAAGAAACTAGAATCTAAAGAAGCTGAAACGTGAGAGCTTTTAGTTGAAAATGGCAAGTAGCCAGGCCCGAGTCTTAGACCAATGAAATGCTGCTCTCACCGCCAGGAGGCTTCCTCACACCGCCAAAATAGTCTCGAGACTCTGACTTCCCGTCTGCGAAAATATTGTTTCCGCTCATTTCCCGGAGTTTAGCAGAGCTTAACTGCTTATCAGCAGATCCAGGGGATTCATCGCCTTTGAAGATGCCGTTGCCAGTGAGCTCCTGAAACTTCTGGTTATGTATCTTTTTTGATGTCTTCACAACCGGTTCTTCACTGAATAGTATGTTGCTTTGTCCTCCTGCAGGCTGTTCAAATTATGAAGTAAGAAAAATCACATTTTTTAGTTGATGAAATTTCATTGGTAACATTTTGATTCCTGTCACATTCCTATATTTCATAAACCAGAAAACAAAAAACAGATTTGGGCACCAAGTTTTCAGCTTCCTATAAGAGCAATGCCAAAATAAGTTTACTTACATTGGAAACTTTGACAGAAGTGCGCAAGTTCCTCGGTGCAGGCTCTCCCATGTCTCTGTTTCCTCTAGCTTCTTGTTGTGCAGCAGCCAAGGATCGAGGCTGAATCTCAGGTGGAGGTCCAAAGATGTCATGGCCGCTAATCTCTTCGATCTTGGCACTTGATATCTGCTTCTTGCTCTTTAGATCTGCCTCCGTTAGCAAGTTTCCGCTCAGCTCTCTTTGCTTTGCAACCTCAGTTAAAGTGGTTGGTTTCTTCGGGGAAACATTCCCGTCTGCGCTGAAAGATATCTGACTCACTCCGTTGAGAGTTTGCTGCAAAATTCAGGATAATGACTTTCTCCATTTCGAAAAAAAAAAAGACTTTTCTGTATCTGTTGAAACATAAGACAAGCAAGTTACCTGATAGTAACGAAGTCCCGTCTTTGGATCAGTAGCATCGGCTTCATTTCCGCCTTTTGCCTCATCAGTAAATATGCCACTACCAGTCATCTCTTTTAACTTGTAACCTGAGCAATTCTTCCTGTAAGGATAAAAAAAACGAACTTTTAAACACTTGAAGATCTTGAAATCAACATAGATTATTGACCAAAGTAGGTAAGAAATGAAGTAACTAGCTATTAAAAGATTTCACTTTGTGAATAAATAATAATCAAAGAACAGACAAAGAAAGATCTGCACATCAGAAAATGAAATAAACAATATCACTATACAGAACAACAGTAGTAGTTCGACATGTAATGGTGGGGCTTGATGAACAAAGAATGTTATTAGTAAATTAAAATAAAGATTCTCAGAAAAGCCAAAAGCATTGACCAATCCCTTTCATTAGTTCATGGGATCAATCAAATGATAATTACAAAGAGAAAAAGAACTGACTTGATACGAAGAAACCATTTTCTGAAAAAAAAAAAGGCAATCACTTTCAAGAGCTGCAAGATCAAGCGTTTAAAACTTTTGTTTTCATCTATAAATACAAGTATCAAAGTCAGGCCTTTAAAGCAAACAAATCCAGATAATAGATCTGCTAAGGAAATCAAGCTTGAAGACGCGATTTCATGAGAGAAGAAGAGACTAATGGATCTTTACAGCTTATTGAGCGACTGAGCTTCCTCATCTGTGATCTGACCGCCGCCGAGAACCTTGCTGATTCCATCAGACGGCTGAAAAATGAAAGAAAGAAGAAAACATCAGCTTCTCAATGGGAAGATATAAGCGACATTTCTCGAAGCGAGACGCACCTGGTGAGAACGAGCGGCGGAAGCGGTTGAGTGTTCAGGAGGAGGAGTTTCCGACCAAGAAAGCAGATCGGCGGTGGAAGTGTGCGGGTTCCTCACTGGCGTGCTTCTCTCCATTTTTCTCTGTCTTTTTTTTTTTTCTTTCACTTTCTTCCGATAGAAACTTTTGAGCTAAAGGTTTATTACTTCAACGGATGATATTTTGTTTTTTCTTAAAAGCTTTGCAAGTTTAGTCTTTTATCAAGAAAATATAATTATATTTTTCTTATTTTCATTGCAGAAATCGAACTTTTTTTTAGTCTTATTAAGCTCAACGATCTAATCCAAATTGAGTAAAGAATTTTATCAAAAAGATACAATTCATCTCTTACCCAAAAAAAATGGTATAGTGTCTAGGGAAAACTACAATTTCATTTGAACCCATAGTAATCTAATTAGTATTTCAAAAAAAAAAAAAATAAATCGTTGAATATGATTTTGCTACATTTGTATATTAATTTATTTTAAAATTCACATAAAAAAAAAACAAATTCCAAACCATTACAAATTTGAATTTTTCCAAACCAAGTTTGAGTTCTGAACACATCTTTCTTTGTTTCACAATTTGAACACATCTTATCACTCCAAATTCTTTTTATTTATTTACAAATATAATTAAAAGATGAAGTAATCCGAACAAAAACAAGATCAATCTCCATGGAAATGGAAACAAACTGTACATTATTTAATGCCTAGATTTATTTAAATAATGAGTAATCACTATGATCTTTTGTTTCTTCAAGCTAAAACACATGACTCCATGGGAGAACTCAAAATGCTCCACCAATTCAATCATACCTACACTTATATATATCTAGAATCAAACCTATCGAAAGCAGTAACATCGACGCATTCTCTCCCGCTCCTTGGATCGAGGAGCAAGAATCGAGAAACTACATACCATATGCTTGGTGGTAAATATTTGCTTGCATGTGCATATGCTCTAATGGCTTAAGCTTTTATTATAGTTTTTAACTATGTTGACCTTCGTAAGTGTCTTTCTCAGTTTATTTTGTCGTCTGTTCGATCGAACGGAGCTCCCAGTTTCCTTCTCCATCAATCAGCCTTAGCTCCAAGGAATGGAACGGGATCAGAGCCGGACGCTGCGGAGGTTTTGTGAGAGAGTGATGAGATTTTGGTAAGAGTTTTTTTATGTGGTTTCATGGTAAAGAGTGAAAGGAAAAAGCTTACTTGTGATGAGGTTACGAAAGTGACTCCCATGTCTTTTGCAACCCTATAGAGCTGTTCCTCAACATCAACACTCGTCGCACTGCAAACCAAAGAGCGGGTACATATAAATAAAAGGGAAAAGGAATTGCAAACTACAGGAAAAATAGAGAAGAAGAGGCTTGATCATTTACTTGGTGCATTCATCAAGGATTCCAAACTTTGGTCTGTGAAAGAATAAACGTGCCTACAATACAGGAAAAAAGGCCGCAACAACTCAGATGATTCACGTGAATAATAAAAAACTATGCCTCTGGTTGTTGCTCTCCGAAGAGACTTACCATGCCTAGTCTCTGTTGCTCTCCAAGAGATAATATGTCTTCCCAGTTGGTAGTAGCATCCCAACCACTTTCATCTCTTTCCAAAAGATAAACTAACCGAACATTCTCCAGGATGGTTTTCAAATGACCGTCCAGGATGCCTCCAGCTTCAGTTGAGCTTTCTCCTGGTACTTACAACAATAAAGTATGAGAGATAAGATCATCAATTAACTTCTACATCAGTTCTTGTATGGTAGTAAGCGATAAGTTTCTCCATAAAATCAGTTATATTTGTGTGCGGAGAGAATTGATTTGATAATCAAATCGCCCTTTTAAAGTAAATGAATTTCTGGACTTACCAGTGGTGTACAACTTTGCTGCCCTTTTCACTGCTTCTTCTTTAGATAGAGGGTATATAATTTGATCTCTCAGCGTCCCTAAACATGTATAAGGTCTCTGTGGGACAAAAAAGATGCCATTCCCTGACCCAAGTTCTTTGATATCCAATGATGGTTTGGCAAGTCTTCCACATACAGTGGGCCAGATATCTCTAAGGACTCTAAATACAGAAGTCTTCCCACTACCATTTGGACCTGAAAATTTTGCTAGTGTTAGCTCTGAGCTCATTCAATAAGCTCAATGATGGAGATTATTTCACCAACCTGTGACGAGTAAGCTTTTCCCTGGAACTATTTCGCATGACAACTTGCTAGCCATCAATTTCTGAGCAGGGGTAATGATATCCACCGCCGAAAAGGAAATTCGATCTTGCGAATCCAAACGTCTTGAGTGGTTTGCTGAGGTAACACCTGAAAATTGTACATGAAAAATCACGAATAAAATTATCTCGAAGAACATCATTCTCTATAGCAAATGTCTAAGCCTAATAATTCCGAAGCATATAAGAACACATCCAGCGGAATTAGTGCATGAAAAATTACGGTCAACATTATGAATTTATGACTACATATACGTATGTACATAAAGCACCAAGATTTCGTAGCGCCTTGCCAAAGCGTGAACGTATATATGCTGTAGTACCTGACTGAGAAGCATCCAAAAACTCATCGAGCTCAAAAATTCTGTTAATACCACCAGAGAGCTCAAGGAACTTCTTGTGTAATTCAAGAATATCACCAAACGCCATAAAGCTTTGAGAGACAACAGAAGCTAGATACCGCAATGCATGTGCCAATTCACCTGGTATCAAAGACATCATGCAAGAAAGCGTTACATAGAGAACATGTACATACTTAGTTGGCTCACGTCGAAAAGTACTGTTTGGTAAAGGTGGTGACAGATATTTTTACTATAACTAAGTGTGACAGATGTTCACCTTGAGTGGAGACAAGTGCTCTGTCTCCTTTGTGTTCTAGGGCATACAACAAACTCAATCCCCAAGTCACATTATTGGGAAGTTGCTTTGTCACAAAATCATCAAGTATGCCATATAGCCATTTCTTCCTCAAGAGCATGAGCGAGTGGTCCAGTAGTGCCCTGAATTTTGTGTCAACCATCTGCTCCAATAAAAAACAAAAACACTTAAGGCAGATTCGCCAGTAAAATATGTCGTGTTAAAGCTTTATGCACACAAGTCAAGCCGTATCTGGCAAAAGGCCATAATTAATCCGTAAAGCAGTTTTTGTAGCTCTGCTTCACAATTAGATAGCCCATAATCCAACAGCTATAACTAAGGAAGTTGAGGCACTTACAGCTTTTTCTCGAGCTCCACCTCCAAAGAAAGCAATTGATTCAGCATGAGTATTCAGCCTCTCGTGCATAAACCTGCGTAAGCAGCAAGAAGTTGGTCCAGATAGTAGCTCTAAAGAAATCGATCATCTACAAACTGAAGGACACGTACAAAATTTACCTAAAGTTCCCCTCAAGCTGCTGTTCTTCACCGGCTAGATCACCGAAATCGGGAGCAACATGTCTCAAAAAACCCAAACCAAGTAACATATACGTGTAAAGTATCGCAACTCCCCTCTGACCAGTCAATAGCTTCATCCTCCAGGTGAACCTTCAATTTTTTTTTTCCGTAATTTATAATTCAAATCAAGATCCACAAACCATGAAACAAATATCAGGAAATCAATCCAACAAAATGTACTTACCAGAGAATGTCAACCGATGGCTTTACCATTCCAGTAAGAAGTCCAGACAAGTCAGTGGTTAACTTTTCCAGGTCACGAGTGAGTCTCTGGTCCGCATCAATACTATTGCCTGACATGTGGAAAACCTGGATAGATATGAACCCAATGAGATCTTTAGTGTCTCTAAACTTGCGATATCAACTTACAAGAAAATAACAAACAAACAGCCTCTATGAAGTATAGACCAACCACAAATCAATATCCATTTAAAATAGGAATGGTCAGCATACTTCTTACATAAGTATAAATAAGACATCATGCTTTCTTTTTAGCGTTTAGGTCACATTGCACTGAATAAGTTGAAAGTCATGATTCACAATACATGAATACGGCATGTTAGCAAAGTATCTTCGAGTGTTATAGATTTAAATTGACCTTGTAAAACGCATTATTTCTCAAGTAATTCCGCAGCAGATGTTGAGTCAAACGAATCCTCCACCCTAAAGCTAGCCTTTGCGTTAGATGCCTGAAAAAAATGTAACAAAAAAGGTTAGGTGAAACCACATCAGCAAGGGGTTTCCTAAATGTTAACTAATAATCTAACAAAAACTAATTTCATCAGACAAGAAAAGCAAAAACAACAAATAGAGGTTTTTTCATTCAGCAATTTAATAAGTCGTGGCAAGGAGATAGTAGGTGGGCTTTCGAGACATTTAAACAGGCATAAACAGGAAAGCTTACCTTAATGACGGAGCAATAACAGCAGATGCACCACTTTGGAGAACACTCAAACCAATCAGACGAACAAATGCTGCCTTATCTTGCTCCAAGACATACTTCACAGTAGTCCCTGCAAAAACCAGATGTGGTTGTTAGAAAAGGAGCCCTATCAATAAAACTAGTCCGGTAACAGACCAGGGTATGTGTACCATTTAAAGAGGCTATTCGATCAGAGATCAGTGTTCTTGAGACGACAAGGCAAGCAACCAAAAGCAGTTGTCCTCCTTGTTTGTCAAGTAGAGTGGGTATCTGAAACATAAAAATGAAGTAATGCGGCACGTATAAGTTAGCCAAGTGGAACAAATAGTTGGCCTTCCAAGGAAGCCAAAGTAATGCACTGAAATAGATAGCTGAGGGAATGGAAGTAAAAAAAAAAGCGTATATAATGTACTCATGTGAGGAATGCCTAAGTATTTTTTATCTAGGTTACCAAAATTTGGTACAAGTTTTATCAATAAAATTGACACTAGTAATTCAAGCTCACCAATGTGTTTAACATTGCAGCTACTCTTGATGGCAACCCCCTTGGAGATGTTTGAGGTTGAGGAAAACGAGGCAACACAACATTTTTATCAACAACTGGTGATTTTGCAATTAGTTGTGTCAAGTACGACTCAGCCTTTGAATTAGTAGTGGCAGATTCCTACAATAGCACCAAGTAACAAGGTTATAACCACCCAAAAAGCACCTCTCAATGAAGATTTTTTTTTTTTAAATGGTTTCATAAGCTTCTGAAGACCTTTCTAGCTGCAGCAAACGCTCGTTGAACAACCATCGCATCATTTTGCCGATCTGTATCTGAACTTTTCACTGACTCCATTCCAGCGTCCGTCAGAAGTCCAGCGTCGTCCCTGAAGGTTTAGTCATTTTAAATAAGTAAATGCATATCAAAAAACTTGATAATCCTCACAAACATGGTTAAGAAACAATTCCAACCTCTTGTAGTGAACACTCCATCCCCCTTCTCCGTCTAATGACAGAACAACATCATGGAATGCAACAAGGGCAGGACGATGGGAGATTGTTATGCAAGAAGTTCCCATAGCTCGAACCTTTGCAGCAAAACGTTCTTCCATATCAGTTGTCACAGCACTTGTGCATTCATCGAGAATAGCAAATTTGGGTTTGTGGTAGAATAGTCTGGCCATTCCCAATCTCTGTTGCTCTCCAAGAGATAATTCATCACCCCAGTTAACCTCTTTGTCCGGTTCGTAGCGATCCAATAAATATTCGAGGTCAACCTACAAAAGCAAGTCCACAAAAATAAGCAAAACATACAAAGCTTGATAGAAAAGGAACTATCCAGCGATAAAATAGAGAAACTAGGATACCAACATTTTCCAATAGCTCCACCATTCCAGTCTCAGTGAGTGGTACAGTCTCGTGTTCAGAAGTAAGAGGATATATTAACTGGTCACGAAGTGTTCCTACTGCCATATATGGGCGTTGAGGCACGTAGAAGATCTCCTTGTTAAGATCAGAACCAACTCCTGGCTTCACAATATGCCCAGAAACCAGGGGCCATAGACCTCCTAATACTCGGAAAAGAGAACTCTTGCCACTTCCATTAGGACCTACGATACATATTGTTTTCGAAATAGTGAAATGGGATCAGGCAAGCAAATCTGAATGTTATTGCATAAATTAAAACGATAAAAAAAAATGAATACCAGTAAATCAATTCCATGTGTAGCTACACCATTTCACTAGCACCTTAATCGTTATATTGGACAAGAATGATTCGTCTAAAACTAGGCATAGCAAATCTAATTTTGGCAAGGGTTATATTGTTATCCCTTTCAGAATACAAGAACAAGTACTTCTTCCACGAAACGGTACTCCAAATTCACATTCCCATTTTTTTTTTTTCTTTATAAGGACAACAAAGGGTACTAAACTTTCCATCTTTGCTACTCATCGCAAGGATCACAGAACAATATAGTAGCAGCATAAGCTATTTTATCAATCATTTTTGCCATGAAAAGGGAAATTGATAGTAATATTATGTCACTCTTTAGATATAAAGCGTGCACCTGTAATCAGAAGATTAGACCCTTGCTCAACTCGAAGGGTGAGATCCTCCACCAAAACATTTCCCGTTGGAGTAACAACCTGAAGTGTATTTAGTAACATTAAAACACACAACATTTTGGAAAAGGATTACAGTAAAATGAATCTGTGTTCCAACTACCTTGACACCGGAAAACTCAACATAGTTAGCTTCACTTAGGTAATTTCTGCTTCTATTTCTCTGGAAAGATGTTTTATCATCACCACTAAGTTCTCTCGAAACAGCCATCAACTCATGGATTCGGTCAGCATAACCACTGTTGGAAGCAAAAACATTTCAATAATTAGAAAGCATAGCCATCACGTGTGTAAAAGTAAGTTTAATTCATCGTCTCCCTCGTCTATTATATCACCAGTATCTCAAAATTCAAACGCCCAGGAAGAATGTTTCTAGAATTAGAAAAAAAATAATAATAATCCTTTGCCAATGTGCTGTAGGGACTACCAACTGAACTCGTACGCTTTTGCTTATGGTAAAAACGATCAATTCTTCTTAGTAGAGTATTTAACCGCAAACAAAAACATATGTCTACAGATTTTCAGACGAACAGGTACACAATGTTTACGATTTAAGCATTACCTGAGTCGATTGAGCCGCCTGGAACTTATAGAAAGTGTTCCCAACGCCTGAAAGAGAGAAATAATAACACTGGTGTGATATCTTATATTGCTTAGCATCTCGGCTCTTCCTAAGGTCGAGTCATCAGGTCTTAGATGCCCAGAGAAGAACGGTTCGATAATCAGAATAACAGCAACTGTGGCACCAAGATACTTCAGCAGGAAATCTTGGATCATACCAAACCACCAGTGATCATGAAGCACGTCACTCATATGGCTAACAAGATTCTTGAACTTTTGTTGTATATGAGATTCTTCCCTGGTTTCCCCACCATAGAATGCTATGCTTTCCGAATGAGTCCTTAAGCGTGAATGAAGTTGCCGGTACTCCCCTTCCAACTGCTGTTCTTTTGACATCAATTTCCCAAAAGAAGGAGAAAAGTTCCTTATCGCAGTACCGGCTCCCAGTACATATGCCTACCCAAAAATTGTTCAGATTAGTTCAGCAGATCGAAAGAATTATACTGTGAACGGATACAAGGCAAAGCAGCATAAATGGCCCAACGTAAAGTCAATCTTGCAAACGAAGAAGATAAAACAATAATTACCAGTATCCAGAAGATGT
Organism: Eutrema salsugineum; assembly: GCF_000478725.1. Lineage (NCBI taxonomy): Eukaryota > Viridiplantae > Streptophyta > Magnoliopsida > Brassicales > Brassicaceae > Eutrema > Eutrema salsugineum. Next base: position 635,935 of record NW_006256909.1, on the reverse strand, counting down.
ATTTTGGACTAGCATATGAACACAAGCGCCATGCATACAATATTCCATCAGTAACTGCCGTCAAATCATCCTGTATAAGTTCGCTCAACTCAGACGAGAATCTTGGTACATCGCTGGCAATTCGTTGCTCGGGGTGTGTTATCCGACCATCTACATGTGATATTTTATAGTATACCATATTCTGAAACAGTAATAAAGGATGATTAGAGTGATATCCAGCAGTGTGAAGTATACTCGATATGCTCACTTGTCAAAAACATACTAGCATAACGACATGGTAAATAATTGAATTGCCTCCATTCAGAAAAGACGACAATAGCTACCTCAAAATAATGTGAATGGATAAGTTTCGTCAATATCTTCCTGAATCGTAAACTCAAGGCCCCAGTTATGTACTTTGATGTAGAGTGCATCGTCGATAGCATGAAACACAGCATAATATTCTCGGAGATAAGACGTAGAAACAGTGGCGCACGCCTTAAGAAAGCAGCACGGAATAGGAACCCTTGTACTTTCGCCAATCTATTGCTCAAAGCAGTTCTAAAAACCTGCAATTTGTTTTAAAAAAAAAAAAAAAACAGATTGGAAAGAGTACTAGGCTCGCACAAATAAGAAAAATAAGCAGACTTTTCCCAGCTCTTGGCCACAAAGTAAGGTTGGTGTTTCTTTCAGCTAGAAAATTGAGACATTTGAAATTATATAACATGAGTTGGGCATTACCATGATTATCAAAACATCTACAGGATTTGCAACAACAAAGAGAACAAAACATCTCAGTAGCCACCGTACAGAAAATTTTATATGAGCAAAAACAGAAAGAAAAAATAACAATGTGTTTTAACGCAATGAGAGGAAATGCATACCACTGTGGCCACTAGTGCCAAAAGATCCCTGGCACCCATTTTTCCCATTTGAGACAGAAGAATAGCAGTCAGAACCTGAAGAGACTTTAATCCTCCTCCTTTCTTCTTTTTTGTGGCTTTTTTTGCATTTTTATCATTTCCTGTCATCTTTTCCAATGCCTCATCATCATCACTCTGACCATTGCAATGACGCGAAGAATCAAGCCTTCGGGAGCTGATCCTTGATTTCAAGTAAACAGCAGCTCCGCCGGCAGCTACGATTCCAGCAGCAAGCAGTATAGATTTCCTATAGAATTTTTAAAGAGGATGAGAGAAATGAAACAAAATAACTAATGAAAAATAGCAGATAAAAAATAATGAAAGCTCAGCCATAGAAGCATCAAAAGAGGCAAAAGGAGACACGAGAAGAAGCAGAGCAAAGCAAGTATTACCGTCTTGAAGCTACAAGACCTCGACCCCGCTCAGTTAACTGCAAAAGCTGGAGAGAAGGCATGGCTGGAAATGTATTTTCCAAACCAAAACTAGGTTCTTTTTTATAACAAGTGTCCAAAACACCTGAAATGATACCAAACTAAAGGGTTATAGAAAAAACTAGGACAAACAAATTGTTTAAACAAAAATATCGAAACTGTGACCATTGAGATTAATGCATTAGAAGGTTTTTCACACGTTCGTATAGTAGCGAAAACTAGGAACAGGAACGAAAAAAATAATCAAAATGATATTCTGTGTATTAACACGCGTAATTAGAAGACCAACAAAGACAGAATTGTTTTAAGAACCCAGAAAAGGCGTTCCTGAATACATATGAAAAAGCTAGCAATGCTTCCCACTTATCAAATCTGGATTCTTAGTATTCTTTTAAAACCACAAACAAAAAATGTCAACTTGAATCAACTTGATAAAGCGAGATTTTCTGATCAAAAAATCTTATAAACAGCTTATTTCTAATCAAACAAAGCTGAAGCTGAAGAACAAATATAAACGTTTCAATGAACGGATTCAATCTTTTTTCGTTATTGATGATTAACAGCTAACGATCGGGACCAATTAGCAAATCCATGAATAATAATTACCTCAGCATGAGAGATTCAAGCCAACGAATCTATTCAGAAAAACAAACAAAAATAGAAGCGAAATCGCTCTCCCCTCTCTCACTCGTTTCTTCGTAAGTTTGCAAAAATCGGAAATCGTAACACCCACTAGCTTGTCCTCCTTTTTAAAATTCTACACCATCTGAATCTCTCTACTCCGTAGATTATACTCCGGCACCAACGGCAACGATACGTACCAGTCCACCGCAACGGAAATCACCAAATCGAGAGAAGGAGAGAGAGAGAGAGAGAGAGAGCCGAAACTTGGGAAGAGAAGAAGATGATGACGCTGATTTTACACGTGCGAATAGAATAACTTGTGCCATTTTTATTTTTCTCTCTTTTATCGATTTTACGGATACAGCAAGATATTTTTACATTGGTGACTTCAAAAATAATAACCTTTTTTTTAATTCATCTACCCATTAGTCTGATGTACAACTCTGTATAACAACAAATTTCAAAGTTTACTAGAAAACATAAATTCGGTATTTATTATAGTGTTTATTCGGAGATTTAATTTTTATTATAATAATGCAATGCAGGACTATGCATGTATGGAACTGTTGAATCCTAGGGACCGATTCGATTGGTAAGTTTGTCTTTCCTTTTAAGGAAAATGTGATTGGAGTGTAATCTTAAATATGATAGACATATTAACTGACAAAATCCTATTTGCTACTTAATTTTTGGAAAAAAAAAAATTATAGCTCCACTGTTCCACAGTAATAAGGTCAGAACATCTGAAATTTGCTCGAATTCATTGAATCATTAAGAACAGGGATTTGCAATATTTGATTCTTTTTTAGTTCTGATATGGATACACTGTTATTTTGTAAGTTTAACACAATTAAAAAATTGCTTATGAGATGTGACCAGAAAAATAAAATAAAAAAGGCTCAATTTGTGAAGTGGGAGAAGTGCAAATTGTACACAGCATGATTGAAGCACACAAATCAATGTGTGATGTCTTTCTTACCTCTTTCTGACAATATTACATCACCCTTAAACGAACCTACAAAATTAGAAATATAAGATAACAAACATACACAATGTGTGAGAGTGCTTTACAAAACAAGTGGGGCTTAAATTGATATAAAGCCTGATTCAAAATGTTGTGGGCTTTTTTGTTCACGAGTCTTTTAAATCATCATGCACTAGCCTAACAACTCACACTTGGACCAATATTGAATATTTTTATGGTGCACCTGTCTTTAATGTCAGTGGCAAAACAAGAAGAGGATCAAAAAAACAAAACTAGTATTGCTCTTTTTTGGTCTGAACTGGTCTGAAAACATTGGATTTTCGAATTTAATAGGACATTTGAAAAATGAGTTTAATTTGAATTGAATTGAAGCGTTGTTTACTATGCTTTCAAGTAAAATTATGTTTTCTTTTATAATTTTTTTGGTAGCTTCTCCTTTTTTTTGTAACACATTGATAGTTTCTCCATACGCTTTATTGAACGTACACTCATATTGGATGAAAACCGTAATAAAAAATGATATAAAAATAAATAAAAATCTATACGCATACGTAATAGTGGGCATGGGCTTGAAACGGATGGCCCAGACGATAACACGTTTAGGAGCGAAAGGCCCTTTTGCTCACCACACATCGACACTCAATCGTCTATCCACCGACACAAGTCACACTACAGCACCCAGCTCTGTCGGTAACTTTCTAGATGACGGAAATACCCTCCTTTCTCACAAAAGTCTTCGACTCTACGATTCTGTGGAGCCCACATACATTAATTTTGACTTTCTGATTACTGAGAAACATTTTTTTATTTCTTTCGCCGTCCAAAAACAATATTTTACGAACGAGTTGTTTAGTACCAGACTACCAGTTTCACAACAGCAACATAAAATAAAAGGAAATCAAACCCAAGGACAAAAATAGAAAATTAAATGAAATTTTATTCCACATTCATCGATTGAATTATAAATACAATTGAAGTAAAATTCTCCAACCCCTCCCCCACTGTAGTAATTGTTCTTCTATTGCATTCTCAGCGAATATTTGCCGAAATTATCGAAATTAAGTAGAAAATTACAAAGAAAATAAAAAGATGTAAATAAAATGAAAATTTCAATTTTTCTTCCCTTCGTCACCGCCTTCTTCCAAGTACTCTTTCTTCCTCCGCTCGGCACTAGATAACAGACAAATCAGAAGAAAACACGTGGCATAAACACCGTGCACCTTCCAGTTAGTCTTCGGAGGCTGACGAAGCACCACCCTATGAAACACCGCCACGTAATAATGCAAACCCACGGCAAACCCGACGAATGTTTGGGCTAGGCCCAATACTTTGAGGCCCAAACCACATTCCGTCGAGAAGACGAGAACGAGGTACATGAGAAGAAGCAAGAGGTAGAAGACGTAGCCGAGTGTTTGCAGGATCTGCAAGCAAACGTATGTGGAGCTCGATGTGGCGTAGAGGAACTTGAGCGGTTCGATGCCCGTGACGAGTGATGAGAGACATAGGATTGAGAAGTAGATCGAGAGGTAGATTTGGATGAAGATTAGGATTTTCTGGAGTGAGAAATAGGCTTTGAATCGGTTGAAAATGAGGGAGACTAAGAGTAGAGGGACGAGGATGAAGACGAAGGAGACCACTGAGGCTATGGTTGGTGCGTATTTGTTGCCGAAATAGGGTTTGAAGTTTTTGGTGATCTCTTTGTTGGCTTTGTTGATGTAGTTTTTGGATGTGGTCGAGATTCGCTCCAGGTCTGGGATCAGGGATCTTTGGAATCTCGTTGGTAGATCTCTGAATTCGCTGACGAAATCGTCGTCTTCCTCGTCGTCGAGCCAGAAAGGTTTGATTTCTTTCTCCGGCTGTTTCGATTTGGTGACGGTCTTTGAGGATTTCTCCGAGGACGGTGCTTTCTTCTTCTCTGGAGGAGGAGAAAGTTTTGAACTTGGGGATTTCGTGGTGATTTTGTTTTTGGATGAGCTCGATTTGGACAGATCCGTTGGTTTTTTTATCGAGGAAGTAGTGGGTTTTGTAGAATTTGAGGATTTGGTTCCGGAAGTGAGCTTCTTGAGCTCTAAGCTGCTCTTGGTCGTGTTAGAGGAAGATTTGGTGGAGTTGAGTTTGGATGACGTACCCATGGAAGTCTTAGCGAGTTTAGTCTGGTTCTTGCTGGAAGACGAAGAAGAAGAGGAAGAAGAGATCGGTTTAATGAGCTTGGTTTGATTCTTCTTAGTACCTGATGTTGATGATGATGAAGAAGAAGAAACAGAACCAGTAAGCTTCTTTTTCTTAGGAGGAGGAGGATTTGTTTCATCGTCATCATCACCAATATCCAGATCTTTCACCAACAATCTTCTCACTCGAAAATGGGGAACTAGGATAGATTGTGTTTGTACCTCATCATCAACTGAAGTTTCTGATGAGGCAAAAGTGACAAAGAAAGAAGAACAAGAGAAGAGGAAGAGAATGAAATAGAGCAACAACACTACCTTTCTAAAACACAAGTAGTTGAGTGGAGCCATTATTTTGCTCTGAAACCTAGGAATCCCCTCACTGTTCAGACAGATCTTGCGAAAAGAGATCGCAAGCTTGTCAATATATAGGAAAAGAGGAGAGATAAGAGAAAGAAAGGAGAGAGAGAAGCATTAGTGACAGTGTGCGTTATGTGTATATATATGAGTGTTTCTATGTGTGAACGAGAGAGAGAAGATGGAGACCAGAGAATTTACTAAATTCAATCGTTTTGATAATGTCGATGTACATTACTGTTTAACCTCACCGTCATGTTGCAGACTCTCTGCTACTTGTCTAATCCCTTTTTTTTTATATGATTCGTCATTTTCTTGTATTTATGTGATTGTTCGTATTCGGTCAAGTAAAAAATCATTAGTTTTGAAAAATTATTGTGCGTGGGTGAGTGAAAACAATTGCAATCATTTGGGAGATCTAAAATTAGAACGGTCGCTTTCTTATAGCTTTGATGAAACATTTTGTGTATATATATAACCTAATATTGATGCACTCTTATATAAAAAACAAAAGGTATCTAATCGTAACTACTCCCACAACTCCTATCTGATTTTCAATCAATTGTGATGCCATTGTCAAGAGGCTATCTTGCCACTTAAAATATATTTTTAGTTTGATTCTAGATTAATATCGGGTCTAATTTTGAATGTTCAGTACTCTGTTTGATCGAATTTTCATTTTTCATACTATCAAGAGTTATTTATTTGTTGAAAATTATGATAACTACAAAATTAACAAGGCAACAAAATGGTCTTGTTAATTTGGTTTAATAATTTATCTTATTTTTACGTTAGCGAATTTATAGTTTGATGCAGAGACTGTTTACAAAAGAAAATACAAATAATGTAAGCTACTCGTTAAAAACAAACATGAAAAGGATATAAAGAAAAGGATAACAATTTAATGCGAAAGTGAGAAAGTTGAGATCACTCACATGGAGGACCAAAAACGACACTTTTTTATCTGTTTTTCTCAACGCGCTTTCATTTTAGTTTTTGTTCATGTGCTTGACTAATTAAAATAAAATAGATTTGTTTCCTCGTGTATATGTTTTATTAATAAGTGACTACTTGCAAATTTATAATAATTGACTTGCTCATTGTAAGTTTGTAAACTATAGACTCCTAAATGTTAATATATGTGTATTAATTGTATGATTATTATGTACTTACACATATTCTGTAACTTGAGTGTAGAGATAATCACATGTCATGTATTCTTAAGGTTTAATTAAGTTTGAACTCTAGGACAGATGGTATTTCAAGTATTCGAGCTTATGAATATACACAGAATTAGGGAGACTCAGTTGATTATCCAAAATTTCTTCTAACTAATCTTATTACCTATGAATCAGTATGGTCATTAACTATTCATAAATTTTTGCATGAATATTAACTAATCACCATTATGGGTTAATGTACAGATGATGTGGCGTTGAAATCAAAATTTTTGTACATGAGATTAAAACTATCTTTCACATAAGTGACGAACGAAAAAAAACCAAGTCAATGCTTTCGGAAAAAAAGTTAAGCAAATGTTTACAATTAGAAAAAAAAAAAGTTGTTTACAATTCCAGTCTTCGGCGATATAATTGGCAAATTATGTTAAACCAAAAATATACTATTAAAATATACTTCGGCGATATAATTCCAGTCTAACACTATTTTAGAAAATTATGTTAAACCAAAAATATACTATTAAAATTCATTTTCGATCCGTATATGTGTAGAAAACGATCCGACTGTTCAGTTAAAACCCCATAATGCTAACACTCCAAATTTCAGGATATTAAAACACTTAATTTCTCTACAACTATTACAAACACGCTTTAAAAAATAACTAAATGATGTAATGAGTTGCTGTCTTTTTGTTTGGGCTCATAACACTGACTCGCCCCTTTTTCCCAAGTCAATGATCAACGACTTTTGACTCCACAACGCTTTGACTAGTGAGTTAATAAAAAGTGAAATCATGAAAACATGATTGGATGCATTAAAGTGCGATAAAAACTAACAAGTTAGGAGTTAATATATAGAGATTCCGAAAGTCGAATCAAATGGCATAGAGTGAAACTATGAAACAGTTAAACCGAAAATAACACGAAACGAAAGTACTAATATTGATTCGTTGACCAAGGTCTTTGATGTAGAATATGGTGTGTGCTAAAACTCAGGAACAAATCCCAAAATGTGAATGTATTTAATTGACATTTGGAAAATAATTGACATTTTTTTGGCACACTGTATTTAATGTAACCTGTAATTACGTAATGCGCCTAAAATATTTATTCATGAGAGCCATATCCTATATGGTTTAATATCCTGACATTAAGTAACTGTTCATTTACTCTGCATGACATTAATGTTTTTGTCCGCTAAATCACTGGATCCTATGTAAATAATGGCATAAAGCCAAAAATTTCTATACGTGTAAATATAATGCTAATCTTTTTTTTATCTATTCCTAAAATAAAATTTACATTTGTAAATATAAATATATCCTATACTACTTTTCTGAAAATTTGTAAAGGAGTACTTGTTGAAAAGCTAAAGGAATTTTGTTCACATATGCTCAAATGAGTGAGGAGGACCATGTGCTAAAGCATGTGCCCGGACCTGAAATGCGCCTTGATTGGGCCCATTTATAAGAGCATATAAAACCCATCAAACAAACAGTCCAATCACAATAACTCTGGCCCATTTATGATTCTTCCCCTTCATTACTAGCGTTTCTACTTTCGCCCCAGGAGTTTCTAAATAATAAGAATTTTCCCTAAACGTTCCAATTTCTTGAAGTTATACCCTTCAAAGAAGAATCAAAGATAGTTACGAACTTCGAATTGAGAAAAATAAAATTTCAGTCGAAGCTGCTTTGACATTTCCAGTTTTCAAAGCTCGTATAAACCACAATGTTCTCGGACTCATCTCCAGCAATGGATCCGGATTCATCCGAATCCGAAATCCGACCCGAATATGATCGCTCCTCCGCTGATTCCACCGCCGCTACCAGTCCCGGCACCGTACAATTCGCCAACGGGGCAGGGGAAGCTAGACCTGAAGCGACGATATTCGAATCAGCCGCATCACAAGTCACATCCGTCTCCGATCTACCACCGGAACGATTCAATTCGCTCGACGAATTGGCCCACGATCTCGGCTCTCTCCACGAGCTTTCTACCCGTGGCTCGTGGCAAGCGATCCTCGAAAAAATAGCTCAAGCCAGAGCCCTCTTTGTCCTCACCAAGCCTCACGAGCATCTCACCTATCTGACTTACCAGGTTATGGCTCTCGCGAAGCTACGTCGCTCCGATGAAGCTGCTCATGAGCTTAATTCCTTGCACGATTTCGACGGGACGCATTACAGGTACGAATCGTTCCCTGATATCTACCCGAATCGGAAAGGATCTATGGTCCCTTTCTCTCTACGCTGGCTATACGCTTTGATCCCGACTAAGCTCGGCAATCGCCAGGAAGGGATAGATCGGCTATACACTCTGCTTGATTTCGTTCGCGATAGAATCAGAGACAAAGAATCTCAAAGCTTAGATGATTCTGTGGAATTGTGGAAGAAAAGGGAGAGTTTTGTGATGAATTGCTTGCTTGGGTTTCACTTAGGCCACAAGGAATTTGGGATATCTATGGATTTGATGAAGGAAATGATAAGTCGTGATCCTTTAGACCCGGTTTTGATATCGAAGCTAGGCTCTGTTCAAATGCAGTTTGGTGATATAGAAGGAGCAAAAACCACGTTTAATCGAGTCGAGAAGATGTTGAATGAAGGAAAGAGCAATGGGTTACTGAACGAAACACAGTTCAAGAATCTTGTGGGTAGGAATAAGGCTTTGGTTCATGTTGTGGCAAAGGACTATGTCTCTGCTGTGAGAGAGTATGAAGAATGCATTGAAAGAGATAACTCGGATATTATCGCGGTCAACAACAAGGCTCTTTGTTTGATGTACTTGAGAGATCTATCTGATGCGATTAAGGTGATGGAGAATGCATTGGAGAGAGTACCAACTGCGGCTTTAAACGAGAGCTTGGTGGTGAACTTGTGTAGTATGTATGAGTTGGCATATGTTAATCACACTGATGTCAAGCGGACGTTGAACAATTGGATTGCACGTGTTGCTCCCGATGACTTTGATTCATCTTGTACCAGAGTTTGAGGTATGTATATGTTCTTCCATTCTTGAATTCTCCCCTTTTATAGGCTTTGACATGACAAAGAACTGATTGGTAATGTTATGATAACTTGGATAAAGTTGAGGAGTCGTAAGAATCATGAAGAAATCTAGTTTAGGTAGATAAGAGAGACGATGATCCATGTGAATCACCTATAGGCTGAATCTTTTTTTCTTTCCGCTTTGCATCCAAAAGTATGTTTCGGTATATGTTTTCCAATGCGAGAAGCAGTAGTTGGCTCAAGACTTAATGCCGTGTTCTTCCTAGTCTGTGAAACAATATCGAGGTATGTGAATTGATCACTGAGCATTCAAAAATGCAGGTTTTTCAGCTAATGAAGAGGTAATTAGCCAAAGAGTCTCTGTCTTCTATTACGAAACAAATCAAGGATTATGACTTTGCTGGGTTTGGCCTCAGCTCGAGTCTCTGTTGATGCGAGTACCGGCTGCAAATTTCTTATAGTTGGCTATTGTAAGTTAGGAAATGGTTGTTTTGCCCCAAACACTTGTTCGCTCTCTTGCATGCTTCGCCATATTCATTACCTTATACAGTTTTTTGTTACACTAGCAGTTAAACACTAACGAGTTTGTTATTTCAACTCTTCCTATGCAGAGAGATTTTGGTATTTAAAGGCATGCATCTTTGAGTAATTCGAGTTGACTATTTTCCGTTTAGAGAATTAGGTCAATAATTTGAAGTTTGTACTATTTGTTACCAAGGTCAACTATGAAAAAAGTATCCAGTTTTCTTGAGTGATTTTCCTTTACGTTTTCAGATTCTACTTTTCACTTCCATATAATTCGAACAATAACATGTATTACAGGCAGCAAAGTTTTTATCGCTGCTTGAAACTGATATCCCACCACCCACCATCTAATCTTCTAGTAACATAAAAGTCTTCAAATATATAAAAGATATAAATAGAAAAAATTTGTACCTGATAATAAAAGCGTTCATTAGACAATTCTATTCAAAATTATACAAGTTATATATATATACGAAGTAATCCCATAAAGGCCAATCATGTTTATACAGAAAGGCTAATAATCACATTGAATTGGACGCTGGTTTGGCGATTTTGTACCTCTTGTTCATTATCCTCAATATGATTTATTTAGTAGAAGTTTGGAATTGAAGATCCCTTGTCTTATACAAACAAACTAGCTTAATTTGTGGGGCAACATTATTACATATCCTTGATAAAAAAATCAAAGGAATAAATGCTCTTACAATATGAATCTACCAACGAACTCTTTCATAACAACCCTTTTTTATTGGTTTTGATCAACGAAAAGTAAAGATTCTTACTTACCCTACACAGCACAATTTTCTCCGTGAAGCTAAATAACCCCCAAAGTAACCCTCCAACACAAACCTACAGCTGGCTTGTATCACAAGTAAAATAACCCATATCCACAATATGAATACATATAGGAGTTAGGTTCTACAAATCGATAAAGAAAACAAAATTGATATGGAGATCCAAACTTTTCCCAACGAAATCGTCTTCTTCGATCTGGAAACAACCGTACCAAACAAACCGGGACAACATTTTCACATCCTAGAGTTCGGTGCAATCATTGTATGTCCAAGAAAACTAGAGGAGCTAGAGAGCTTCACAACGCTTATACAACCCAAAGACTTGTCGGTGGTCTCGTTAAGATCGTCTAGGTCAGATGGGATCACGAGGGCTAAGGTCACGGACGCACCAAGCTTCAAAGATGTGGCTGATAAGATCTATGGTTTGTTGAACGGTCGGATTTGGGCAGGTCATAACATTAGGAGATTCGATTGCGTTAGGATCAAAGAGGCTTTCGCTGAGATCGGTAAAGCTGCGCCTGAACCCTCAGGGATCATTGATTCTTTGGGGTTATTAAGCGACAAGTTTGGCAAAAGAGCTGGTAACATGAAGGTACCATATCCAAGATTCTTCGTAGTAGAATATTTCTTATTTTGGTAAAAGTAATAATCTAATATTTACCCCAATTTAAATGATTTATATGTTACTACATATATTAAATAAATTAGAATAATCAATACTAGAAGTGGACGTGGAAAAACGTGATTTGATTAAAAGTTACAATAATTCTCCCTATCCATAAGACCCCTTCTGTTTATCACAAGTTTTTTTGGAATTTTTCTCAATTATTGATAAAATATTGAAAAATTGCATAAAATATCACAACACTCCTACAAATGGAATTTAATTATGAAAACGTAGAAAATATTAAAGATGTATATTGGAGGTCGACTTTGTGAAACTCAGAAGGATAAATTTAACAAGCTTATAATTCATATATATTATATTGTAACAGATGGCAAGTTTGGCTGCCTATTTTGGTCTTGGTGTGCAAAAACACAGGTACCTTAATTCTATTTTGAGTGTTTATTAATTTTACGTTTTTCGTAAGATAAAAATGACTTACATATGTCAATAATTGCAGGAGTCTCGATGATGTTCGAATGAATTTAGAGGTCCTCAAGCACTGTGCAACAGTGCTTTTCTTTGTATGTCATATTCTCATAATTTATTTTCTTTTATTTATTCTTTTTCATTATTTCTTGGCATGTCGTATTCATTTATATGGATGTATGTAAATACAGGAATCTACACTTCCCAATCAACTGGAAGGAAAATGGCAAAGTTCTTCCAAGATCATGACAAGAAGTCGAAGTAATTACCAAATAGCCCAAAGGGCAATGCCTTACTCGAAGGGCAGTCTCGGAAAGGTAATAAGTTTTCTCTTCATGCTATTACGAATATATTATGTTAAGGTGTTATTAATTATGTTTTAGTTTTAAATGTTATTGCTCTTGAACCAACATTACAGATGACACAGAATGTGAAGAATCTCTTAAGCAAAGCTCAAGGCAATCAAGCTCTCCAAAGCTTGATTAAACATTCTCATTCTTTACTTAGATGATTTATGTATCCCTCGTTTATATTTATTTATTATTTTTTTTCTATATCGGGAAATGAATTTAACTGTATATAATGCCAAAAGGTTCAATAGAAAACTATTTATACTCTGATTCACATTACATGGTGTTTCTATGTGAACTTAACCTCCATATTTCTATGAATAGTCATATTTATATGGATAGTGGTAGAAGAAACTTATGAACAGCTTGTCACTTGTCAATGTGAAGCGAGATTCAACATAACAAAAGATGTCTATGTCAATTTTTATTTATTTCTACAGGAACAAAAGAATTGTAAATGGTTGAAATTATAACCATCAAAATCATCACTGACAAAAAAAACCTCAAATCAAATCGGATTAACCGCTAAATTTGTTTGTCCATTGCCGTATCGTTTACGTTTAGTACTGCTTTTGATAAGTTCCTGCTTAAGAGTCAAAACTTAAAGTTTAGTAATTCAGAATGATTTATTTTGTACATGCGTAAATTCAATTCCGAAAGTATTTTAGATCTTTTTGACAAAAATGTATTTTAGGTTTACGATATGACTTCAGTTTACGTCTAAAGAGCTAGTAAAATCACGTATTTCATAGTAATGCGAGAAACTTCCTATGCACATCATGACATCAACATCATTTATATAGTCGAAAAAATCAACTTCATTTATATAGAGTTATTGAAGAGTAAACAAAAATAAAGTAAAATAAGGGAAATATTCCAGACGACTAAAAAAAGAGGGAAATATGTCGCGTGGAGAAATATAGAAAAATGAGGACAAATTGTTTATTTACAAGCGTACGTATGGCCACAACAATACCTATCAAACTTTACAAAGCCATTCAAAGATATGCATCCAAAACAACTATTAGAGTAATGAAAATCCTTTATCAAAAAAAAGTATCATATGACCACTCTGTTGATAAAAAAAATAAACTTATATATGATCACTCACTCATGTGCCTCAATCTCGAAACTCAATTTTGGCTTTGTTTAAGGACAACCCACGTTGGTCCCTCTGCTTCTTCAGTTGTGTTTAGCGTAGCGTTATTTTTAGCAGGAATTTTTTATAGGCTAGTTGTATTTTTTTAGGCTAGTTGTTTATCAGCACAATATTGTAGTCTTTTTCCTAATACTAAATGTACAACTTGTAATGATTAAATAAAAGGTAAAATTTGTTCAAATAGATCAACACAAATATACTTAAACTTTGCATTTTGTGAAGAATCATAAACTTATTATCCAAAATCGATTCACAATTAAAGAAAAAAAGTTCCTTCCTTAAGGTGTTTTAGTTTTCTTAATACCTGTTAGAAAATCGAAAACATAAATCTTTGGAAAATGAAAGGACGAAAGCATAATCTTTAAGATTCTATAACTTGATAACTCAAGAATCCATATCAATTAAAAAAATTTACGTAGAAATTCTCGAAAACTTTACTTATAAATTTATACATAGTGTAAATTAAGTATGGTAAGTACTGTCCTCCGATCTACCCAGTATCTCCAAAAAATGCATAGAAACGTCCTTAAACTGAAAATATAAAACGTTAATTATGAAAGCTGTTATGTGACATATGTGCGCTTCTTGCTTCGTAATTCACGTGTCAAAGCAAGTCAACAAGATTCCATGGGACCCATTTAAACGGAGACAAAATTAGACTTAAAAACGGTCGTACTTTGCTTTCAAACGACCGTTACTAGAGTCGTTAAATAGTTCACGCGCCGTCACAGAAAGTGAAATCTACCCAAGCAACGTGGCGATTAGGTGTGGTGCGTCTTACTCACTATCCATCTTCCGTATGTGATGAACGCCTTTCGTTAACTAACAGTAACGGAACTAACGGTCCCATCCGTGAGGAAACACTGTCGTTTTGACAAATTAAGAGTAACGGAAGTAACTAACGTCCCCAACATGTGGGACCCTTGAAAACTTTGGTAATTAGCAAACCACTCCACGTGTATGGACCAGGGTTCCGACGTGTCACACTTTTTCTCTTCCGCACCTCTCACGTGTGAGACCCACACGAGTGGCTCACTATTAACCATCCACGAGCTCTCACTCGCATCACATGCATTGGGTAGGAGGGACGACCAACCACTGAAACGACGCCACGTTACTATCTCTCCCTTTGCTCTCTCTTCTCTTCTATATATACTTCCACTCTCAGAGAAGCTCAAACCCACACAAAACCGATTAAAACAGAGAAACAGAAGTTAATCATCATCATTTCCTCAGATTTTATTATCTGCTTAAGATTTTCTAAAATGTTCATCGAGAGCTTTAAAGTAGAGAGTCCGAACCGTCAAGTACACAGAGAATGAGATTCAGTCCGTGTACGATTACGAGACGACGGAGGTTGTTCACGAGAACGTTAACGGTACTTTCCAATGGATTGTGAAGCCAAAGACTGTCAAATACGATTTCAAAACCGATACTCGTGTCCCCAAATTAGGGTATAAACAAAAGTTTCGATTTTTTTTTTTGTATCCTCGATATCTCCGCCGTGAGTTCATTTGATTTTGTCTGTTTCCAAAGGGTTATGCTTGTGGGTTGGGGAGGAAACAACGGATCAACACTCACCGCCGGTGTAATTGCGAATAAAGAGTGAGTCTTTTTGATCGAATCCGTCAAGTAATATTTTTGATTTTGTTTGTAAGATTTAATCTGAAACTGAAAAAAACAAAAACAGAGGAATCTCGTGGGCAACGAAGGACAAAGTGCAACAAGCGAATTACTTCGGATCACTAACTCAAGCATCATCTATTCGGGTCGGATCCTACAACGGTGAAGAGATCTATGCTCCTTTCAAGAGCCTCCTTCCAATGGTACCTTCTAAATAATAAAAATCATAATTAAAAACCTTTAAACAAAAATCCTGAATTGTGTGATCGTTGATTTGTTGGTGGAAAAAACAGGTGAATCCTGATGATGTTGTGTTTGGAGGATGGGACATAAGTGATATGAACTTAGCAGACGCCATGGGAAGAGCCAAGGTCCTTGACATTGATTTGCAGAAACAGCTCAGGCCTTACATGGAGAACATTGTGCCACTCCCTGGGATCTACGATCCTGATTTCATCGCTGCAAATCAAGGTTCACGTGCTAACAACGTCATCAAAGGTACCAAGAAGGAACAAGTCGACCGCATCATCAAGGACATGAGGTATAAACAAACACTCTTGTCTGGTTAAAACAGAGTTTCTTTCTCATCGTATCTCCTCTGGTTGTGTGATGTTGTTGAATCTTCTTAGGGAGTTTAAGGAGAAGAATAAGGTGGATAAGGTTGTGGTTCTATGGACGGCTAACACAGAGCGTTACAGCAATGTGATCGTCGGGCTAAACGACACAATGGAGAATCTTATGAACTCTGTGGATAGAGACGAGTCTGAGATCTCTCCTTCGACGCTTTATGCTATTGCTTGTGTTCTTGAAGGCATCCCCTTCATCAATGGAAGTCCTCAGAACACCTTTGTTCCAGGTTTCAATTGAGTGAAATTCTTCAACTGTCGATTTCTCTGAAACTGTGATTGTTTTGATCGATTTTCTTAGGGATTTTTTCTTTTTATGCGTAGGTCTTATTGATTTGGCTATCAAGAACAATGTTTTGATTGGTGGAGATGATTTCAAGAGTGGTCAAACCAAGATGAAATCTGTCTTGGTTGATTTCCTTGTTGGTGCAGGAATCAAGGTTTGTTTAACTTGTGTATCAAGCAACTCTTTCTTGCATAGTGAAGAAATCATTGATCGTGTATGTTTTTGTTTATTGTTGAATTATTGTTTACAGCCTACTTCAATAGTGAGCTACAATCACTTGGGGAACAACGATGGAATGAACCTCTCGGTTCCACAAACATTCCGATCTAAGGAGATCTCGAAAAGTAATGTCGTGGACGATATGGTTGCTAGCAACGGTATCCTCTTTGAGCCCGGTGAACACCCAGACCATGTAGTTGTCATCAAGGTCAGCTACAAATCACTGTCTAAATACTCAAAACCTTTCCTTTTGCAAACTACAATGCCCATTGATCCAATTTGTATGTGTGTGTGTTTTGTAGTATGTACCATATGTGGCGGATAGCAAGCGAGCAATGGATGAGTATACATCAGAGATATTCATGGGAGGGAAGAACACAATTGTGATGCACAATACCTGCGAGGACTCTCTCTTAGCTGCTCCAATTATTTTGGATCTTGTTCTCCTCGCGGAACTCAGCACCAGGATTCAGTTCAAATCCGAAGGAGAGGTTTGTCACTTCACAAAACCAGTACATTTTGGGTTAATTTTCATTGAACCGAGTTTTTGAAGGGTTATTTTTTTTTTGTGTGTGTAGGGGAAGTTTCATTCTTTCCATCCTGTGGCCACCATACTCAGCTACCTCACCAAGGCACCGCTCGTGCCGCCAGGAACACCGGTGGTTAATGCGTTGTCGAAGCAGCGGGCGATGCTTGAAAACATTATGAGGGCGTGCGTTGGGCTGGCGCCGGAAAACAACATGATCTTGGAATACAAGTGAAACAAGAAGCATTTAAGAACCTTTCATTTGCTCATAATATAAGACTTTTGTGTTCCTTTGTTTGGTTTTTAAATTATATGTTTTAAATTATGAAGGCTTGTGTGTTTCAGAGATCAAAGAGCTTTTAGTTTGATCTTTGTAGGGTGTGAAGTATCTTGTAATTGTAGTAGTCCGAATGTGCTGCAAGTGTTTCAAGCTAGGTTGGACCATAGTTTCATATTTATGATTCGGTTTCATGTGTGTAAACACCTTATATTAATCTGAGATATTCAATCATGGTTCCGGTCCTCTGAAATTTGTCAATTCTAGTTTCGTATTATTATCTTATTGTAAATGAGAAAATTCTGTCAAGTTATCTAGAAACTTGCAAGGAACTTTTTTCAAAAGCTATTGGTCTTTTTCATAATAATTCTATTTTAAATATACTTATTTTTAAGTGTATAATTTGGACCGCTTCTTGATCAAAAATCATTAAAAAGAAGATTAAATATTTCCATTCAATCATGGCATCATCAATGACCTCAATGAGTTCTTATTATAGGAAAAAAGAGAGTGATTGATAGCACAAATAATTTAAATTAATTATATGTGGGAGCCTGGGAGGAGTAATTTATTTGAAGATACCCTAATATACTAAATGAATCTAGTTTTTTCCCTTTGATTTTATTATTGTTGATGATTAATTAATCAGAAATTGGTCATGAAGACAAACTGTGATGACTCCCGAAGATCCAACAACTAAACCTCGAAGTTTGGAGCTCAGAAGACGAGTAAAGAAAAAACAAAACTACTAAACTATAGACTAATTATAAACCTAACCCTATGTCCCTATCTATAAGCTACTGATAACAATCCATTTCCATAAAACCATTAATACTATTTAACATCATTTAGTCTTCAATTATTGAGCAACGCGTTATAAATTACTTTATTTCTTAAAATTTAAGTGTCGTGTTAACAAATTTTATTTGTTTAGAAATAAACATCGTTTTATTAAGGGATTTTTTTATCAAATAAAAAACAAAATAAAGTAGTAACAACAGCATGTATAAAAATATCTACAAAACGAATAAACGCATTTCCAGTATGTATAAATACTATTCAATCATCTTTATAAGATTTTCTTTTAGTAACATAAAAAATGGTTGCATCACCAAAAGCTTTGATCGGGTGTGACGTGCATTCGCACTAATTTACACACCTCATTATTAATTATCAGACGCTTTCATCGTCACGAGACGGTGACCTAGCTCCATTTTTAATTCCGCTATTTAAAACCTTTGTTTGTAAATGTCTATCAAGTTTACTATTCATATACTATTCATACTGTTTACTATTCATATACTAGCCATAAGATACGGAAAAGATGTGACTTTAAAAAGAAAAAAGAGATTACTAACTAATATCTTAATTACCGTGAGTTGCTTATGGTGTTGAGGTTTATTTGATTATATTAAAACGGTGTTCGTGGTGCGTTTACTTCAACATTCACTAGCTCTTTCTTTAAAAATACAAAAAGAAAAGTAATAGAAAAGCATCTCCGCAAACTAATTAATAAATTCAGATTTATAAAAGAGACAAATAGTAATGTGAAACTAAAATAAGATGCAGGACATGAAGATTGTTTCATTTCGAATTTTTTGTTTAGAATTAATTTTTACATAATGATACTAATTCATAATTAACAGCAGCAATAATCTCAAGTTACATAATGACTTATAAACTTAATAGTAAGATGCATATATCTAGTTTGATGGTGATAGTACGACGCTGTTTCGGGTTTTGCCTTCGTCATGCTCCATTTGCTGTTCTCTACATTCCACGCGACAAAACGCTATATCTCCTCTACAATTTTTAATTTGAATATCAGCTTTATAATCGTCAGAAAAAAATCTATAAACACAGTATACAGGAAGATTTTCCGACTAGCCAATAGTTTAAGTAACTCTTTTCTCAAAAGTTTTTTTTTCTATCAATAACTTTCTTATAAGGACTAAATTCATTTCTTCACTCAAAATTTTCAGCAAATAAATCGACTTTACCAATAAAATATCTTCATCAAAGAACTTCTCTTTTTATAGTAGTGATGTATATATGTGCAGTCAGAGGTTTAAAAATATAGAAATAAAAAATGAAAAATAGTTAAGAATGGAGCAATTATTAATATGTAAACTACATACTTGTACATGTAAATATCACGACCCGGAGCTAATCGGCGTTTGCAAAAGCCACAGTTTCCAAGAAAAGTAGACGACGACGATGACGACAACGATGATTTCCTGTCGTCTTTTCTCTCGCTTTGGTTATTTCCCGGCGAAAACATCCCCGAGAACCGCTGATTGTAGTTTCCTCCGCCGTCTACCATCGCCATAGCCATGTCAGAATCTTGGCCGGCGGTCTGATCATCTTCAACCTCGACGGTGATCCTCGTTATGCTTGTCGTTCTCTGCATTTGTGGCTTTCGTCGATTGCCAATCAACATACTATTCTTTTCTTGATATTCTTACGAAGAAAGAAAGAGAGATTTTTTTTATAACGTAATTAGATTGTTGCTTGAAGGGGGGAATTGTGTGTTACCATGCCACTCGACTTAAATATACAAGCAATCATACGGTGTATGATTATTCATTATTCTAAGTCATGCCTACGTATTTCATATGATAGATACGCGATCAAAGATTCAATTATTAATAATAGCATTCAATTATAATTATATATGATACAATACGATTAAATATTGGGTGCTAGGTTTTTATTGGTAGGCCAATAATTTCAGATACATATTTGGTCTGTGGACACCAAACATCGCGCTCCCTAGTGATTTTTTAATCTCCAAGGAGAAGAAACTATTAATCCTTAGGTTTCTTCCTACATATATATTATATACCACATTATGTTTCTTAATTTACGATCTTTTGAACCATCCCCATATTTAGCTGACATGATATCCATAACGAATCAGTCATCACTTATCAGACTCCTCCTAGTCAATTTGTGACATTATTTTGACATAGAAACCCAATATTGCAAAATCAGCCTCATCGTTGCTTATTATTTGTCTGCTTTGAGTACATTAGGCATTAGAATTCCAAGTGTTAAGATTCAAGTAGTGATCAAAGAGTGTATATATGTTTGTTATATCATGTCTAAGCTTCTTTTTTTTTAGGTCATCGTTACATTGGGCTTCAATAGTTTGTTACTAGGCTCGGTACGGCTCTTTGTTAAGCCCAGTCTTAATATAGTTGCCACCTTTTTTTTCTTTTTTCTTTTTTAAATCTAATGTCACCTTTAGTTCAATATGAGTTCTGGTCTCCGACACAATCTCCTGAGCTTATTATTTCTCATAACAAAATTAGTTGTACAAAAATAATCTCTCTATGGAAAGAGATTCACGTAACAAAGAAATATAAAGCAAGTCCTTCTACTCCATTACACTTGCAATCTTCCTCTTCATGTAAGATTCAGAAATCTTCCTCTGATCCGTTTGATTGATGGATCCAGCCATCTCCTCTGGTTCAAACGTGAAGTTCCTTTTATAAGGATTTTAATGATCTTCGAGTCCTATACTAAACATGGGAATTACTTTCTTCTTTTCATACTTTTTTCCCCTTGTATTTTTTTTTCTTGTTGTTTCAGTCATATTCATGATTTGTTTTATTTGGCCCATCTCATATTTTAAAAATGCAAAATTATATGACTGTTTGAAATCTCCATACCTTATTGTCCCTCGTAGATGTCATATAAATGGAAAAAGTTATTAACTTGAGATTATTTTAATATACCTGACTAATCTGAGTGTTAGACCCAAAGAAAAAAGTGATGACAAGACGCATGAAGGCTGAAGCCCAGGTTTCAAGGAGCCGTTAGACAATAAAAATAAACGATTCTCCCATACAGAAGACTTCTTTCCCTTGACGAGCTACTCAATTCGATTAAAGCGACTGAACCGACCTTGAACCGAACCAATCAATTATTTAATTAGTATCCGCTATTTATCTACCATTACCACTTTTTATGTTTTTCACTTTTTGAATCCAATCTTGACGAAGATGACTTTTGATGAATATGCGTTTTTAGCCAGTAGAGAGTAGATTATAGAGGTTTATGAACCAACGGTACGATTCAAATTGGTTATATAAACTAACATGGTTTAGTTAGACTTGGTTTTCCCTCCCTCTTTTCCCTGGCTCAGTCCATTTCACAACGATAACCAAAATAAATAAAAAAGTAATGGGATTCACATTCTACTCTCGTTTTCAATCCGATTACCGAAGTTAACAAATGAATAAAAAGCAGAATTTTCCAAAAACCGTAGCTTCTTCTATCTTTATATTTCAAATAAAAATAGATTTGTACTAGAAGCTAAAGAGAGAGAGAGAATATGAAAACACTCGCTTAGATTTTCTCGTCACCACTTTAACTTTTTCTCTAGCTCAGCTTTTTGGAGTAATGATCTTGTATTGAAATGAACTAAAATCCCTGCAAAATTTTTCTTGAGTACTATTAATAATAGTTACATTATTTTCATCTCGGAAAACGATGCCCGAAGACAAAATTTCTTCATACCCTCTTCCTATTTCTTCTCTCTCTCCTCTCTCACTCACCATTTGCGCAAAATCTTATTATTTCTCTCTCAGATTTGTCTGACCGAAGCTCCTTTTTCAGGTTTCTCCTTCAATAAGCATTTTGGATTCTTCCCTTTTCATATTTTTGCCATTAAGTGATTCCCCAACTACCTTCAATAAGCGTGCTGAAAGCTACTGCTCACTCTGTTTCTTCTTAATTCTCACAACCGCCATTAGAGGAAAAAACAAAACCTCAAAATTTGTCTTCCTCTTATCGTTTTTCGTCTAAATCAATCTCCTTTTTTAACATGGGTTCTTTAATTCCTTTTGTTTCGTAACCACTCTGAGAGATTTCAGGGTAGAACAAACCCAAAGTTACGATTTTTTCTTTTCAAATTGAAGAAATGGTTCCTTCGATTTTGGAGAAAATGGGATGTTCAAACTCCAAAACATCAATGAAGAAGAAGAACGAGCCGCTTCCTCTCTGTAAAGAAAGAAAGAGATTTGTCAAACAAGCCATGGATTCGAGATGTGCTCTAGCCGCCGCACACGTGTCCTACACTCGTTCGCTCCGAAACATCGGAGCTCGTCTCCGTCAATACGCAGAGGCGGAGACGGTGGCTGAAGAGTCTTCTCCGTCGTTAACCGCCACAGAGCCTGAGAAATCCCCTTCCCATAACTCCTCTTACCCTGACGATTCGCCGCTGAGTCACAACTCGAATTCAAACCCTAACCCCAAACCCCTTTTCAGTGTAAGCTACACGAAGACGGAGACGGCTAATTCTACAGTGACTTTCACGATTAACCCTCTGAGCGACGGTGACAACGATTTGGAGGAGGCAATGCCGACGTTATCTCCTCCTCCGCCGCGTCCTCGCCGGCCAGAGACGTCTTCTTGGGACTATTTCGACACTTGTGACGATTTCGATAGCTTTAGATTTGTTGGGCTAAGTGAACAAACCGAGATTGATTGTGATGCATCAGATGTAGGATTAGAGAAGTTTAGACAGGGCAATGTAGCAAAAAGTGGTCCCGAGACAACAACAATGGCGTTACATGTAGGTTTAAAACCAGAGCTTAGGAAACAGAGCTGTGAAGGTGTTGATGATGAAGAAGATGGAAATGGTGAAAGAGAAGATCCATCAGAGTTTATCACACACAGAGCTAAAGACTTTGTGTCTAGCATGAAAGACATAGAGCATAAGTTCTTTAGAGCTTCTGAATCTGGAAAAGAGGTTTCAAGAATGCTCGAAGCTAACAAAATCAGAGTCGGGTTCGCAGATATGACAGGTCTGTTTTCATTGTGAAAAATGGATGTTGATTTGAAAACTGAAATTGAATCCTGCTGAATTCGTGAGTGTTTATGTTTACAGGAAAGGGAAGTTCAATAGCGTTTCTTGCACCTTTGAAGCGAGCTTGTTGTAGAGGGAAGAGTTATTCACCAGTTTCTCAAGGTCTGTTTTTTATTTTGATTCTAAAAGATTATATCATTATCTCTGTCTTTGTTATGGATTTTAGTGTCTGATTTAAGGTTTAATGTAGAGCCATTAAATCATCAAGTTACTAAGGTGATTGTATGGAAGAGAACGTCGTCTTCAAGGTCCTCGACTTCTAGAAATCCGTTGATCCAAACATCAAAAGAAGAACACGATGAAGAAAGTGGAAGTGATTTCATGGAAGATTTCTGTATGATCTCAGGAAGTCACTCTTCTTCGCTTGATCGATTATACGCTTGGGAGAGAAAACTCTATGATGAAGTCAAGGTAACAAAAAAAAAACCGAGGTCATGACTCTTTCTCGGTGCATGAAAGTTCACATTTCATTTGTTTGGTTTTTCTGCAGGCAAGTGAGATGATTAGGAAAGAGTATGATCGAAAATGTGAGCAGCTAAGGAACCAATTCGCAAAGGATCACAGTGCTAAATCAATGGATAAAACAAGAGCAGCTGCTAAAGACCTTCATTCAAGAATCAGAGTGGCGATTCAATCCGTTGATTCGATTTCAAAGCGGATTGAGAGAATCAGAGACGAAGAGCTTCAGCCACAGCTCCTAGAGTTTCTCCAAGGGTATGTATAGGGTAGTGACTAATAACTGAAAAAAAAAGTCTCTAACTTTTCTAATTAGCTAGACTCATTTAAAACTTCTCTGATCTCTTTAGGTTGATAAGGATGTGGAAAGCAATGCTCGAGTGTCATCATTCGCAGTACATAACGATTTCGTTGGCTTACCATTGTCGGAACTCTTCAAAACCGGCGTCGGAAAACGCTCTAAAGAGACGGATTTTGACGGAGCTTGTGGAAGAAACAGAGTGTTTTGGTCTAAGCTTTGTAGATATGGTAAACAGTATGACTTGTTATGTGGAAGCTCTGAATGGTTGGCTTCACAACTGTGTTTTACTCCCTCAAGAACGGTCTACAAGAAACCGGAGACCGTGGTCCCCACGCCGTGTCCTGGCCCCACCGATATTCGTCCTGTGTCGGGATTGGTTGGCTGGGATAAAATCGCTGCCGTCAGATGAACTCAGTGGGTCGATCAAAGGGTTCTCGATGGATATGGAGATGTTGGGCGAGGAAAAGGGTGGTTCGGTGTTGGTTTCGGATTTGGCGAGTGTGCATTCGAGTTTGGCGAAGCTTCTTGAGAGATTGAAGAAGTTTTCGGAAGTTTCTTTGAAAATGTATGAAGATGTAAAGGTGAAAAGTGAAGCAGCTAAAGTTGCTTACACTAGTAGTAATTCTAACTGTGGACCACTGAGGTAATTGAAAGATGAGTACTAATGAGACTTAATGATGAAATTGCTCGTCTCACTTAATTTTCCTTATAAGCTCCCGGAGTATTAATAGACTAAAAAATCATGAGAATTCATAGCGCAAACAATCGAACAAAATTACTACATAGCTGATAATATTAAGTTTTTAGAAATAAATTAAATTTTTATTCTTAAAAATCGATAATCGAAACACTGAAAATTATTGGTCGAAAGAATAATTCTAGACCAAGTAACTTTGCCACACAATTTGGAACAAAAAAACTAGTTAAATTTCGTTGATCTTTGTTTCCATCTCCCATAATCGCGTTACTGTTCATAAAATCCATTTATCACTGATTGAATACAGGCAAAGTAAATAATAGGTACAGCTTACAACAAATGATTTTTCGTTGGATACATCTTTTATGTAACCAAAATAATTTAAATAACTGTTATAATATATGTTCAAAGAGTTAGTTTGGGTTATTGAAAAACAAACTGACAAACAAAAAAAGAGTTATTGAAAAAAGTGGCTCGCTAGGTCACCAAGGAAAGTAGTCACAAATTTGGGTCACGGTCAGGGAATAATAATATAGCTTTAATTTGAGGTTATCTTGACCTCCAATGGTGGAGGAAGAGTTGACATTTATAAAAGTCAACTAGCTTAGTTGAATTTTAACAATATCCAAATCTCATAAAATTATTCATCAATGTATCGTGTATGTTAAGTGGCCACTATATCATCATGATCTTATCGATATATAATTACAAGTAAATTAGTTGCAGTTCGTGGATTGACTTGGAGATTAACTATTGTCCATGACAAAATTAGGTTGTCATGCTGAAATGATTATGTATGGCTTCTTCGGTTTAACGGATACTAACAATGATATTATGATAAAATATACTTTTAACAAAAAGTTAATTCAATTTGGTCATATAACCTCAATTTACAGCGAGAATCCAAAAATCACTTGCATGTTTGTTTATAATATATCTGTTCAAATAACTATTTCGGTGAGAGCCCCTATGTAGGATTGAGGAATTACGTGTCGTTGCCATATTTCAGATCATTTACTAGTTGATATGTTTAATATTCAACATTATCGAGGGGCTGGTCTCGTCTGCTCATCTCATGTAGCGAATATGAACGTACACATATGACATATAGATGAAAAGAAATGTAAATATCGAATATTCTTCCGACAATTTAAGAAAAATCTTTGGTATCACAATTGTTATAAAACAAAATGTAGAAAGTTTGACAACCTAACGGTTGCTTTATGTAAGACGTGTGTAATCGAGTTTATCTCGAAAACTTTAGAATTATTCCCTGATTAACGATGAGATCGAAAGCAAGTTTCCAAAGATAGCATCTGTCAGGTTAAGAACCGAGAGATAGTGATTTCCACGTAGGATCCTACGTGTGAACACGCCGAAGTGGGTCCCCTATATTTTCTATTCTCTAATTAATTGGCCCACATTGCCGTTTTCGCGGAATATCGTCGTTTGAAGGAATTGTTTTTTTTTTTTTTAAGTAGGACAATTTTAAGGGAATAAAATACGTGGGAGACTAGTCGTAATTGTTACCAATTTTACTGATAAATTCCTAAAATTTGGAATTTAATGTTCTTTGGGGGGTAAACGTGGAGGGAAAACAATCATACAAGTGAGGAAGTGTTACTTTATCACTGTAAAGCATTGTGCAAATTACAAGTTTACAATACCTGAATTTCGATTTTCAAAAGATTTTAGTAAAATTTTAAACTAATTTTAACTTAATATATTTTATGATGTTATTCATCAATGAAGAAAAATAACCAAATATTATGGAATGAAAGTAAGCGCGCAATTTAAATGATTGCAATCCTTAAAATCATTATACCATTTCTCTCCTACCTACAAAATTCAAACAAAAATTATCATTTATTATTTTATTTTTTTTCAATTGTCAAAAGGAACTTAAAAAAGGTGAAGAAGATACATTAGCTTCCTTGTGACGCAAACTTTAACCGCCTTGAGTTCTCACTTCTTTCCATCCTCCCCCCCAATAGCTTTCTCTCACTATTTTTTTTGTTCACAAACTAACCCTTTAGGCTTTAATTTCTTTATTTACTTTTTTAAGATCAAATAGTATATTAAATTTCCCTATTTCGTACGTTTACATGTATCTATGCATACCAATGTTAGTTGAAGAGTTCCACTTCTATGCGTTATACTCGATACAATTATAATACCAATGTTAGTTGGACCACATAAACTACTATACATTTTGAATTAGGGAATAATATTATGTCCACCAAATATTCTCATGATTGACATTACTGCAATTTCTTCATTTTTTTGCATGGATGAAATATGGTACTTCATTTAATTGTTCCATGCTTTTTCCCTTTCTAACTCACTTGGGTAAAATATATATAATATAAGAAAAAAGTCATGTTATTTTGGTGTTACAGTTTGAAATAATAAAAGAACAGATATTTTTGGCATAGAAGGCAAACTGGCCCTTCAACTTGCCGTAGAATCAACCGTCTCACTTTTGGCTCTTGTGATTTTCGTGTATCTATTCCTGAAAAGATTCTACTTCAGCAAATTTATCGAAAATAACTTCCAACACAGGAGTCAAAGATAATATGGGAAGCTATAATAGTATTGTTTTTTGTTGTTGTTGTTGTAAAAGCTAAGTCATGCTCTTCTTATATAGGATTAAATAATATCCAAGGGATCCTTAACAATCACTATTAAAGATTAAACTTATGTCCAAATTATTACGAGCTAAATAATTATCGTTTTTTATTTTAGCTTGTAACGGTATAAATTTTGAAACTATGATTTCTGTGTGTGTGCGTGTGTGAAATTTAGATGGTATTTATCTGTTGAGAATTAGAGAACACAACTGGAGAAACTTTTTTAATGGTTTTGATTAAAAGTACATTAATAATGTTATGATATATGGAGAGTGTAAAATGGCATTTATTAAATTTATATAATAAAGAAATCATGTTGGAATAAAATTCATTAGTCTTATTTTTTCTTTCAATTTGGAAATTAAAATTTAATTTAAAATTTTGCAAAATTTAATAACTATGAGACTATGATTGATAATGCTTTTATCATACACACCATAAAATCGTATTTTAATTCCAAATATTCCCTGGGAACGGCTTAGATCCAAAGAATATGTGAACGTCGTTTTCCTATTGTTCTAGCCTCCATGGAATAAAAGATATCGTCGAGCTGACGAGAAATGAACAAATGGTGAAAACTGAATAGAACAAAAGCATCAGACAAATGTAGACAAAATATATTAAAGTAAGAATTCAACTAATTAATCTATATAATTAAAAGAAAATTAAGAATTCAATGGGCGGCTTAATTTCTCGTATTATATAAGGAAAGAACATCGCATCCAGCGAAACCAAGAGCGACAAAAAAAAAATATTTAGAGAGAGCCCCAAAAATAAAACTAATATCAAATTTCATATTCCAGCCCCAAAGTTTTCATTCAGATCTATTTCACCCTCGTTTCTGTACAATCTCTCCTCGATTTGCCTTTTCCCTCGTTCTTTCCAATTTCGACTCGATTAACAACGAGGGTTTGTTTTTAATCCCTATCTGTTACTCTTTTTCTTTTGTTTTTCCAATCTGAATTTCATGGCAGCCATAGATACGTTCAATAGCAGCACAGATCTCTCAGATCCTTTCAAAGAAGAGCTCATGGAAGTACTTAAACCTTTTACCAACACTGTTTCTTCTCTTGCTCCGATTTCAAACACGATCTTCGGTTACAATCAAACCACACCTCTCGGTCTAAACCAGCTCACACCTTACCAAATCCACCAGATCCAAAACCAGCTTAACCAGAGACGCAACAGCAACATCTCAAATCTCTCTCCAAAGCCAGTCCCAATGAAGAACATGGCCACTCAGAAACTCTACAGAGGAGTTAGACAAAGGCACTGGGGGAAATGGGTTGCTGAGATACGTTTACCCAAGAACCGGACCCGACTCTGGCTTGGAACTTTCGACACAGCTGAAGAAGCAGCCATGGCTTATGATCAAGCTGCTTACAAGCTTAGAGGCGAACTAGCGAGGCTTAATTTCCCACACATCAGTCACGAGTATGGATATGGAGGTGGTGATAGCAGCTTCAAGCCTCTTCATCCCTCTGTGGAGGCAAAGCTCGAAGCGATTTGTCAGAGCTTGAGAAAAACAGAGGATGATGATCTCCCCTGTTCTGAAACAGAGCTTTTCCTGCCGAAAACAGAGTATCAAGAAAGTGAATTTGGGTTTTTGAGATCTGATGAGAAATCTTTTTCGGATGAGTCTCAGGTGGGATCTTCGTCACCGGAATCTGGTATTACTACTACATTCTTCGACTTTTCGGATTCTGGGTTTGATGAGATTGGGAGTTTCGGGCTGGAGAAGTTTCCTTCTCTGGAGATTGATTGGGATGCGATTAGCAAATTGTCCGAATCTTAAACCAAGAAAAAAGAAGAAGACTTTTTCTACTTTTCTTTTATGGAATCTGTCTTCATATTCAGTGTCTGATGATGTTTACATTATTAGTTAGTTAATCTCTGCAACTGAAATTTTTAACAGTTGGAGAGAACCGTTTACGCTTTGTTTCTGTTGAAATCTTCCTCCATGTTTTGGTCTGGCTGGTTTCTGTTTTTTTTTCTTTCAGAAACCTTATCATTGACCAATTGGAGAAATTTCAGAAACCTTATCATCTAGTATAAGTTTCTAATGAATGTAAACTGTTCGTCTTTTTCCTGTAACAAAGTAATGTAAATTGTTGTTAGTCTTTCTTATTTTACGATATTATGTTCCGGTTTCTTTTTTGCTATTTCGTTGACTTTCATATCAGTTTGACATGCATTGCATGCTGATATAGTTTACGTGTATTATCATCTATTAGTTTCTAAAAATTGTTCCAAACCACGATTCATTCAATCGAGGTTGAAAGAAAACGACGCAAACATAGAGAACCACCATCGCTGACGGAGGAATTCATTTGAATAATTGACAAAAACATTGAAAGATTGCTTAAGCTTCCAGTAGCAGAAGACAAACGCTTCTAAAGCGGATCGATGTTCAGGTTCACAGCGAGAAACACATCTTAAATATATATATATATATATATATATATTGGTTAAAAACACATCTTTAAAGTTTTAAAATCACTTTTTACGTTTAAGCATTTTTAAACTTAAAAACAGAGATATTTAACGTAGCAAATAATTTATTTTTTGGTTAATTGAAATTTTACATTCGTTCAAAAAAAAAAAAACAAAATAACTGTTTTATTATTAGAATAAAATAAAAAATTACAGTTCCAACCAAGCAACTTCGACATCATTCCGATGACTTTTAAAAAAATCTAAGTTGTATTTGGTGTGTCTATTGTGGAAGTCAGAGGGCCAGATAGGGGGGTCAATTCTTGGGTTCACCAGATAGGGATCCCTAATTGACATATGGAAACACACAAGCCATAAAGTTTGATTCTTTAAGGTAAAGAATCTCACAATAACCAACAAATGTAAAAAAGAAGATTAAAAATTATGTATATAACTAATTTAAAAGTAATTTAAAAGTATGTACGTTGCCAGAATTATATATATACAGAAAAAATGAACAAAAAGCCTTATCCAATATTCTTATTCTTTTTTTTCAGCACATCAAAACAATGTTCATCCGGCCAAAAATTGAAATGGATGTTTGTGGAATTACTTAAAAAAGCATTTTTCAACTTTGAATAAAGTAACGGCGCATAGACATATTGATCTATCTTTTCTGGAATTTCAGTTTGGAATCATTCAAAAAGAATACCATTACTATAGATTAAGTGGAACAAAAATACAGGAAACTAATATAAGCAAAACTTTCCCATGCGCATATTCATGACTAAATCAATCTTCTTTCAATTTTATCCCTAAAAAATCAATGGGTTAAAATGGTTACTTTCAGATAAAAACTAGTCTAGCAAACCATTTGGAGAGAATTTTGGTGCGGAGAAACTTTGTTT
Organism: Eutrema salsugineum; assembly: GCF_000478725.1. Classification (NCBI taxonomy): domain Eukaryota; kingdom Viridiplantae; phylum Streptophyta; class Magnoliopsida; order Brassicales; family Brassicaceae; genus Eutrema; species Eutrema salsugineum. The sequence continues at coordinate 605,510 of NW_006256909.1, read as the reverse complement.
TTTGTTTTCGGGAAAAATCAAACAATATACAGAAACTGTATATAGAGTTTCAGAAAAAAATACACGAGAGTTTTTCAGAGCCCATGATAACACACGGACTAGGTTATCATTTTATTTTAATACATCAATCAATATAACTATCATAAACAAGCTTAATAAATTGATTATAGGCCTTTTAATCATTCTATAAGGTATACATTGAGCTATTGGACCGAAATTTGGATGATTGATTGAAATATGACCCGAAAAGAGGTGGACTTGGCACTTAACATGGGTAAGCACTCAAACCGGGTTAGGTGTTGTGCCTCGCTGATCCAAACCCGAGTTGAGATGTGATATACTCTGATTCGCTTGTAAAACCAGGCCCGATAAGCTTTCAGAAAACAAAGAAAAAGATGGAACGAAAATTTCAAGAAACAAATATTGATCGTTGTGTTTGCGCTCTTTAAAACAAGATAGTGGCACGAACATCAGAGTTATTTTGTAAATTAAGCTAAATTCTTCAAAACAAACTCTACCGGTACAAAAGAATGAATTCTAGATCCGAGTAAAAGGAAGGTCAGTCCAAAAAAAAATTCACAATTGTTTTTATCAAGTCCAACCAATCCATCTCGAAATAATCGATAATAATTGTTTCTCTCTTAAGTATGACATATATTATTCGTTTATATCAAAAATTCATTTATCGATGTCTATGTATCCGCGAACCCATGCCAAGTACATACTTATATATATATTATCGCTACATTGATACATATATGCATATTAATTGAAAGCTTAATTACCTTAAAAGTAACTGGCGAAATTTTGAATAAAAAAGAGTATATGGCAAAAATATACTATACATCACTCAACAAAAGTAGTTATGTATAGATATAACATATATATATATATATATGAATATTTTTTTGCTTTTATTCATATAAATAACATATCCAATTGGGAGTAGATATATGATGATATAAGTGTTTTTAGTGTAGATTTATAGAGATATTAGACGTATGCATAGTAATATACACGTCAAACTTTAAACATATGTGTTGATAATATATTCATGTGATAGAGAAGGGCACGTGCTTGGTCGAATAGGGAAAAGAGAAAATTAGAGGATACATCAACTTTTTATGGTCGAATTTAGATAAAGAATAATGTTTTATTTTCTTCTATATATAATCCTAAAAGATAAATATTAGATGGCTTAGGGTTAATTAATTGTTAATGCAAGACACGTCGAAAGTGAAAAACTCCAACGCGAAGCTTACTATGATACATTCTAATTGTTTACAAATGTCACAATCGATCCAACTAGTTCAAATCCGTCGGTGATTTCATTTTATATACACGATCTAGAAAATATTGTATTTTCATCTTAGTAAAATAGGTAAACAGATGGAATTGACAAAAAAATAAAGCTAAACAGTTGATCATCTTCGAAAATCATTTTCTAAAACAAAAATAATTCCGAGATCGACATCACTACATGCACCGTGTGGTCCGTGTGGAATAGTTAACTATATACTGTAGTTATTATTTTGCAATGACATGCAGATGAATTAATACATACGCATGCTTTATTTACTTATTACAGTATTTTGTTTGCGCGTTTAACAATATTATATGAATTTAATGTAGCATATACATAAGTACACACCGCGACAATAAATTTAATTTCATTTACCGATTTTCATAATTACCAGTATATGTTGAACTACATCGCATAAAAACAAGCTGCGATGATTAATGTATAGGAATTTCAGATACTTTAAAAAAAGAAGATCATATCAATCTCGTAGCTTTAATTATCGAAAAAGTGTCGGTCTATTAAAGGTTCGAAGGCCTTGGAGATATAAAGAGAAGCCACCGAAATTGTGAATTGGCGGCTCTTGGAGATTATAAAGAGTAACCTAAGACATTCTACCTTTAACACATAACTCATAGATATCGATGATTGAAAAGAAGAATGTGCTTCTTTTTCTCTCTAAAGATGATTTTTTTGGCACTACATATTTAGCCCCAACATTTCTGAAAGGTTCTCGATAAACCGTTATAGAACTCTGTTTTTCTTTTATGTGGTGATGGTTGAATTTGATAGTACATATTTGATTTAAGAAAACGAAAACAATATATTTTGTTTTGTTTTTACATTTCTTCAATAGTTTTACTTAGATACATTGTATATTGGTGGACCATACTAACTATATTTTTCATTATTTGCACTATAATCTACTAATAGATTTCTTATTTTGAGTTATCTGTTTTATTGTTGTGACATGGGTGCGATACAAGGAAATCAAATCCAAATCTTTAAACTATGAAGATGTTGGACTATTAGGTTTTATATATACTCGTTTGAATCTAAAATTTTATTTGATTATGAGAAAATGTAGAAATGAAATACTTTTGGGATTAACGCTTGCTGTAATTAAATATCGTGTAATTTTTTGGTTTTTCAGATACGCTGTTTTTTTTTTGTTAATGTATATATATGTATTTCAGCGTTTCTATGTTTTGTAATTTTTATCCAAATATTTTTTTTTAAGTTATATTTGAGGTTTTTTTATCTCTAAAAGAATTGATAATCAAATGTGACATAGAAATAAGCTATATGCGTTTGTTGTGATGCATAATGTACATATTGATTCTTATCTACTGAACATTAGCAAATTGATTCTTTTTTTGTTTCCAAACATGTTAGGTATTATAACTGAGCTACTATATAATTTAAAAACTAATTAAACATTTTATGTAGCTTAATAGCTTGCTTTATTGAAATCGTGGAAAAGTTCTCAATGATTGGGTTCATTTAGGCCTTAAATTTAGAACCCAACATTTAAACCAGTCATTTCTCAGAAAAACAAACCAAAAAAACATCTAAGCCAGTCGTGGCATATATATAGTATCTGTCACTGACTATAATATTCTCCATATCACATATATGCTAAACTACTTTGTTTACTGTAGATTCATTCATATAATCTAGGCGTGGATCAACTCTACAAAAAGAAAACGATTTAAAAGGTAATACTGAGTATCAAGTTCGAGTAATTTGTTGGTTGGGATGAGAGATAATTTGGTATCTGCAATTAATGTATGGAGCCCTATAAGGCTATTTTATTCATTCAGAAATGAGAGCAACTTGATCGAATAGTGAAATATATTTTGACAGAAAGAATCGTTACCTTTTCTTCTTTCATAGACGACGTCCATATATTGATCTATTAATATTCATTTTTTGGGGTCGAATCGAATAATATTCTCAAATTTAAAGGCTATCAACTTTTTTCTTTTCATTAAAATAAAATCGAAGAGAGGAAAAAAAAAAACGCCTTTCGTGTTAACAGAAAAACAGGTGATGATGACATGGCAGGACCTGTGAACACCATGGATTATTCCACGTGACCAGATTGCACGCTTGGGACCCACCAATGACCATTTGTGCCGAAGAGTTCGGAGAAGCGGTTGCTGTTAGCAGTTTAGTCAAAGCCATTGAGTCAAGGGACAAAGATTTTTCTTTTTTCTTTTTAATGTTGGCCAAAAGGAAAAAAAATGCAAGATTTTTGATAATAGGAATTTCATTCTGTTCTTTTTTTTCTAGGGGTTATAATTATACTGTCTTCTTTTATTTGCATAAAAAGTGCACAGTCCTGGAATTTACTCGTTTGGTGGTTTACAGTAAGAGCTTGTCGCATCCAAAATGTCATGTGATATGATAAGGGAATGCTTAATTCGACAAAAGAAAAGGTCTTCTTTTCACGAGGTACGACTATCAATTTGAATGGTCAAAGGATATTAAAATGTCCCATGCGTACGACACTACGACATTATGCTTAATTTTCTTAGATTTCTAACATATTGACAAAGGGATCGATGATAATTGAGGATAATGTCAATCGTTAGCATGAAACTCAGTTCTTATATGTCGATGTTTAATTTTCATTAGATTGTTTCTAATTACTTAACTCGGAACTTTCTCGAGTATAAATGAATTCATAATCTTGCCAAAAAATTTCTTTTTTTTTATCAGACTCTGGTCAAGATAGCGTAATTACCCCATCAGACCGCTTAATTTAATCAAACATCCGATTTTATGTAATCAAGGACTCAATAAGAGGGGATTAACATAACTGGGACAATTATTTGCCTCTGATACTATTATGCCTCGTAGGGATCCACATGTTTGGTGGAGACACTCTCTATTCGTCACACGTGAGGTGTCGGTTCGAAATTTTGCTTTGAATCCTTTTTTGCATGAAATTTCAATTTCATTACGAATATATAAAGTTATTTACAAAAATAATTGAAACTAATAGAGGAAATATAAAACATTTGTAACAAAAATATCAGATCTCTATGAAAAGACTTATAAATACCAGAGCTTTTATAGCGAACCGCTTGAGATATGGTCTCACTGCAAACCACTGGCTGAAGAGACACTCGAATTTTGTCTAAATATCACGCAATTTGACGCATGTATAACCTTCATGCATGCAAATTAACTTATGTATAACATGTAGCACATATAAATATGTATTCCCTTCTTGGCGCGAAATTTATTATACCATGATTACGTTTGGTTCAAGAAGTATAGAGACCGAAGAAAACACTATATATGTTATGCACGCATGTGCATCAGAGTTAGTTCAGCCAGATATGAAAATGTTGTTTTAGAGTCATTAGAGCTTTTAGGTGCTCCTTTTGGAGGATGATGATTTATGTTTTGCGGACCAGCCACAAGTAATATCAAATTATGCATGGTCCAATCAAATGTAAATCGAACTGTCTGATGAAACTAGTGGTCATAAGAATATTTTCAGACTACTTTAGCCCCAAAATCACGATTTTTGTGTCATTAATTTAAGTTCCAATCAAATGTAAATCGAACTGTCTGAAACAAGTGGTCATAAGAATATATTTCAGACTACTTTAGACCCAAAATCACGAGTTTTGTTTTTCTTCAAGAGGTTTCCTTCTCTTAGAAGTCACTAAGAACCCTATTCAGATTCTTCTTAATTTCATAATTAAATCCTGATGCATGAAACAAAACAAATGAATCATGATTCATGCTTGCGCGCCGGGGGCATATACATAAATCATTAATCAGAAGTGGACAAACAACAAAAAGAATATGAAGTATGAAATATGAAATATCATAACTGGTAATTATTTGATCCAACTGGACATGGTACATATGATCCATAATATCTGTAATGATGGGTGAATATGTTTCTTGGTAAATAGTTTTCTGCGAATCATTCTTGGATTAACTTATGACGGAATAAACCCGAATGAACTTCACACCAAGTCTGAGGAATATCTCTGTTAGTGATGTACTACTTACCCACGTGGCATTTAATAAATTTTAACAGCTATAGACTACGGGTAAAAGAAAATTAAGTAATGGAAATGTTCGATGCAGTTACGGGACACTTTTGCCGTATTTTAAAATTACATGTTAGGGACTATTAGGGAGCATGAATTGGCTGATGCATTACTAAAGTCGCAATTCGTAACCGTTAAAGTAATGAGCTAACGTTATCTTAGTTAACAACATAACATGGTAACAATACTAATAACAATAAGCTAACGTGATGATTTTCTTAAGAAATGCAAAACTCCTTCAAATCGTTTTGAAACTTAAGGAGAAAAATATAGAACGATTGTTATCTCCATAATCTCCAAGAGACTAAGCTCTTTTTATTGAGGCCTCACGAACAAGATCATAATCAAAGAACCTTGAGATATGCGTATAGTATATATGTACTTCAAGTACCTTAATTCTATAGGACAAACTATATTTCGTTACTGAACCTAGGTTTTTCTATTATATGGATACATTAATTATTTATTCAAACCGTAGAAAAAAAATCTTGGCACTTAACAACCAGACTAACAAAATAGCATTTATAACTAAGTATCTAATAAACACTACACTCATTATAAAAATTATTGTTAATTGATTTTGAATTAGAATTCATGATTTTAAAAACAGAAAACTAACAGAATATCCACTAGACTAGCAAATGTTGAAATCTTATGTTTCTTGTAACTTACATAAACGAAAAAAAAGGTACACTAGACTAGCAAATGTTGAAATTTCATACATGATATAACTGCAGCCAAACTGTTTTGGTTTTTACAACATAAAACTATAAGAAAAATTGAAAGAAAAACTATATGTTGCCAAAATTAAATAATTATATATAGGTTATTCACTGTACATTTGATTGATAGGAAATAATTGATTTTTGGTTCTTCTTAAATTTATTTGAGTTTCGTAAGATTTATTAATAAAAACAAATTAGGACCAACAACCAAGAGGGCAAAAAGAGGAGAAGAAAGAAAGAAAAAGAGAGGGAGCATATGGTGTTAATGGGAGGGGACCACGTGGCGGTTGCTGAGAACGCTGCAACGCTAAATTAACTTAACGATCGGTGAGAGCGGGAAAGCCGCTTTGTAGGTCCCACTAACCATATATAATGGGACCCCCTCCCAAATGGGTTCCAGCGTTCACACACACCACAATATCTGATTTTCCTTTTTTCTTTTTTAGTTAAGTTAAACTGTTGCCCGAAAAATAAAGTGTTTTTTTTTTCCTATAATAATTTGTAACTATAAATTCAGACCATAACCACGCTTCAGCCTCTGTCTCTCTCAAGCGCACACACTTTCTCACTCTTCTCACTCTGTTTTCACAAACTCAAATCTCTTTTTCCTCTTTCGGCTCAAATTTACAAACATAAAATGGGTAAATTCTTGAGTTTGTTAGATTAATATACACACACGCGCAGAACGTTAATATAGTCTACATATACTTATCTGTTTTTTTTTGTTCCTTGTGTTATTTTCAGTAAGATTCATTGAAGAAATCACAAAAACGGTGGAAAAAGAAACAGGAAACAAATCAAACACGGATGTAGCAACGGCGAAGAAAAAAGTTCTTCAAGATCTTATTATCAACGATGGAGGAGGATTAATCAATTCTTGGGTTGATTCCATGAGAGCATGTTCTCCTACTCATCTCAAATCTTTGATGAAACAAAGCTCTTGGCTCGTATGTATATCTTTCGTTGATCGTCAAGCTCTAATTTCTACTTATAAAAAACTTCTAACATAAACTTATTTTTTATTTACTCGTATGACTTTCACAGACAGAACATCCATCAGCATTAGATATGTTTGAAGAGATTCTTCATGTTTCTGAAGGAAAACAAATCGTTATGTTCTTGGATTATGATGGCACTTTATCTCCCATTGTTGATGATCCAGATCGAGCTTTCATGTCTAAGAAGGTTCATTTCTAAAACCCAAATATAAGAAAAATAAAAATAAAAGAAATCTACTTATTCAAATAATGTTTTAAATTTTGGTATAATTTTTAGATGAGAAGAACCGTAAGGAAACTAGCAAATTGTTTTCCCACAGCCATAGTTAGTGGGAGATGCAGAGAAAAGGTATATTAAATTTTAGACTAACATATGATTTATTTAGTAGTGAATAGATATTGAAGCTAAATATGGCAATTTTGGCAATTTTCAGGTTTATAATTTTGTGAAACTGACTGAGTTGTATTATGCTGGAAGTCATGGAATGGACATCAAAGGACCAGAGCAAGGAGGGTCCAAGTATAAGGAAGTAAGAAAGTCCTATTCTTTTTACACTGAAAAATAAATAAATTTCAATTTTTTGTGATTTTTAAACGGTTATTATAAAAATTACAGGATCAATCCCTTCTCTGCCAACCAGCTACAGAGTTCCTCCCCATGGTCGACGAGGTCACATTCTTCTTCTAGATTCAATCTCATATATTTAATAATAAGAAAAAACTGCATTTATTGTTGCTTACATTTATTTTTAATGTTTCTGTTCATCAGGTTTATCAGAAATTAATTGAGAAAACAAGATTAACTCCCGGAGCCAAAGTAGAGAACAATAAATTTTGTGTATCTGTTCACTTCCGACGCGTCGATGAAAAAGTACTATAATTTTTTATTTTGATATTCCATTACTAGTGTAATGAAATAAAAGTAACTAACCAGGTAGTTTATTTATTTATTTATATATTGACAGAACTGGAGTGATTTGGCTGATCAAGTTCGATCAGTAATGAAGGACTACCCTAAGCTCCGTCTTACCCAAGGAAGAAAAGTAAGATACTATTAATTAATTAAATTTCTAATTTTAACTTGACTATAGCTTACTTTCTTAATTAACGGGTTAATGCTTTGGTATGATCGTTTCAGGTTTTGGAAGTTCGTCCAATCATTAAATGGGATAAAGGCAAAGCACTCGAGTTTTTATTAGAGTCACTTGGTAAAATCTTTATCAACTAATAATTAATTACGAGCAACATGATATTAGTCGGGATCAATAGTATTAATCAAAATGATTATTGGCTTCTGTAGGATACGCTAACTGTACTGACGTTTTTCCCCTTTATATCGGAGATGATCGCACAGACGAAGATGCATTTAAGGTATGTACAGCCTCGTAATTGATGTAAGATTAAATTAAATAGGTAAAGTTCAATACATTATCTAAGTAAATTTTATTTAAATGATGTTACAGATATTGAGGGAGAGAAGACAAGGTCTTGGCATTCTTGTATCCAAATTTCCAAAGGAGACTAACGCGTCTTATTCTCTACAAGAGCCTGATGAGGTAAATTGATTTATATAATTCGATGTATATTGTGAAGCTCCTACCAAGCGTTTTACAATTCCTTAATTTTTTTATTGGATTAAACAATTCCTTAAACTGTTGTATATTCTGCATATATCATTAAGCTGATTACACTATATTTTTTTCTCCATTATTCAGGTTATGGATTTCTTGCAACGTTTAGTGGAATGGAAACAATTGAGATCTGGAGCATGATGAGAGCCTATAAGTACAGAAGAATCTCTTTTTTTTTTTTAATAATCTGTTAAGCTAGTTTCTTGGTTTTTCTGCTCTTATTGTACTCAACGCATCTTTGACAAAAAATTGTACTAAACGCATATGTAAAAAAAATTATTAAAAATTGTAGATCTTCACGTTCTCAAAGAAAATATCGATCATATATGGTAAATACTTGACATATGTCTGTTATCATGATTCTCAAAATGAAATGGAACTATTCATTAATGGTATATGTATCTATTTACATTTCGTGCATTATCCTTTTGTTAACAAAAAAGTAATTTTCTCACTTCATGTTTCAAATTAAACAGTTCAATCCACATTTCAATTTTTTAAATTATTTTTTCTTGGGATTTTAATTTCAAAATAATGGCAATGAATCAAGCGAAAACAAATCTACTACATATTGATTCATGAAGTATGGTTCAATGTTGTTAATAAGCAATCAAATAAATCATTTATTTGAAAAACATATCAACTTTTGTGTCTTTATGCTTTAGTAGTCTGGTTTCGATTTCATATATTCGGATATAAAACTAGAGACGTTTGAACTATATAAAAAAATTATAAATACGGTTTTATTTTTGTATATATTTTTCACGTTCTGTTTAAATAGAATCATTTCAGTTTTGATGGATTAAACATCACTCGATTTAGTTGAATTTGTTTTGGCATTCTTTGTTTATTGTATTAAAAAGGTGGTTTCTCAAATAATACAACCTTAACATAAGCTAAGCTCATCGCATGAATCTATTTTCAAAGAAGAAGGAATCCTTCTAGTTTATTTTCGCCATAAGAAAGAAATGGAATATTCTATGAGGCAAAACTTGGATGGAAAGATAGCGTCAAAGTGACACGACCTATGATCGGATCTTTGCTGCTAAGCTTAATTAATAAAGACTTATTTACATTGTTTAGCTCGAGAGATATTAATTCCTAAGTATAGGTAACCAATTGCTTAACTAAGGAGATAAATAAACCCTTTCTCAAAAAAAAAACTAAGGAGATAAATAATTCCTAATTATACGTAACCAATTATCTGTGGATGGAATCTTATATGACATAATTTGTCTAAGTCTTAGGAATCCCAAGAAAAAAAGCACGAAAAAGAGAATCTCTCTGACAGAACAATAATATATACTTTCAAGTCAAATGCTCAACAATTTGTGTATACCGAGACCTCGTTCAATTATATTTCTCAAGTCACTATAGACGTACACAATGTGTATGCCGTCATTTTCATTCTACTTATAGGCAATTATTTAGTAACTTTACTGTTATAAATATTCCTTCTGTTTTATGAATTGGTTTTCTAGGTTATCTATATAGTTTATTTTAATCAAGAGCAAGAAAATATAATTTTTTAAAAATACTAATGGAGATAAATGTTCGGTTGTTCTGGTTTTCATTTTGTAACCATTTGACGTTTTCTTTTCATTTTTTTGTTCTTTTTGAAAACTCAGATGATAGCTTGTAATCAACTTTATCCTTTTTTACAATGTTATAATGTCAAGAAAAACAGTAACGGTTTGACGGCTAGGAGCTTGTTAGGCATGTTACAATGTTTACGAAAATCATTAATGGATGAACCCAAGTTGGACAAGCCTATGCTTGCGGCTATTATTTTATAATATAATTTCAGTCTTAAAATTATAAGAAGTTCATTTGGTTAAATGATAAAATTTTATAGAAATTCTTTTAAAAGGTCATGAGTTATAACTTTAATATGGCGAGAGAGTCTAATTTTTCTTGAGATAGCAGCCTTCTAAAACTCTAAAACGATTCTGGGTATGAGAAAAGTAAATTAAAAATTAAAAATAAGATCATACTATACAAATACATATCACAAAAAAATATACTGGAAATATGTTCCTATATTTGATTAAATCATATAAGTCAACCTTTTTTCTTTGGGCTTTTTTAATTTGTTATTATTCTTTCAATTAGCTATATAGTATACAACCAGTAAGTTATAAATTCAACTATATACACATTAGTTCTTCCAAAATATATATTACTAAAAAAGCTTCCTCTACAAAAAATTATATTTTATTCAATTCCTGAATTTATTGTTAGTCAACTTTTGATACATTTTCAAATTTTAGCATCTAGACCATCTTGAATATTTAAATTGCTAGGGTCACAATCGCATGTGGTCAATTCAATATTTTGATTCATAGAGAAGATGAAAATAAGACTTTTTCACTCTTTTCCTTTTAACTACTGAAAAACAACAACAACAACTAGGTCTAATAAAAAAATATGTTTCAAGGACCAACTTGATTGACTTCTTAAATCCTAGACGTGGACTTATTTATAAGTGTGTACTGCGTATGTAGCCATGATAGACAACGAAGAAAATATTTTGTTAATGATTAAAAGGTAATTAGATAAATCATTATCGTTAGGCTTTGATTAGGTTATGTAAAAAGGTTCGATTGGGGTTTTGGTCTCACGTATAGGCTGTCTACTTTTGAACAAACTATTAGTGTTACTTCACCCATTTCTCCCGACATGCCACAAGAAGATCATTGTGAAATTTGGTGGCGTATTAATTTAAAGCTCTAATTATTAACTATTTAAATGTCAATGCTCCAAAATTGCTATTGCTGTAATATTAATTTATAGTAAGTGCGTATATATTTTCAACAACCCTAAGTTCTTAGGCATGTCTCCTATGCTATTAGAAAAACAATGGACCTTCTTAAGCCAATTGACCCTTGAACTGTAAAGCTTGTATTGTAAAGATTGTACAATATTTTCTAATCACAGCATTATAGACACGTGTTAATCACTAGATTCAAGTAACTAATCTATTTTCTACCAAATATTTTCTTCTTATTCAAATTATTCAATGAACCTCAGAGAAAGATAGATTACACTTACACGCCTTTATTAATGAGGAAATCAGCTCTAGACATGCGAATCTTTCATAGAATCATAGGCCTCATAATGCATCTAAAAATTGAGTCGTTTAAAAATATTAAATCGTAGTTACCATAAATTTTGGAATATTGCCAACCATTTTACCAAATAATTCAGATTTAACAAGGAAGCATGTGCATATCTAATGAGTATGTTTTTCTGCCAAACCTCACCAAATTGACTTTTTTTCTACTACTATGACATACTACTAAACTTTGGCGTGAAATATACAACATAATTCTTTTCAACGCAAAATAGTTTCAATATATAAAGGACAATTTTTCAAATTAATTGAATTGCTGAATCACAGCTTTTTTTCTCTACAATTGCTAGTTTCACTGTGCTCCGAAGAGGCTGGATTAGTAATAACATTCTCAATCGTGGCTTGCATTGTAGTTTCACTTGAGACATATAGAGAAGTTTTAGCGAGAGGTACAAAATCTATGATAGTGGGAAAAGTCTTGGGAGTGGCTGTAATAAATGGAGCAGCCTCATTCGTCACTACAATTATAGGTATAGTATAGTCTCTGTTGTTGCTGCAATGATAGGTGCAACTTTTTTTTTTCTTTAAATAATTTTTTCATTCATCTAGATTCTAGACTTCTAGTATTGTTTTAATTTCCAGCAATCGGCTTTGTAATAGTTCTTCGAAAGATTAATTGAGATTTGGGATTTGAAATATCAAAAAGAACTGCAAAACTAAAGATCTTTGAGATTTTGACCTTATATTTTATTATAAAATAAATTTTGATGTGTTTATTTTGAAATTAATTGATAATAACATATGTTAATCCGTCGATCAGAATTCAATTCATGTAAAAATCTGTTGGAAACAAAAAAAGTTACGAGTGTAGAGTTGGAATCCACCAGAAAAGGTGAGAGAGATTCTCTATCATTTCATTTTTCTAACTTTAATTTCTCCAACTGTGTCCTTGTAAAGAAAAAATAGTTCAGCCTCCAATTATTGGCCGGCTTTAAATTATAAATCCTAGAAGCACAATAATAGTAGCATTCCACCAATTATCGTTCGCCTTAGGTTTTCAAGTTTGTAGACCTCTTTTTATACAAATAGGTCAATTTAAGAAAGTCCTTCCAGAGAAAGTATGAAAATAGTAACAAAAGTATTACTAATAATGCATGTGTTTTTGGAGATTTTAGTTTGGCATCAAGTGAATGCAAACGTTCCACTTTCTCGTATGAAACTAAATTTCGGGCTTCCTTTTCCTTATGAAAATAATAATTGTTTGCACATCTATAGCCGAGATTAAGCACTTTCACACAAAAAAACCCGAGATTAAGTTTCTAAGGACCCAAGTCAAATTGCTTTCAAATAGGATTCACAACAATGCTGAAAGTCGCAACTTCATACTAGTAAAATTTTAGTATTCCAAAACAATGCTTAAAAAATAAAACTACCTTAACAAAAAAAAATCCTGAAAATGATATGTGAATACTAAACTGAAGTTATAAGTAAAACAAGAAGCAACTAATTAAAGCAAGAAAATTAGATAATTGAAGCCTTCAATAAATTTCAAGACAAGCAAGACTAGACTACAACATAAAACCTATAATCAATTTCTACTTGTTTCGTTTATCTCTATTTTTTAAGAAAAAAAAATTAGTTATTCATATATGTCAAGTAAAAATGCCCAGGAACAGTTCACATGACCAAAAGATCCCCTTTTTCGTGGATCATTTTGTTTTATGAATGACTTTCTAACACGTGTTCTCTGAATGATGTGTTCATCATTTCCGCATGACACATCTACTATAAATATATATATATATATATATATATATATATATATATGTGTGTGTGTTTGAGAAGTTCCAAACTCTTTGGTGGCATGTGGAAGCATGTGACTCAGATGCGCTCATTATAGGGAGCAAAACTTGTGTGTCGATCTTCTACTTGAACAATCCTCTCTGACACCTTCTTTAAGATAGGACATTTTGTTGTTGTGTCAAAATTATTTTTCTACAAAGTCTAAATGATCTTAGTGATGATGATGGTCATTAAACTAACTAACTAAATCAAAATAAGAAATTAATATCTTTTATTTAAGGAGATACTGCTAGAGGAAGTGCAATGGGAACCAATTAAAGAAACACAATTTAAGATATTATTAACAGAGGCATGGTTCCACCGAGACCATGTGGAATTATGGGAGAAGCAAGACTACAACATAACATCCCCACGCAACATAACGAGACCATTTATTGGTTCTTTCACCAACCACTGGTCTCCAGTTGGGTTTGGAAAAATTGATTGACGAATATAATAATATGGAATAATAAGAAACGTGAAGTAAACAGTTAAAAAAAAAAAATTAAAAGGATTTTTGCGAATAAGATGATTATGAATCTGTGGATTTGTACCACATAAAATTCCCCACGCAAGAAGCATCTAGGAAATTATTATATGAATTTTTTTTTTGTTTACTTTCTTTTCTATCAGCTAGTTAGTGTTTCCAAGTAATAGACTTGCATTCTGCAGTAAGTGGGCTGAGCCGGCTGACCTTTATGGACCTTTGCTTCTAGGATCTTCCATTACTTATATATAAAATGGGCTTATCTATTTTTCTCTGTAAAGCTACAAAATCGGAAATAAGTGTAAATATAAAATATTAGTAAAATTTATTAAATTCAAAATCCAAAATGTGCAGCATATTACCATATTTTTTAAAGATAAAAATCACCAAAACGTGTGTGTTCTCTTTTTCTTTTTTGTAACATTGATCGGTGTAAATGGCCAATTTGCCTGACCAGTTGAGTTTATTTTGGAATTAATTATTCACTAAGCTATATGATGTTCAATAATACACCATAACTGTATATGGCTAATTGGCGTATTATGGGTTCTCAAATCCATTGCAGTCCTTTGCCAAGAATTTATTTTAAACAAAATCGTTTATTTTAAACAACTGCTTTTCTAAAGAATAATTTTTTTTTTTTGGGGACATCTCTAAAGAATTAAATCTAAAAGCAACAATACACAACAATATTAAAAAAAAAAGGCATTGGTGATGGAAAAATTAGCTGACTAAAAACGAAGCAAGATCCTAAACCCGTATCAAACCGGTTTCACTTCACAACGCAAGAAAACATATGAGTTAGGAACAGTAAGCACAGAACTAGCCCACTCAACCTTTCCCCAAACTTCATCACCGTTGCTGCGCCTTTCAAGCGCAACCACCGCGCACCAAATATTCTTGTTTTGGCGACGAGGCGGCGCAAACTTTTCCCACAAGATCAAGAGTTTCCCACCGTAATTAGCTATTTCAACAAAATCACAACGACGATTCCCATTCAAAGCAGCCAAACCTTTGACCACTTTCCATTCATCATGATTTGTGTCATACCACAAGCAACTTTGTCTACCACATTCGTACCATACATTCTCTATCGCACACTTACTCTTAATCACAAACACTTTTTTCGGAACGTCCCATTTACTTTCTTTTGGATCGTAAACATATTCCATCACCCCAATGACCTTTACGTAAATCTTTTCTTGGATCACTTCCACTTTCGTAATTGAAGATACACGTAGCTCGGCTCCAGGGTCAGTTAATGGTTCCCAAGTTTGAGTCTTTGGATCGAAAACCTCAGCCCAATTCGTGGATTCATCTGCAGAACAACCTCCCATTATATATATTTTGTCATCAAAGACGCACGCAAAGGCATTTGCTCGAGCTACCATCATGCTAGGTGCTTTACGCCACGCGTAATCACTCTTAGAACGGACCCACATGACGGAAGATGGAGTAGCATTACATTTGCTGATAGCGTATAACTCTGAACCGACCACACATGTGAACATTGGCACACGAGGAGAATAGGAAGAAGGTATTGGTACCAACAAAGTGTTTCCGCTAGACTTCTTCTTCTTCCCGATGTCGTTGGTTAGGGTTTGATCAGGTTTTAACCAGAGAGCAAACCAAGAGGGAACGCGGCTAATGGGCAACTTTAAGCAGACATGAAGGACGTTTTCGTGGGTTCCAAGGTGAAATCGCGCCACGTAGAGGTCCATGGATAAGAGCAGAGAGCACAAGGTCTTGCAGACTAGGGAGAGTTTCGGGTAGTACGACTTTGATATTCGTGCTAAGCAGTTTACGATGATTTCTTGTGGAAGCGACAAAAGCGACGGTGGAGGAGTTGGATTCGTTTTCTTCTTGTTCTGCGGTGGCTTGACATCGGAATTCATAGCGGCAGAGGCTGAGATTGTAGCAAAAGTATGAGGAGACGCTTTGTAGATTAGGGTAAAATTAAACACGAATTAGCATATAGTGATTTTATGTAAAGATACCTTTTTGCTTTCTTGAGAACAAACCAGCCTCGAGACGGAGAGCTTGTTTGCGTTGGTTCTCCTGTGGGCTTCATAGTTAAGAAAACACGATTAGGTCTTTCTAAAACCTGCACATATAGAGTATATATATACCTTTTGTCTTAACTAATTGCAAACCTGACCCCTTGATTTAACTAAAATATCTAATCGTCCCCGTTTGTAAAAATAATAGTCAAAGACTCAAAGAGTGAGAAGACAAAAGGCTCTGCTCCAAGAGGAAGGTTTCAAACAAGGCCTATTCTAGAAACTCATGCGACTAATGTGACAGGGTTTAGCCGATCCTGTTTAGCCGGAAATTAACAATCCAAGAGAATCCCATAAGCCAGTGGAAATTGAGCTCAGACGTAAATGTATTGTGTACAAGTTTCTAATTTTTAAAGATTCTAAATTACTTGGTTAACTTGAAACAATTTGATAATTTTTTTTTGGTAATTTCCCCTGTTTGATTAATTAAACGTCAAACTTTAATAGATCATATCATATTGTCTCAACTAAGAATTAAGGATTTAGTCATTTTGGACGTTTTTGATATCCTAATGATACAATCTCTCCAAATTAATTAAAGCAAACTTTTAAAAAAATTCAACATAGTGTAAATGGAACCATTTTTCAAAAAAAATTGTATTGTAGTTTTCATACTTTATATCAGTATAAAAAAACCTAGAGCATATATCAAAAAAAATTCCCACCCTCTGATTTGTGTTCTTCTTCACTTCCTCAACAACACTCATTTATTGAAATGCAAAAAAAAAAAAAATAAGAAAAACAACAAACAACAAAGGAAAATCAGAGGGAAATACGAGAAGTAATAACGCACGTTAATTTACCTCTTCTAGACACAAATTTTTTTTTCTGAGGATATATATATATTTCTTTAGTGAACCTCCTTAGCATCTAAATCATTTTACCGTAACAACGCATGTCACCGCCACTTCCTTGTTCCGTTTAACCAAGCCCGTACCAAACCCCGCATTGAGGTCCATCGTCAATACAAAACTAATATGGCTTCAGGCGGCCGCATGGCCGTGTTCTTGGACAGTCTTGATTCAAATTGACAGTATCGAATCCATACATGGCTTGTGACAGCTTGGGGGAAATTCCCTTGCCCGAGGTTCTTGTTCTTGTAGGTGAGAGAGACGAGACCTCCGTTGGTCACCCGTACATGTTGTAGGTTAACGTCGGGTTCTTGGATGTCAACATGATCCTGCCATTCGCGAGTTTCTTAACGTCGAAAACGTGAGGTTTGGGCTTGAATAGAAAACGGATGATTATTGCGATCGCGCATATGATGAATCCGATGACGATCACTGCGATGAAGATCCACATGAGTCTTTTAGAGCAAAAT
This sequence comes from Eutrema salsugineum, assembly GCF_000478725.1. NCBI lineage: Eukaryota > Viridiplantae > Streptophyta > Magnoliopsida > Brassicales > Brassicaceae > Eutrema > Eutrema salsugineum. The sequence continues at coordinate 587,994 of NW_006256909.1, read as the reverse complement.
ATTTTGTGCTTTTTCCCTGGCTGATGATCACCATTCATGCGTCTTTCGACAATCCTTGCATTTTCTTGGGGAGGGATCCAGTAGACCTGATCCCTCGGAACCTGCACTACATAGGTCTCGATCTCTGGGATCGGATCAGGAGGAGGAGAAGATGATGGTAGGATTGGGAAGAGACTCAAGGAATTTTTACGGAAATGGGGTGGAGGTGAAGAAACTTGAGAGGTAGATGAAGGGAGATGATCAGGGAGACTGTTGGTGGGACGGTGCCACGTGGAAGAAGAATCACCGGGCTTGTCTTGATTGTTGGTGACCGTAGAGGTGGAGGCGGAGGTCGAAGGTAGCCGTGACCCCTCCATCGGAAAAGTGTGAGAAGGGAATGTGTGGTGGAGCCGTGGAGGTCCTGGAGGAGGAGGAGGTGTAAAGAGAGATGAGAGGAAGAGAGAAAAGAATAGACGAAATGCGAAATTAGGGTTTTGCATGGAGGAGCTATAAGTGGTTGTCGTTGCTTTGCGTAACTTTAGCAAGTTTTTGGACCGGATCTTTATGGCATTTAGCCATTGTATTTTGTATTGTCTTTTCTTTTTGTATTTTGTATTGTTTCCCTAATTGTTATTTATATATTTGTAAAAAAACATTTCAGTAAATTGGTAAATAGCAGTCCCAAGAGATGCCGATAATGATGGTAATGAAAACAAAATTGCTCTAAATTAATCAAGAAATGTAATGTTAAACAGAAAAAATTAATCAAGAAATGCTATGAGATTAGCCTAGTATTCATTTTTTTTTTAATTCATAGACAGTAAACACAGATCTGGCCATCAGATGCTGGATTGATGAAGATGGTGGATTCTTTTTTTGGTTATATTAATTATCTAACCTATAGTCAAATATTTGACTGTATCTAAAGCCCAATATTTTTTAACAATTATAAAGCCCAATCTTTCGTATTAAACAAAAAGAGTAATATTGAGTCAACCCAAAAATAGTTACATTACACAAGTACATTAAAAGAAACACGAAAACGAGCTTGGGCACCAAGAAAATATAATTTTTCTTTTGGCTCCTCACCAAGAAAAAGATTCTACCGGAGGAAAGTACCGGATTTTTTAGACGAATTCAGAAAATGGGTCTACCCTTTGGAATGAATTAATATTTTTTTCCCCCAAGAAACAGAGAAGAACTTCAAGATTTCAATGTTTTCTTATCGGCGTCTTCTTCTTTCCTGCAAACATGCTGCGAATCAGGCCGCCAATTTTCTCCGAGGGTTAGTCATATTCTTTAAAACCCCTCATAAACCCTTATCTCAACTCTTTTGTCTGGATTTTGAATTCGTAGGGGATTTGACTGATCTTGGGTTCATCTAGAACAATTGTTACTTTATCTGTGAAAAAAAAAACCGGGAACTTTGGAAATTATACTGAGAAATTTGGGAACTTTGTTGCTGATGCGAAATGTTTCTTGTTGGGTTTTCTTCTGGTGTATCGTTATTGTGCTGAAGAAACATTAGATTGACTCGAAGCACTGATTTATCTTCAATTACAAAATCTGTAGGTCTGGGCCATCTAGACGAATTCAATCATTCAATTACAGCAAATCAACAAGACAGGGCGGCCATGGAAGGACGGATCTTAACCCTCAACTGCCTATAGGAACTCAAACTTCTTATCGCTCACGTGCTCGTTATGCTGCTGTAAGACTCTTCCTTGCTTTCACTTGTTTTCTAATTGGATCTTTTATTTGGGAAAATTGGTAAAAAAAAAAAAAACCAATTCGATGCTATGTTTTGTTGTTGCCTCAATTTCAGCCAGCACTTGTGTTTGGATTTGCTGGATTCGTGGCGTTTCTTCATTACAACGATGAAAGGAGAGCAGTTCCAAAAGGTATATAGGATTTGATCGCAGTGCTTCTACTTTTGATCGATAAGATCATTGAAAGTTGAGATCTTTTCTGCTTCTACTTTTTGCAGGTCAACCAAGCAGCAATAGCGGTTGTGGCTGCGGTTCTAATACAACCGTTAAAGGTCCAATTATCGGAGGTCCATTCACGCTTTTGAGTACACAAAACACGATAGTCACTGAGCAAGACTTTTGTGGTAAATGGGTTCTACTCTACTTTGGTTACTCGTTTTCCCCTGATGTTGGACCCGACCAATTGAAGATGATGTCCAAAGCAGTTGATAAACTAGGTTTGAGTCACTTAAACGGAGCTCGAGCACTTTTCATCAGTTTTGTAATGTGATCTTTTACTAATCATGTCTTGTCTTGATGGAAACAGAGTCTAGTGATAACCAGAAGATTCTGCCTGTCTTTGTCACTCTTGACCCTTTGCGAGATACACCTTCTCATCTTCACGCATACTTGAAAGGTCTCGGTTTTACTTGTGTGCCCGTGCTCCAGCTGATTTCTAAGCTCTCTGACGTTGCGTTGCTCATAATTGTTTTTGCAGAATTTGATAGTAGAATACTTGGATTGACCGGATCTGCAAGTGCAATGAGACAAATGGCACAAGAGTATCGTGTTTATTTCAAGAAAGTTCAAGAAGATGGAGACGATTATCTTGTTGATACTTCTCACAACATGTATGGAATCTTATTCGAATCCCAAATCATATTCTTTTTTGTTCATTAGAGAAAGAGAGCTAAATGTTCGGATGTTTTGTTGTGTGTGTGTGTATAGGTACTTGTTGAATCCGAAGATGGAGGTTGTGAGATGCTTTGGTGTTGAGTATAATCCAGATGAGCTCTCACAAGAGGTTCTTAAAGAAGTTACTTCTGTTTCACAATAACTCATTTTGACCAAACACTAAGAGAGATGTTCACAAAATGAACCGCTAAGATGCTTTTGACTGTTTTCATCCAGTGGTGAATTTCTTCTTAGATTCTTCTATTGTTATTGAAAAAAATGAAAATTACGGTGTAGATCCAACAAACTGAACAAAGTCGATAAAGTGGCATGGAAATTTTCCAATCTATAAATTTTTTGCATGGAGCAGTAATATTTAATCCTTCAGTGTTCTTTCTGTTTAAGAGTTTTTATAATTTGAACAGTCATTGAAAACTATAAGTTCGTAAGTTCACTAGATAAATAAAACATAGAACTTTATCAGAAAATAATAGGTTTATAAAAACGTAACCTGCTTAATTTAAAAAAAAACACACATGAGTTATCAAAAAAAAAAAAAAACAAACAAAAAAACACACATTACATTCTCTTAAATCTTGATAAGCGAAATATCAATGAGAAGTGACTATTCGACCCCACAGAAAAATATAGATACGTTGTTGACAACAAGTTATAAATATCATCATAGAGTTAGCTAGTTATCAATGAACATAAACGTGGCATATGGGGATTACTGGTCCAACCAAATTTCTATTAATATCGACATCTATATGCATACAACTAATTTTGTATTTATTGTTTGATGTCTTAGTCCTAAAATTATAACATTGATTGGTTTTATATAAGACCGACAAATCATATAATGATCTGATTATAATCTGGATTTAATCTGGCAAATAATTCTAAAAAAGTTTTATTTATCGAATCATATCATCAAAGGCCACATTACACTCACAAGACGATGGACACAATTACACAAACAAACAATACAATAAGAGAGCTCATGAATCACACAAACATCACTCAGACGACCCAAGAAAGCCCTTTCCGGATCTCCGACCCGACCCGACTAACGGTATCCCTTAGCGACACCGGACAGTTGTTCCGCACGGCGGTGAGCTCGTAAGGAGATGTATCGGTGGCGAGCCATTGCTCGATCTCGAAATTATTCGTCGAGCACTGTGCGTGAACACCAGTCATCGTAACCTCGACGTAGTTGACGTACCAGCCATGGTGATCGCCGGAGCCATCGGAGGTTAGGTTTAGAGCGCAGATCGGACTTGGTAAGCACGGTGCTCTTCCGCTGAAAATGTCGAGATTACCCCTCTCGAAGTAGTTGTAATCAGGCCCCATTAATCCACCCCAGGCTTCTAGGTTTCGGATCCCGATATAGTCACCGTACTTGTCGTAGATCCTGGCGCTTGCGATCGAATCGGTTCCGGCTTTCCAGATCGATCCGGTTCGGAGGTAGAATGTGTAGACGCAGTCTGGTTCATCGTCCTGGGGAAAAAATATCAGAGAGAATTTAAAAAGTCAAAAAATCAAATCCATCTGATGAGAATCAGAAGAGGTTAGAGAACTGAGAAACTTACGGCGAAGGCCACGGCGGATACGGTGACTAGCAGGAGGAGGAAAGGGAGGAGAACGTCGCGACGAGCCATCGGTGACTTTTTTTCCCGGTGAGCGGATTGTTTTCTTTTCTGATTTTTTGTTTTCTTTTCAGGAGAGAGGTATTAATAGATGCGAATATTAAGGAGAGGGTCATTACTGGGAATTAACACGTGGGGTTGTTATCTCGTGTTTCCGGAGTAGCGTGTATTGTTCACGTGGCGGATTCTTCACCGTGATGATGTGAGCAATTGTGCGTATACTCGGCGAGTCGGTCAGCATGGATTTTGGAGATTACGAAACTACCCCTTACACTGTACCTCTATCTTGCCAGCATACGGACCAGAAGCAAAATAAGAATTATATTTGTTTTTTCCTTATATATATGAGTCTATATGACTATGGAAATTTTGATGGCTATTCATCCAGCTTTTATTTCTATATATATTTTAGATTTTTCCAACATATTGCTGTTAGATTTTGATTAGTTTATGTCCAGGCATAATAAATACCCAATTAGCATTTGATATAAATCTTATATATAAAAGTTCTTCAACTCTTTCCATTTGAGTGACACATCAGCATTTAAGAATTGATATAAGAATGACATGTATCATTTTAAAAAAAATTAATTAATAAATTTTAAATGTTAAACCACTCAAAAAAAATGAAAAGTTTTTTTAATTGATTCTTAAATAACATTTATGTAAATATTAAACAAGAATTTATGTTATAATTAATTAAACATTGATGTTTTAATAATTTCTTGATTTTTAATGATATTATATTTTTAATTAATTGATTTATAATAAAATATTAACAAATGATGATCATATATTTTTTTTTAAATTACAAAAATAAATAAATTTGAAATAGTTGAAGAAAAAATCTATTTAAAATTACAGTTTTTAAAAAAGAAAATTAATTAATAAATTTTAATTTTAAATTTTAAACTACTCAAAAAAAAATCTATTAATTGATTTTTAAATAACATTTATTTATTAAACAAGTATGTTATAATTAATTAATTAAACATCCCTCATCTTTTTGGAACGATTTAATCTCATTTTGGGCAAATTATATAGGAAATATATGTATATATATTGTTATAAGGGCCAAATCTCTATTTTATCTTGTTAATTGTTACATATCAAACTCAAAAGATGTCGATGAAAACTCAAGAAATCGCCGAACATTAATCTCAAGAGATCACCGATAGAGATTTTGCCTCTATCGGCTATAACTTAACCCGTATCCGTATGTATTTGTTTTCTGGATCGGGTCAATGCGATCTCTAGAACATGTTGTTATTAGGTTAAAAGCTACATATTGTTCGTCACCATATTAAAGAATTTTAAAATTTATTGTGTATTTACCAAAATCAATACATATAATTTTCTGACAACATGACATTGTTAGACTAACATAATCCGGTGCTGACAGCCAAAAACACAATCTGGTTAATATGATGATCACTCATACAATAGACTGACCCAGACAACATATATAATTAGATGATAATTAATGGTTTAATCGTAGTCATTACGCTGATCGAAGTTAATTAACTGATTTTTACTATACGTCTTTTCCTTATATGCTATACAATGATTACAATTTTCAGAGTTTAGATTTCAGCTAAAATTTTCGATTGTTTAGAAATAAAGTAAAAGGCGACAACATTTTTAAAGAAGTGTGGGTAACCAAACAAAATTAAGCCGTATGGGTAAAGTGAAAATAGGGTTATGGCCCCTTTTATATATATATATATATGTGTGTGTGTATTTCCTTTAAGAGTTACTAAAATTTAGTATTTTTGTTCTAATTTTCCGACCAAACGTAGCATCGATCCAAATCTACACTCAAAACCATTATTGTATAACCAATCTGTAATTTTCACTCGTTATTCATTTAAGGTATATCAAATATATGGAAAAGGTACTTATATACATATAGATCATGTAGCTAGGGCAAAAACAGTAAACGAATAACATATTGCTATTCATTTGTTTTTCACCTGATTAGTTTGCAAGCAAGAATACAATTACAGATTGATTACACGCACAGATAATTAGTTAATCTTTACCTTTATAATTAAAATTTTCACCTTTATTTTTATATATCTACATGTAACGAAGAAAAGTAATTAACTACACTTAGCAAGAACTAAAAGCAAAGGTATTTATATATATATATATAAACAAATTGATCATTTCTCGAATTTTACGTGTTTTTTTTAATGCAGAACAACGTTAATATTCCATGTATCGTTTTAATTTATCAGATCTCCTTGAAAAAAAACAAAGTTACATACCATCATAAGATGAATAGACATATTCTCCCATAATGGTAAAAAAAAAAAAAATACAAATCATTATCCAAAGCTCCAAACCAAATATCTACAATCAAATTGAATTTGACTATTACCAAAACGAATAAATTTTATATAAACCAAACCTTAGATACATGTATATAATATATAGGGTAGACAATAGTGGATGGTGGTAGTGGAACCACTTAATGCGATTTCACCTTCCCTGTTTTTCTCCCTTTCACACAAAAATAGGATAATAATTAAAAAATCATGTCACACCAAATGTCTTATTTACCATAATACCTATCTCTTACACTCCTTAACGCGAGTCTATATTCTCATCTGAATCACTTCTTACGTTTTCTCTCATCCCATCAAATCATACAATTTTTTTTTTCTTCTTGTTTGGTCAGAAGAAGATGGAGTCCGGTAATAGTAGTAGCATGCAATCTTCAAGCGGCGGCGGAGGAGTAGGAGGAGATGAAGAGTACGATTCACGCGCCGCCGATCAATCCATCTCCGCTTTCTTCGACCACCACAACCACCACGTGCCATCTCTTCCTCCGCCGCAACAAAACCACCTCAACCTCCTTCACTTCGACCACAACAACAACAATTCTCTAATACCACCAAACTACTTCAACAACAACACGTTCTTACCCGTAAACCAACAACCCGACCCGATTTCTCAACCCGACCTGCGAACGTTCTCCGCCACGTCATCACTCCCTCCTCCTAACAACATAGGAGTAATCAAGAAAACCAAGAAAAGATCTCGAGCATCAAGGAGAGCACCAACGACGGTTCTAACGACGGACACTTCGAATTTCCGAGCGATGGTTCAAGAGTTCACCGGAATCCCATCTCCGCCGTTATTCAGCAACAATTCCGTCGTGAACACCACGCGCCTCAACACTTTTCTCGGCTTGTCTTCTTCTTCACCGAACTCATATAACAACAACAATCTCTTGTTACGACCTTTCGCTCAAAAAATCCTCCCAACGTCTCCTCTCCTACCCGGATCACAGATTCAGCAATATCAAAACCCTAGTAACAGTTTCGAGAATATGAATCTACAGTCTCTTCTTCAAGCTCAGATGTCAAACCCTAGGAGTAATGATCACGATCAGTTTGGTCTTGCCATGTTGCAGAGTTCATCTACAACTCCTCCTATGACGACGACGGCAGTGGATAAAGGGACCATAACCACTGGTGAAAATGGAAGTTACGGTGGTTCCGATCATGATCATAATAATGACGGTACTTGGTTATGTTCATCTTCCGACCAAAGAACATAAAAGTATATATATATATATATATATTTCTATTTATATATTTTGTTCGAAATCAAAGATAATATCTTGATCTGACTATTCAACAAATTAAACATAGTACATAGAGGATCGATGATGAAGTTACTCATTTATAATGTTTATTTTCGTAAAAACACTTCTACGTTTTTTTGTAGGGTGTGTTCTTAAAAAATTAATTAAACTATGCTTTGTTAGTTGTTTTATCTAAGTTTTTTCTATATGTGTTGGCGAGTATTTGTTAGTAGTTGGATCTCATTTAAATCAGATTTCTATGTATATTCTGGAAATAGATAGCACCTAATCTATATGTGGTTTTGGGATCCGTACAATCAATATTTCTCCTTTATAATACTGGAGTGAATGGTGGCGAGATTTGTGGAATCTTCGACGGCCGCCGGAGTCTGGAAATATAGTTTCGGGACTATAGTGTATTAATTAAATAGTTGTGTATACCTTTTTATAATAGTGGCGATGATTTGAAACTTGATAAATTACTGTTCTCCCATGTGCTTAGTCTTTCTTGGTGTCTTCTTCCGCATCATTAATTTGCATTAAGAGTCATGTTCCCATTATGATATTTACTTCCATTTGTTATTTTTTACTGGCTTCACTCTCAGTTTTACCACACCAATCGATTTGAAATTTAAAGTAAAAGAATCAGAATGCAAAAGGGAATATATGAAGATAACCAATAGTGATTAAAATGCGATGCGTTCGTGTCAAAGAAACTTTTAGAATGCGATACGTTCAAAAAGTTCGTAGTTTTTTCTTCCATCTCTCTAGTTAATTTTTGCTTGATAATTTTCAACTCTCTACTCTATATATAGTCAGGATGTCATTTACTTTGCTAGATGAGTTTTCAGAAATGTCATTAGCTACTGTATATAACTCTTTGAAAAATACCCTTCTTTTCCACCATGAGAGTTGCTGGTCGTAAAACAAATCATGAGATTTGATGAAAATATCTTTTGCTTGTTCATGTGTACAAAAGTTCAAATGATTTTGATTTTTTCTGTCCACGGACCAGTTACACTAAGTCACCAATGCACGACATAACCTATACACATCACTTACATATATACTGACCACGGTATGCTTATATCTGTATCTCTATCAAAAGGAATATATGATGATGATGATTGATGATGATGGTTATTATTATGTGGTGGTTATGGTGGACCATGATAATAGCTATTGTCGCACTCATGGATTTTCTACATATTTTGAACGGATCATGCCAATACTCGGTGTCATAGTTCAGTGATAAGCCACTGGTATGGCCATTATGTTACTATCCAAATGATTCGATTCGGGATCTCTATATTTTGTGGGCCGACTGGTTCCAAAACTTAAAAGAGTTAGTGCAAAAGGATATTGATACATGAACATCAAATGGGGTGTGAAATAGGGAATCAAATTTAATATTGTTGCTAATACCTATCGCAAAATGAGAAGGATATATAAAAGACATAAACTAAGTCAACTGTTTTCAGTCAAAAGTCTATAGAACTTTAAAATGGTATAGCATAGAGTCTAATTAACACGATATAGATTTGATTTTGATAATAATATGGAATTGTCAAAAAAAATTTGGACGTGTTATTGTCAATTAAATAGTTGAGTTCATGTTAAATACCAATAAGAATGATCATTTTCGAAAGAATGTTAATTGATTTTGAGTGAAAAACCCATAAAACTAATCAAATTTTGATTTAGGGTTGCGCTGACACTTAAGTAGTCTACAATTTTAGAGGTCATTCACTTCTTCTGAAAAGATGAAGTTTTAGAGAACGTTCAAAACGCAAACTATTTCTGAAAAATAAATGATTGGTCGTAAATTGTTATAATAGTAATTTTTTTGAAAATTTTGTTGGTAGCTACAAATTTCAAAGTATACTTCATATGGTTGTGAATAAAATACAGTAGTATTATTATTTAAGTTTGTATACAAAATTACTGTTTATTTTAACCAAGAATTCATAGTTTAAATTTACAAAACGTGATATACTTATATATATATATTCTTAATAATATCGTATATACTGCTGCAGCACATTTGATATATTATGTAAAATATAATTATTATTAATAGCTATACATTATGAAAAGTTTAGAGGTGGTAAACTTTTAGCAATCTTATACACTTAGAATGAAAAATCTTGGTGTTCTCAAATTGCAGATGAGGCAGCTGGGAGTTAGTGAATGGATTTGGTTTTATTTTAATACCTTTTCTTAGCTGTGAACTGTGATTATTTTCAGCTTACCCCTTTCTCAAGAAAAAAATACGGAGTATATATATTTTCAGCTTTCAATATCTTCCTTTTAATGGTCCGTTTGGTCTAATATTAATTGACAATTACCATTCTCTACCAACTATTAACATCGAAATTAGGTTCCACCAATTATGTCAAAGGATATGACCAAACACCGAACAATAAAATAAGCTTTCAGAATTTAATTGGTTTAGAGGGTCGAATAGTTTTCTCTTACTTATTCCTACTCAAGTGTTGACAAATTCGCTACGCAAGTAACAACTAACAACAATAAACTTTTCGGAGGGGAAGTGTAACGTGTTTAGCCAATTAACGTGTTTAGCCAATTAATCACAGATTAATCAAAAAATGTTTATTGTTTTCATAATATTTTGTTTGACCATCTACACAAACGTCAAGACGTCTACTTTTAGAACGATTCTAGGTGACCATTTGCTACATACCAGTTGATAATCAACAAACTAAAAAAAAAATTGTACTCTAAACTATATGTATATCACATAGCAGTGGGTCCTACACTCATATATCCATTTTGTCTTTTTTTCCCGTTACACTCTCAAAAGACTCAGACCAAACGCTTGTGCTTCCCGCAGATAAGGAAGAAGAGAGGAAGAAGAATCAAAGAACCAAACAATGGCGATTTCTACTTTAACTCTCACATCATCTCTATATACACGTTCCTTCATACCAAACTCCTCCTCTTCTTCTATGTCCTCCTCATTCTCGTGTCTCTGTTCTTCTTCCACCGATTGCGAGCCCAAAATCACGAGCCTCGCCGCGAGAAAGCGCGTTTTCGGAATGGGTTTAGGGTTTTTAGCCGCTTCGATTCTCTCTCTGACGCCTCTGGACGCAGACGCCACGAGGATCGAGTACTACGCCACTGTTGGAGATCCTCTCTGCGAATACAGCTACGCAAAATCGGGACTTGGATTTTGCGATATCGATGTTGGATTCGGTGACGAAGCTCCTCGTGGCGTACTCGTCAATGTAATTTGTCTGCCTCTCTAATTTCCCATGAATCGATTTTGATTTCGCTATTTTAAGGGTTTGTCTTTATTACACATTTGGATACAATGTCAGGTTTATAGCAAGTGATTAGTTGAATACATCGTCTTTCTCCTCATGTTAAACTAAATTGCTATAGCTTCTCTGTTTATGCGTTTTGTCAAAATACATATTTTTCCGTCTTATGCTACACATCTGGATTAAAGTTCCCGATTCATGGGAGGTGATTGTGTTGAATCCATACGAAAGTCTGGTAATTTTCATTCAAAGTTTGGGAATTTGGTGTTGGGCAGATCCATTACACGGCGAGGTTTGCAGATGGAACGTTGTTTGACAGTAGCTATAAGCGTGCCAGACCACTTACTATGCGAATTGGTGTCGGCAAGGTACTGCAAAAGCCAATTCGTTTTTTAGTTAGATTCCACAAATGAACACTCTATTTCAAAGTTTATAGGAGTTCTAAGCTGGATTTCATTATTTTCAATTTGATGTACTGACTAAAGGTGGGTGAATTAGTTGATTGTTTAACCGAGCAATGCAAATTTTATCTGACTAGGAAACTATGTTGTAGAAGAAAAATTTTGATCTTTTGGGTAGCACTGTAGTGAATTTACAGTTTACTTAATTGATGTTAGTTCTTTCTTTACTCTTTGTGACTACTGATTAGTGTGAGCAGAGAAGCGGTCCCTAACTTATTAATGTCGAAAAATGATCAGGTTATTAGGGGTCTAGATCAGGGGATTCTTGGAGGTGAAGGAGTACCTCCTATGCGAGTAGGCAAGTAACTGTCATCTTCTTCGTTGTTCGATGTCTTTATCAGACTGAAAACGTAACTCTTGGTGCGGTTTTATTTGCAGGGGGAAAGCGTAAACTTCAGATTCCACCTCGGTTAGCTTATGGACCAGAGCCTGCAGGATGCTTTTCTGGTACTTCCCACCATTCCTTGCAACACTTCACTTGTATATATATGTTTTTTTGCTCTATCACATGGAAATGTTAAGAAAAGATATATCTTTTGGGAATAATGAGACTGTCGTATTGGTTTCTGCAGGTGACTGTAACATACCTGGCAATGCAACTTTGCTCTATGATATCAATTTCGTTGAGATCTTCCCTGGAAGTAATACAAGATGAAGCCAGCTCCAATTTCGTTCGGTTAGACAACTATGTATATGATGTATCAACAGGTGACTCCTTGTGACCTTCTTCAGATGACATCCATTATAATTTTTATGATCTAAAACATCGATAATTCCAGCTAACACACTCCTCTACGTAAATCTGTCTAAAAGTCATGCACTTTAGCTTAGGTGGATATATGTGTGTTAGGTTAGATTTACTCTAGGTATGTGATGCAGCTTGTGTCACAAAGATGTACAGAGTCTAGGATAAAGTTGTGCGATGTGATTGTTCATCATCGTAATATCTCTCTGTTTGGTCCCCCCCACAACTACTCATGAATCTGAAGGCCAAAAACGTGTGTAGAACTTGGGTTCTATGTATGCAAAAAACTGGTCGGAGCAATCTTTTCCTGTGAAAAATAAAGTGCAGGAACTGATTCTGGGTTCCATTTACAGAGCAATGAAGTTTTCTTATAGGCTGGTGTTACTTTGAAGAGCAAGATTCATACCAGTATAATTTGTTGAATCAGTCCTAAGAATTGTATGGTAGGATGTATGTATAGAAAAAATATATGAACAGTATATGTTGCGTAGTCGAATTTTTCTCTCTCTGAGAGTTAGCTTTATGTGATATTTTACGACCCATTGTTTTGGATTTTTCTTTTAATAACATAGTTGGTGAAAAGTAGAGTTTTGAGTTCCCAAAAAACTACCAAAAAGAGCTAAAACAGCAAAAGCAAAAGCCTCGAAAATAAAATATCCCTAATGTGACCAAATGACCCCAAAAAGAATTTCATGATCAAATGAGATTCAAATGATCCAAGAGAGATAGTTGGCTTTCGCTTTAAAATTCTTAGTTTCATACTCTTCAACGAGTATTACGCAAAGTGAGAACTTGACTTCTTCAAAGTCCAAAGCTAACAATAATCCCTTCTTGTTTTGTTTTGTAAGTTTTTAATTAGCATAACAAAATCGAACCTAAAATGTGAACTTGTTTCCATTATTGATAGTTCTTTTTTAGTATATGCCAATGGTAGAAAGATAAATAAAAATGATCACTTATTATATCCAACTGATTAGGCTATAGGCAAGACATTTATTAGCATTATTTTACATTCACTTGTAACACCAACAAAAAGCACATGAAAAAGAAGACAAAATCATGAACAAAAAAGAACAAACAGTAAAATTTCTAACCCATATTTATACATATATATATGATATCCCCACAGGATATAAATCTCTCTATGAATGATCTAATAACTACATGATAGAGCAAGCATTGGGATTATCATCACTAAACATAGAAGCGTAAGAAGGGTCATCGTAGTAAACGCCCATCGTCCCGGTGGTGACGTGTGGGTCCACTTTTCTGACGTAACCGGCCGGTGCCTTCTTGTCGTAAGCCTGAGCTATGTACGGCTGAGCCACCAAGTTGTACGGCACGTACGGCCATATCTCAGCTTTCTTCCCGGTCGCCTTCGCCTTCTTCAGCACCTTGCTCGCTTCCGCGTAACCACTCACTGTCACTTTCTGCTGCTTCTTGTTAATCTCCACTGTTTTCACTCCTGAAAAGATATACAAACAAGATTTTGAATATGTTAATATAAACGGAGCTATATTTATGTATGTATACATGCATAGGATTGAACAAACGGGTTTTAAGATGACACAGTGCAAAATGTGATGAGAACGGACGAGAGTTTTGACATCCTTAGGTTTATATTAGAAAAGAAGAAGTTAGTTACCTTTTAGAGAAGAAAGAGAGTTTTTGATTTTGAGGACACAACCATCACAATCCATTCTAACTTTGAGTTCTACAGTCTGAAACTGCTTCTTCTTCTTCCTCTTGCCATAGCTATGGCTTCCTCCATTTCCTATTAGCGCTGATATATACTCTATTGTTCCTCCAACTCCCATCTTCTTGATGTGATCTTTGACTCGTTTTTTTCAAGAAATTAATAGATAAAAAAAACTACTACTGGGTTCTTCTTTCTCCCTCAATGTTTTCAATATGTGCTGTATTTGTATGGATGTTCGTTTTTGGTTTCAATTTGCAATGAGTTGTTAGCTAGCTTGTCTCGAGTTATATAGGCCTTTGATCTTTTAATACAAGAATTTGCTTTAATATATTATTGTATTGGTACGAAAGAAATTTTTTTTTTTCTGTGTTTAAAAGTTAAAACTGAGACAAGAAAAATAAGCTTGGCCCACTTTATTAAAATATAGAAAAGATGTCCTTATAAGAACTTAAGCTGTAAGCAATATATATGCAAAAAGACCTTGTGGTTTAGGTAAGATATATATTTGATGAGAAATGTTTGGAACTAAAGGTTACGCTCTGATTTAGATTAGAGAAACGCAAGACCTAAGATTATAAATGCGAATTTCAGATTAACCGAACTGATAATCTGATCTAAATTGAACAAATTAAATTAATATTAAAGGTGCTTAGCTTTTTTTATTTATTATAGGAAGACCGAAAGAAGGTGAGAGCCATGCATTTCTTAACGAATTCATACTAGTAGCTTAACAATTAACAGTTTATTTAAACAATTAAAAAGACGGTTCACTATTACATAAATAGGGATATAGGATAAATGATAGAATTAGCAAAATTATAAAGGTGGTTTTTGCTAATTGGGTTAACTTACTACTACACTTAATTCGAGACAGCTTCACACGTTTGAGGAGAGATCGTGAGCGTTCGATATGTATACAGTGAGAAACATTTGACGGCGCCGGCTGGAATACGCGTGTGAAGCTGTCTCCTGATTGGAAGAGCTGTGCCACCTCACCTCTCTCAACTCTAGCTGTTTCATATTTAAGGTTCGCTGGGTCTGCTCAGCTGGTGAATAAAATTTGCAATATTTCAATTATTTGGAATTATTAATGATGGTGGGGAATAAGATTTCAGCTTCTCAAATTAATTTTTGTATATTTCATATCGTCCAAAGACTCTATTAGGTATACTAAAGTGTACTTAATTAAGTACTTTCCTGTGCTCTTCTTTAGGTAAAAATTATTATTATTTCAGTAAGGCTTTAGAAACTCTCAAACGAGGCGCAGAACAGATTATATATATACCCGATTTAATGCTTATGCTTGTTATTATTATTATTAAATATCCACATTATTAGTTGTAGTTATAACTTATAAATAAGAATAGGAAGGTGATCCACTGAAACATTTAGTGGTAAGTTAGCTGACAAAATTTTATAATGTTTTGGAGTTGTCGAGCAAACCTTCAACGTTTGGTACATTTAGTAACATAATTTAAGCAAAACCGACGAGAAGAAGTTTCCCGCAATCGATAAATTTAATTTATATCCATGTCCTAATTATGTTTGTATATGGTAATCTTGATTTTTTTTAGTGTCTACATTAATATTCTTTATATCAACGTATTACAAACAGCCATAATATATATGGTTTTGCTTTTTAGAAACCAGAGTCCAAAAAAGTTTAAAGTTTATAATGTGGACAGGACAAGGTTCCAATTATATATGTATGCTTTTAATTAAATAGATTTTTTAAAAAGATACATGCATGACCATTGTGTTCGTTGGGTTTGGTGTGTTATCTTTCTTAGATTCTTAATTTGGATACACAACAATAATGCAGAGGGTACTCACCGAAAGTAATTACGGTGTCAACTTCAAAATTTATCAACAACAATCATTTATCATTTATTTGTTATCCGTGAATTATGATTTTTTTTTTTTCTAAACTTTATCATTTCTTAACATAATTCTATTGTTAAGCATTTCTTAACATAGATAACCAACCATCTTTTTCTTTTCTCATTGTTGGCCGGAGTAAAAATACTGTATTATATTATTGTTCTTTCAAGCCGGAAAAAACAATTGTGGAAATAATGTCGGGAAAGCAGAAGCACATGGCCTCATGGGCTTTATTGGGCTTTATAGCAGTTTCCTCTTTTCTCAACGCATGTTTTCTCCATCGACAAACATCCTCGTAAGTATCGAACAAAAAAGAACTTTTAATGAGATTATGAGAGGGATGATCTGATCAAGTGAGACTGGCACAGGTTGCATAAGATTGGAGAAGAGTTAAAGCTTGTTCTGTAATGGCTCTGTTTCTTGCACGTGTCACCCAATCACCGACTATTTCCTCTGCTTTACTTCCTTTAACACCTTCTTCAAGTGCAGCTGCTGCTTCTGCTATTTTTCCCTCGGCCAAGTAATCATCAACCTTTCTAATTACAGATTCAATGCCTCCATTAGCTTGATCCACTTCCTTGAACTGTAACCCAAAAAAAAGAAAAAATACAAGGAAGCCATTAATACTCAGAGTTTTGGAGTGCAGACTTTTGTTCCGTAAGTAGCATACCTTGAGCCAAGATGCAACATGTGCTAGTGAATGTGCTAAGATTCCTCCGCCACCAGGTGGAATGAGACTGAAGTGTCTAAGTGTTCCTTTCAAGGTATTGAACTGAAAATAGTAAAGAGAAGAGAGTAAGAAATAAGTTGAACTGTCTTACATCCTTTGACATCTCTTAAATTGATAATAAGCTCACTTTCTGGTTCAGCTGCAGTATTGTATCTGTTCCATTGGATCGTGCTTCTTCTGGAAGAGATGATAACACCAAGTCTAACATTGAGTTCTTATGAATTCCTTCAAGATAAGTCTGAAGCATATCGATTTCTCTTTGGACTGGTAGTCCTTTTGAAAGTGTATCATCAAGCGCAAGTGCACCCTTCAATAACCAGAATGTATTTTTTTAAAAAAAAAATCATATATAAACTTAGAAGGTGGTATAGAATAGCAAAGTTACATGACATTAACATCAACCCATGAAAAAAAAATCAGAAATTGGATTCTTACCAATGCAAGCTTGTGAACTGAATGACTTTGGCGAGCCTCTTCAGAGCGCGCATAGAATGCCATACACAGCGCTTTTATCTACGAAAATTAGAAGGCAAAAAAGAGACATGACTACAATTTCAGGAATTCACTTAGTTACAAAGAGAAAGGTAACACAAATTTGTGTGAGTTGGATAGTTATAATTTGGGTTCGAGAGCTCGTTAGAACAGAGATTACGCTTTCAACATCTTTACAATATGCGCATTTCTCATCATTTCTCATCACAATACCTTCACTTTCTTTGTCTTGATGAAATGTTTTCAACAGAGTGCAGTAATAACTTTCGTTTATGGTTTAGTACTTTAGTCATATTCAGAACCTATCTGATTTCAACGTGCAACTGGATTCCTACACCTTCTTCCTAATTATGATTACGAAACAGTCTGTGCAACATTCTATACCATGAGGTTGGAACCTTTAGGTAACACCGTTTTTGTCTTTACTTACATTAAGATCTGCTTCTGCCATCTTCTCAGTTTGTGCTGCCTTTTCTTTTACAATTGCCGAAATCAACTCAGCTTTTGCCATTTCTTCAGCTTTACTCAAAGCCAACTGCGCTTCAGTTTCCTGCAGTAAATACAAATTGTCAGTTATGACTATCCAAATCGCCATAGGCCATACACTTTTATTCTCATCTCCCTGCGAATGACCAGACCTTTTGTTCAATTTCCGTTTTGAGCTTATCTTCCATTCTCTCTTGGATTGCCTTGATAGCAGCTGCAGCTTTTGTTTTTTCTCTTTTTAGCTCCTGGATAAAGCAACAGTGGCGCTTAAATTATAGCCGTATGTTTTCTTTCTACCCGGGAACATGAAACCGAGATTAGATGGATTTAAACAATTATCGCATCAGATGTCCAATTTTTTAAAGCTGAACATCATCATGTTAGTCTGATGCATATGAGCAGTGCGACTTTGAGTGTTTAATAATCTAGCAGAGGTAAAGAGATAGAAGTACCTTATCCAATATTGCCGCCTCCTCTATCCGCATTAATTCACGTGCTCTAAGATCTCTCAACTCATTTTCGTACTTCTCCTGAGGATAGTCAGGCCAATTGGCAGGGGTAAATAAATTAAACCTCACAGATAACGCAAAGGCAGTACAGAGATGAAAACATTATTATGAGATATTTCATCCTATTATCAACCTTCATGGCTCGTATTTTTTCAGCATAAAACTGGTCATCTGAATGTGCCTGTCTCTTCTCAGCTTCATGGATGGCATCGAGAAAATCAAGTACCAACTTTCTATCTTCAGTCATGTAACCATCTTTCAGCCCCTCAATTGAGTTAGGAAGAGCCTAATTCACAAAGTAGGGCGGATTAAGAATATTTTCTCGGTAATTATCAATCAATACAAAGCACTGAAGGAACAGAGAGAGGAAAATCAAGTTTGAAACCTCAGTTTCTTTAGTCAGCTGCTCCCCAGTTGATAGGGATCTAGTGCTTTCAGTACTACTGCCTTCTAGATTGTATTCCTTAAGGAGAGAACCTGGCATTTCTACTTCCCGCTCAATGTCATCCTGTAAGAGAACGGCTAATTAGAGATGTAGATCATTCCTGCGTAGTTCATCTTCTGCGTTTTAATCTGTAAGCTTTTATCTTCATTACGTGTAGTTCTTTTTCAAGTTCACCTAAAAGGAAAAAAATATTTGTACCTGAGGTGCCTTTTCAGTAGCAGGATCCTTTGGTGAGGCAGATTCCATATCACTTTCTCTATCAACCGTAGTAGGCTGGGCACTAACAACAGTACTATCCCCAGGTTGTGGTACAGCTTCCAACCTCACATTTTCTGCCTCTGTGGACGTGTCAGACTTACTCGAATCTTCAGATGCAGAGTTATCATCTGAAGAAATAGGCGAGCTTTTCTCTGTTCTATCAGTAGCAATTTCTTGAGGCGTCTCTTCTTGGTTAGAAGAAACATATGTATAACGATCAGGTGTTACATCAGACTCGGGCTGCACTAATATGTCACTCTGCACTCCCGCAGAAGCTTCAGAATGAGGAACTTCAGGTTGCGTTTCAGCTTTACTATCCATTGACGAGCTAATTCCAGTAGAATCTTCAACACCTGGAGCTACATTAAGATGATCAGCCTCCTCCAGATTTTCAGTAACTGGTTCGCTTATGGTCTGCTTTTCTTTCCCCAGATATTGATCCAAATACCCAGTCTGATATGCTACCAGAAAGGCACCAACGACCGCGACGCCTCCTATGACAACTTTTGAAGAACTACCTTTAGAGCCATCTGGTTTCCCCACAGGAGGAGGAGGAGGAGGAGACGCTTTTGGTGGATCACCGTTTGGTTTTCCAACGGGATTAGCTCCATTTTTGCCAGATGTAGAAGCCTTTCTCGAAGAACTCAAATGAAACCTCTGCTGCAATGCAAACATAGCATACAACAATCAGAAACAAGAGTATAGTTACAAGATGCTAAACTAGAATCACCACTAAATGCGTACTCACCTGAGCTCCCAAATTCCTTGGGAATCTCTTTATTGACAAACGCGAAGACAGCTCGAGAACAGACCTAAGCAAAGAGCAGCGACAATAATCACATTCGGTAAGATTCACAACGAAACAATAGCTCTCAATCTCGAGAGATCAACAACGAACAGACCCTAAACCTACGGAAATATGATTTTGCCACAACAAGAGAATCGGTAACAATTGTACAGCACGGATTGTCTCCGTCAAAAACCAAAAAATCATCAAAAGCAATCAGATTTATAAGGGTTGAGGAAACATACTTCCGCAGCATTATCGCGTTGCTGTGAAGAACGGAGAAAAAGTTGCGACGGACGGAGAAGACTTTGGAGAAGCCTCCGGTGGGTAACTAATATGATATGCTCTCTCCTCTGGTAACCCCAAAAGCGTTTTGACGTTAAAACGACGCCGTATGGGAGCGTTTGATTATCAAGGGGTAATTTCGACATTTCTGTTGGCGATTGGTGGTACTTATTAGAGTATCATACAACTCCTTCACTTGAAGTCCTCGACATTTTTCCCATTATCAAACACCCGACGAACAAGAACCCTAGAATTCGCCTCCTCTTTCAATTTCCTCAAATTTTGTTTCGTTTTGTTTTTTAATCAAAGACAATGTCGGGTTAGAAAATCCCCAATGTTCGCTCTATCTGTTCATCTCTTCTTGAATTACTGACGCAGGTCTCTCTTTTCTCCGTTTCTTATCTTCGAGATTTCGTTTTTCAGGTTCGTGTTCTTTTTCTTCGGTTTGAGCTTAGAAGTTGATTTCTTTTTTCTGATTTGCGTTGGAACTGTGGAAATTTGTAATCTTCCGTGGTGGATTTTGATCATTGTCTTTTGTTTGGGAATCTCTCTAATTGCCGCTCTTCTTCTACTGCGAATTTAGGGTTTTACATTATCCCGGCGTTCGTTCACGCAATTCGAAAAGCTTCAGGCCAATTTACTGTAAGTCATCGTAAAAGTTTATCTCTTTTGCTTTGGGTTTGTTGGAGAACTAGATTTAATGCGTTGCAATGCTATTTGTCTCATTTGTTTTCGTTGGCTAATTTGGATTTTAGAGAAATCTATTCCCCTACAATAGATTTCTTTTGAAGATTATTTTATTGATTTTTTCTTTTTTTCTTTTTCAGAATCAGCTCATAGGCTAAGATGTCGTCATCACCCTTTCCAATCTTGGACAATCGACCAATCGATAAGTGGAAGGTTACGGAATTGAAGGAAGAGCTTAAAAGACGCAGATTAACAACAAGAGGCTTGAAGGAGGAATTGGTTAGGCGTCTAGATGACGCCCTTCGTGCTGAGCAAGAAGAGTCTGAAAGACTCCGTAGTGCTGCTCTTGCTGCTGCTGTGGCAGCCAATCAAGAAGCTGAGATTACTCGACGCCAAGTTACACCAGATCAAAGGCAAACCACTCCTGTTGAGACAACTCTAGTTGCAGCTGAGACAACTCCAGAACCAGCTGATGCGACGACAACGACAGCTGCGGTAGAGATAATACCACCCCCGGTGTATTCTAAACCAGAGGTTAATGCTAGTGGCCAGGATGAAAAGGTTGATGATGTTAGAGACATAGCTGGTCTTGATACTTCAGTGGTTGATGTGAAGCTAGATGGAGTTGAATCTGGTGTGGTTGCAACTGATGCAGTAGTTTCCGAAGACGCTACTAATGAGCACATTATTCAGAAATCTGATGTAGAGAATAAGGAAACATTTAGCGGGTTGGATGCTGGGGATTCTAAGGCCCAACCTACAGACGCAGTGCTTGAAAAATCTGCTATTTACAACCAGGTATCTGAGGTCATCCCCGTTACAGGGTTTGAGGTAAAATCTGATTGTATTACTACTGATTCTGTGTCAAATAATGAAAAAATAGAACTAAAGGATAACGAAATTGCTGATAATGTCAAATTAGAACAAAATGTTAATAAGTCCCAAGAGCCATCAACAGTCATTGGCGAATCGCATCCAATGGATGTCGAGGAGCCACTTGCGCAGAAGATATCTGTTGGAGGTGGAGATGACAGCGATGCTGCTAATGCAGATATCACCAAAGGAAATAGTATTATCGATGCAGGCGACTCAGAAAAGTTGAATTTAGATAGAAGTTCTGGTGATGAGTCTATGGAGGATGAGCCAGAGACGAAGCAAACCGAATCAGTTACATCTCATGAAGCGGTGGATAAGAGTGATAAAAATGACATTGTTACTGATAAGGAGGAAAGTCGTGCTGATATTATGGATGTTGGGAAAGGGGAAGTCCCTGAAAATAAAAGTCATCCACTGGTGGCTTCTGACAAAAGAAAGCTTCCTGCCAATGGTAAGGCTTCTCAATTTCATTTCGCTCATTAGTCATGTTAGTCTTCTGTGTTTGATCTTGTCAAGTCGGCTATTGATGCATATGTTGCTAGTGTTTAATAGTTGTTTCATATTTGTGTTTATGGCTACTTCGTGTCTCTGTTGGCTCTTGAAGCATGTGTTGCTAAATAGTTGTTTCATCTTTGTGTTTATGGCTACTTTTTGTTTCTGTTGGCTTTTTAACAATTTCATGAATTCCAAGCCACCTATGATGAAATCTTTCAACTTTTACCTCTTTTTAGATCAAGAAGCTGTTGGAAACAATGAGCCTGCAAAAAGGCAACGGCGATGGAACTCTGGGAGTGTTAAAGTTCATGAAGCACAGGCCACTAATAGCGCCACACCCACCACAACTCCGAGGTCAACTGGTCAGAAGCGTGACTATTCAAGATCCGACTCTTCGGTTAGTGAGGATGGACCCAAGGAACGTGTGGGTAAGTAAAATATCACCCGTATATGTATGTTACCATCTCTTATCCGTTGTTTAAAATATTGTTTTATAATATTTTGTGTTTAATATATCTATTGGCAGTGCCTCCATCGCCAAAGGAGCCTACGAATTCCCTCAGGATTGATCATTTCCTTAGGCCGTTCACACTGAAAGCTGTTCAAGAGCTTCTGGGTAAAACCGGAAACGTCGTTAGTTTCTGGATGGACCATATTAAGACCCACTGCTATGTATCAGTAAGACCGCTTCTTCAATCCTTTTGGTTTACAAAAATGTTGATTCCAGTTTTGTTCTTCTGACTTTTACTTATATATCCAAAGAGTTTTTCCTTATCTGAATCTTGTTGTGATGTACATGTAGTATTCATCTGTTGAAGAAGCTGCAGCAACAAGAGAAGCAGTGTATAACCTCCAGTGGCCACCTAACGGAGGTCGCCTTCTGACAGCTGAATTTGTTGGACCAGAAGAAGTAAAAGCGAAACTGGAAGCACCTCTGCCTCCTCCTCCTCAGCCACAGGCTCAGGCAATTTCGCGGCCACCTCCAACTGCTCTTCCACCACCGCCGCCTCTGGCTAAAGCACCTCCAGTCATAGAACGTCTTCCTCCTCCGCCCCCTCCTCCTCCTCTAGTCCCTGAGGAACAAGAACCTCCCATAGTCACGCTTGATGATCTCTTCAAGAAGACCAAAGCAATCCCCAGGATATATTACTTGCCCTTGTCAGAAGAGCAAGTTGCAGCTAAACTTGCAGCTAAGAACAAGAAGTGACGTTGTTTCTTGGGGGGTTTCAGGTCATTATTTTCATAGCAGACTCTTAGGAATTTAGCTCAGTGCGGACAAAAGTTGAGGACTTTGTTGAGTTTGGTTTGGTATTTCTAATGTAGAACGCAGGAGAAGACTCTTATGTTTACTAGACTTTGGTTTGAATCTTTGATGAACGAACAGAGTTGCTTGGACCTTTACTCCCATTTTTTTTTCCCCTTTTTTATGAAGTTATGAACAATTGTTGGTTCAAAAACAAGTACAAGCAAACCAATATTATCAGTCGTACGTACGAATCGAATATCACGCGTGTGAGGTTATATAGAACTCTGATTATCTTTTTCAGATCGGTCGGAATTTGACTTCCGAGTTTTGGTGCCAGCAAAATGTTTTCCGAAAAATAAAAATCGATAACTAAACTTGCTTACAACAACCTTTTAACACTCGACAAGGAAACACCAAGTAACAGACAGAATATAAGATATGTTACATATACAAGGACAAATTACATAGAGAGAACTTTCTGAACCAGAAATTCCTTACTTTAGATTTCACTCTTGCGATTTGATCGCTATTTTTTCACTATAAGATAAGCAAGAAGGGTAGATTTTGTTAGAATCCCTTCCAGTGGCAAAAGAGTTTTCGACAGCGAGGCTTTGAGCTTTTTCTTCTCTCTTCTTTTCTTTCTCATTTTCTCTCTTTATCTTCTCCTTCAGCTTCTTCTGCATAAGATGTACGGGTGCGTAACTTGCTCCAATGGATGACATTTTTAATTCTGTTTATAGTGTTTATATATATTGGCGGATAAATGTTGTAAGAATAGCATGTAGTTAAGAGTTTCCAACTGAATGCTGAGTTTGTTGACGAGTGCCTATTTATAGAGGTTTCTATGACTTCATTGCCCCTTATTATATTTTGTTTTTTCTCTTTTACCTTTATATATGAGAAATTTTGGCTTTTCTGGTCTATAGTTCTCATGGTTTTTTCTTTTGTTTTGTTGATCATAATGTGTAGTTTTCATGATGTTGCATGTAACAATTTCATAAAGTGTAGATCAACCTTGCCTCCGTTAGATCAATGGCCTTACCTCCGAATCTGGTTAATTGGCACCAGAATTTGATTTTCTATTCTTATTTTGAAGTTTTCTTTTGACCTCTTTCAAACTCCAAAAGCAGAGGCTTGTAAGATAATAGTGTTGTTGTTGATGAATGACAATAAGACAAAACAAGTGTAGATCATTTACAAAAAGTACGATGGAAACTTTTCCTTTTTAATTGATCAACTATAATCGATTAGATAGGAAGATTATCGTGAAAAATGAAATATCAAATCTAGAATGGATTCTAGATGACCTCAAAGTAAATAGCTATAAATCCCCAAGAAATTCTTTTTTTTTTTACAGAGCTTCTCTTAAACTATGAATTAAGATGATAACGTATTTAATAGTGAGTGAAACTATGCATCAACTGTTTTGTAAAATTATAATAGCTTGATGTATTAAACAATCGTGATTAAGTGGCTTATACCATGGGAAGCCGGAAGTGGGTTCTTCCACTAGTTACCATATACTTACTAATCACTCATTAAAAATAATAAATTAGAAGGGAGGTTTCATCTAATATGTGGCTTTTGCTTTAAGGGCGGCTCTTATGTCAATGACTTAAGTTAAAGTTATGGTCCATAATATTATCTTCGTCATATATAATTTGATTAATCTTTGCATGGTTCTCTTCTCAAAGTAATTTGTAATAATTTATCGACTAAAACTATAATTACTATAGTTTTTTCTGCTCTATTGTTTTATTCACTTAACTCGGTTAGACGTTTTCTAATTCGGAGCTTTTCCTTATTCAAACTTTACATCGGTTACACATTTTCTTTATTTGGACTTTACCTCGGTTAGATATTTTCCCTATTTGTATCTTATATTTTTTTGAGTTTTTTTCTTATTTAGATCTTACACTGGTTGTTTTGTTTTCTTCTCATTGAGATCTTAAAATCAGTTTAGTTTATTTCACATTGAACTTTTGCAGTTTGTCCTACTGCTGAGTTTATTTTACACCTACCAATTCAAAAACAATTGAATAAGTCAAAACTTTAGAATTTATGAATGAGTAAATAATCTAGTAAGTCAAAATATGGGCGTGGATGGGAGATTAATGGCCAACTAGTCGGAGTCCAGTTTATTTGTATTCTTTTATGTGAAATTTCTAAACACATAGGCTTTGTAAAAGATACCAAGAATTAGGATGTTACTAATTACAATAACATGTTACTAATTACAATGACATGTTAAAATAGTAAGTTTGGATGTTGTTCTCAATCATATTTTAAAACTTTACAGAAAAAGATCTTTTAAGACTTTCATACTTATAGGCCCGTTTCAAAAAAAAAAAAAAAGACTTTCATGCTTATAACTGAAAAATATAAATCCTAGAACCTTTTTTATTATAGCTGAACTGATAATAAAAAAATATGGTTCGTACTAATTAATATACTTTTTGAATAATTCATTCATTTTTGCCGTTATACTGAATAATTACTATGTATACATTTTTTAGAAATGATTTTTTTTTAGGGTTTTGTTAAATGGTTTGTAAAGAAACGAATTAGACATGTAGTGGACCGACTTTAGTTATTTGTTCATGATTACTGATTACTTTTGACTTTTTAAATGAAAAATGTCTGAGCCCGGGTTCGAACCGGGGACCTCTAGTGTGTGAGACTAGCGTGATAACCGACTACACCACCCAGACTTTGATGTGGGTGATAATCAGAATACTATATATCACCTGTTATAATGAAAACCGGAGACACTGATACAAAACCTAATGGCATGAATAACTGAATACCACCAAACAAGCAAGGACCTATGGTTTGGTAAATGATTGTTTTCAAAAATTAGTTGGTAGTCGAAAAGAGCTAAATAGTGATTTAAAAATTAAACTATATTTTTAGAAAGTGGTTTCAATAGAAAAATATATGAAAAGGGATAAAACCAATCCGAAACATAATTAAACAATATCAAACTGTAAATGTGTTTTTTTTTTGTAAATTATATTGTTGCCAGTCGTATTAATTAGTGTTATAGAAGGATGAAAGTAATTACTAGAACACATGCTTTACTGATTGTGTAAATCAACGAATAAGTGTTATGCATAAATAAATCCGTGCCGTTAAAAAGAAAAGAGTATGGCCGTATCGGGTCTCTCTGTGTTGTTTTTTAGCTATGTATCCAGAAATAACGAACATGAAACTACTGGTGGTTTGATCAAAAAAAAAAAGAAGGAACTACTGGTGCTAATCAAAAGTAGAAGAAAGGAAGATGATCTCTTCCTCTCCCTTTACCGTTTCGAGAACGTTTTAATTTGCTCAATGCATTACATAACTCTTTTTTTTTTTTTTAGGCCTTCAGAATTTAGACAAAAGCTCCAACTAAATTACTAGGATACAACAAAAAATAAAAAATAATAATTTACAACGACAAAATTGACGTCGAACAAAATTGTTAGCATGTATGAAACGGCCAGTTTTTGTCATTTAAAAGTTAATGAGTTTGTTTAGCAAAAAATTCAAAAAAAAAAAACCCTTGGGGTCTCTCTTTTTTAATTTACTTTTAAGTATTATATTCAAGACCAATCTGGGGACAGCAGAAGAAACATTGGCCTCTAACCCCTTTTTCTGAGATTATACATGAACATTTTGGTTCCCAAATTATAAATTTTTATTAATATTACTCTTAAATTGTTTATAACCCTCAAATTCTTAAATCCAACTCTGGTTACACTTCGTTGATTTTCTCGCAGCAACATACCATACAAGTTCCAGTCTTGTTACGTACGCAAAAAGCGGATTCATATTCATATCCGTATTTTCCGGTTACGCAATCCGTAAAGCATGACTCCGTATACGGTCCGACCGGATGTTTACATTTTGCATCGACTGATATTGGTCCTGAAAATTCAATAAACAGAAGAGTAGAGAGAGAGAGAGAGACATTCAGTAAGTAGTCTTGGGCAAATAAATATGTGTTTATTCGACAAGAAAGTGAATTTCAATCCTGGACACGAGTCAAGTACCATTAACCTCGCTTTCAAAAAAAAAAAAACTAATAATCTAAATTTCTTACAAAAAAATGTACAACAGATACACAAAGATGTGGGATAAGTATCCCTTTCAGCTAAATTTCCCTAATAGTAATATTTAGTCAAATTTTAATGCTGAAACAAGTCTTTTAGTCAGCTAAAATATGCTATTACGGAAACTTTAGTTAGCTAAATTTCCCTTTCGTCTTCAAAACCAATGAAAAGGACTAACCAGAAATGATGATCATGATCATGATGGTAACCAAAAGTAGAGGAGAGGTAGATGATCTCTTGACTTCCATTTTTCGTATTCAGAGATTATGTTTGGAGTTTTTATATTTCACTTGTTATATATAGTTCAAGAAATAAATAGTGAGATTATAAAAATTTAAAAATCGATCATTTTACTAAAATATTACAATTAGGGAAGTAATATTAATTACACATCTTTGACTAAAATATTAATATTAGGGAAGTAATATTACACATCTTTGACTAAAAATTTACACATCTTTGTGTATCTACAAGTTTTTAAGTAATACTCCCTCTGTTCAGAATTATTTGATGTTTAAGGTTTTTGCACACAGTTTAAGGATTCATTTAATTTTTATTTTTTCTATACTAAAAATATTATTTATAATTCATTTAAATATCATTCAGCCAATAATAAGACAATCTGCAGAATATAAAAGATCAAAAACTATAAAAATTCATTAAATTTTGCATTGAAAAGTGAGAACATCAAATAATTCTGAATAAAAAAAACCTTCTAAAACATCAAATAATTCTGAACAGAGGGAGTATTACACATCTGTCATTTGTAGGTCCAATCTTCAATGATTTTATTGCTTTGGCAGTCTTCTACTGAAATTCAAGTCTGATATTGAAAAAAACGTATGAGTGTATTAATATTTCGACCTACTAAATGTATAGACTAATATATATGTTAGTGGGGAATCCTGGTGTATGTGGTGTGGACTGTAAGTGTTAATACCTTATTTATTATAATAAATCGCTTTTTACAGGAATTAATAAAGATTTTTGCAAATATCGGAAAATTTTAAACATCTGTCAGGTTAAAACTTAACGTAAAAAGTCTAAAGATTTGATGGAATTTAGTTGAATCTAGACATTTAATTGAATCTGAAAGAATTCAATTGAAGAGATAGCAATAGAAGTTCTCGTGTTTAAAAGGATTTGATGGAATTTTGTTAACTTTTATGTTTAAGAATGCAAAAGAGTTTTTCCAAGATTTGACCAGAATGCAAAAGAATTTTAATAGGGACAAATTTCTCTAAAATCTATGCATTTTGAATTGGTTATTTTTTTGTGTACATAGATATAATTATTAAAAAAAAATATATATATTATTAAATTTCCATAAATTCAAGACAAAACCAGTTTTGAGTTCTTATAAAAGTTTATTTTTCAGAAGAGGTTTTAGAAAAGTTTAAAAGCAAATAATATTTAATGATATAGAATGAACAACATTTGAAATTCAATTTCTCAAAAAAGACATCAAATATGAAAGGATTGAATAACAGTAAAATTGATCGAATAACAGTAAAAAAAACTAATAGATTGAATAACAGTAAATTGTATTTTGAAAGAATGACTAAACATACTGAATCTAATAACACATCTATATTATATTATATTAAAACATAAGCACATTTAGTATTTGCTTCCAAACACTCCAAATTTTTTTTAAGTATTTAAAATAATTTTAAAAATAATTTATATTTAATTTCGAAAATTAGTTATTAATTTAAATATTTTTAGAGTTCTTTAAATATAGATAATTTAGATTTGATTTGATTTGATTAAAAATAATAAATCAGATATTAATTTAGATTTGATTTAAAGATTCTAATTTAAATAATTTCTATACTATTAAACATTTTTATCCAAAATATCTAGAATTTTTGAAAAAAAAAATTCACATATGAAAAATAATGGTCATATTTGAAATATAAAATATTTATAATGATGTAAATGATATGATATTTATGTTGTTTATATAATATATTTACGATTATGAATTGTTTACAAATTAATAATAAAATAATTGTTAAAATTCAAACGTATAATTTAAATATTAAAAATATATTTTTTAAAATTCATAGAACTAAAAAATATATATAAAAAACCGGGTTAAAAATATTTTGGTAACTAATATCACTAATTTTGAATTATACATGTATATCAAAAATATATTTTTCATACAAAATTAAAACATAAAAAATTAAAAATTATTGCATACACTATAATGTGGTTTGAAAAACCAGTTGTACACTCTCTTCGTTGATTAAATTTTAGAAAACTATAATGCTAAATAATATTGTTAATACATCTCAAACTTTTAACAAATATTTATATTATACGGTAATATGAACGGAAAAATTAGAATTATGTTTTTATAATAATTCATTTTGAATTAATATTAGCGGACGGGTTAAAATTATATTTTATAATCATAATTAATTTTAATACTATAAAAATATATTTAAAAAATCAATATTTTCGCTTATTAAAAAATATATTTATAAAAAATAATTATATCTAAACTCAAAAACACAAATTATATTACAAAATTCGTTAAACAATAAAAAATATTCTCGTGCGGATACACGGGTTAGAATTTAGTTACATTTAAAAGAATGGATGGAATACTTCATTAAATAACACAAGAATTTCATCGAAATCTTAATTCCTTCAATCAAACTTCTGGATTCAATACCTAAGTGATATTGAAAAATGACGCTGACTAAGCCAGAAATCACGACACATGAAACTGATGGTAATCAAAAGTAGATGAAAGGAATATAATTTCTTTTTTTTTTTGTTTTTCATTTATTTTGAGGACGTTTTAATTTGCTTAACACATTACATAATAGTTACAAACATTTCTTTGCTTGGCCTCTGACAAAAGTTCCAATTAAAATTTACAAGGGAAAAAGAAAACTATTTACAAGGACAACTGAAAAAAACAAATTAAAATTGTTACCAGTCCAATTTAATATCCCTTTCAATGTAAAGTTTATCAATATACTCTATGATCGGACGTGACGCTTCCATGTACCTCCTCATGTTCTTCTCAACAGATTGATCCGTTTCGTTAAGCCGTAACAGAAGTTGATCCCTCGTCGGAAGTGTATACATTCCGGCGTAAACAGCGGTTCTAACGGCCCATGTATGAAACGGTGCGCAGACTTCTGTGTAAGCTGTTGTCGCAGCGTCTTTCAAAGAATATTCATCTGTCATCAAGAACTGTTCGAAGATTGCTCGGATTAGATCTAAGCCTTGTCTCACGCGTCTTAGGTTACGCGAATGGCTTCCTGGTGTTTTGACCGTGTCTTTCTCCACGTCTAGATCCAATATGTTCTGTAACGTGTCGAACGTTTTCGAGGCTTCCACCAAATCCTTAACCTTGGAGACGTACTCCATTTCAGCGAATTTGAAGGCGAATCCGAGGCAGCTGAAGAGAACAGAGACGTGAGTGCACGCATTGCAGAAAGCATCAAGCCTTAATCCGTCCTCTTGAATTATTGATCCGGCTGGTTTCAGCAGATCCGCTAGATCTTCGAACGCCTCGGTGATAACCGACAAAGGCGTGTTGTTCACTCTGGCGGGTGTCGTGGTGCACACGGCATCCTCGAACGTGTCTTCTTCTTCTTCCTCCTCTTCCTCCATTACTTTCTTTCTCTCCTCCTCCTCCTCCTCCTCCTTTTTATATAGCTTCGCCACGATTGCTTGAAATGTTGAAAACTTTTTCTGATCGTGATGGTTTGTTTACACTTGCGAAAAAATGGTTCTGCGCTTATGTTTTTGGGACGTGACTTTTCGCAACACTTACGGGTTCACCAATCAATCACAGGTGAGAACCATTTTTTTTATAATGGAAAATTTAACTATATAAAGAATGGCTATAAATGCTTGCAGCTATTTTGGTGAGAGAAAGAGGATATAGAATAAATGTAATTGGAGGTGATTGCACTCAATTAAGAATTTGCCTTGTTAATTCAGTGTTGTATATGTTATAGTCACGGATCTACGGGGCATCATCATCTAGTATACTTACTCAGGGGAAGAAATTTTATTTATTTATTCTCAAATCAAAGGAAGAGAGAGTTGGATTGGTTCATAACAAAGAACAGAGAAACATTAAAACAGATCATACGTTTAAGAATTCACTTTCTTTCGTCCTTCACAACCTCGACATGGAATAGTCCAATGCATCTACCAAGAAATCTGTGGATACAAAACAAAACTCATTACATAACATACACATCTCGTTTGAAAAAAAAAAAATCAAAAAAATTATCATGAATTTACCTGCATCGTCTTTGGTGAAACACATTGGTGGCTTTATCCTGAAAACATTACCATGCAGTCCTCCTTTTCCAACGAGAATCCCAAGTTCTTCATTAAGAGAAAATAGCAAGATTTTCGTTAGGCAGTCGATGCATTGGCTTTCAAATGTTGTTTAATGTTGGTTACCTCTAAGTTGCTCAAATAAGACAGCTGTTTCAGCCTTGGCTGGTGTCTTGTCCTTCCGGTCAGTCACAAGCTCGATCCCAACCATTAATCCCCTTCCTCTCACATCCCCAATGACTGAATCCCACAAACAGACGAGGTTAAGTAAAAACAGAGTAATGATCTGATAAAAAGCTCAAAGATTGTTCTGTTTACTTACTATCATGTCTTTTCTGCAGATCTTTCAAACGTGGAATAAGGTGTGAACCAACTTCAGCACAATGTGCTTGACGTTTCTCCTTGTCGATAACGTTTAAAACAGCAAGTCCACCAGCTGAACAAACCGGGTTTCCCCCAAAAGTGTTGAACTGAATCTTCGTGGCTAAAACGCTCGCGATTTCTGGTGTAGTCACTACAGCTCCTAATGGCAATCCATTTCCAATTCCCTGTGAATACAACAGGTACCAATGGTCAGTAAGATTACACACCACCTTTTTGTGAAGTAAATAACAGTCAATGTAGTCGTATGATTCTCAAATGGTAAGAACTTCTTTTGACAAACCTTTGCCATTGTGACAATGTCAGGAACTACATCCTGAGTCTGGAAACCCCAATAGTGACTTCCTGTCCGGCCAAATCCAGTTTGGACTTCATCGGCAATGCATACACCACCAGCGTTGCGTACAATTTCATAAACCGACTTTAAGTAACCAGGAGCCAATTCTACAGCTCCTCCGACCCCCTGCAGTGGAAAAGATTCTGGCGAGGTGAAGATGATGCTCGAGAGAGCGGTAAATCAAAAGACAATAGTTTAAAGTAATCTGATGGTTCTTTCAGATAAAAACCTGGATGGTCTCCGCGATGAAACCAGCCACTTTTCCAGAAGTACCATATTGAATATGGTCTTCCACATCTTTTGCATAAAGAGAAGCATCAGACCCAAATACTCCACGGTATGGATCTGGATTTACGACGTGGTGGATTTCACCCTGCACAATAACAGAGTTGGCAAACACGCTATCGTAGAGAAATATATTGCAGAGACTTTTATTCTGAAGGTTCTAAAACGTGGGTAAAGGTGAAGTAAAAGACTATGCCTTAAATTTCAGAAATATATATGGTCACCCAAGCGCGAAGAGGCAGAAACCGAAGCTAAAGACGATATCTCTATTTTAGTGCATATGAATATCAGGAATCAAGTCGATTTTCCGGGAAATGAAAGTCTTGGGGACAAACCTGTGGTAATGGGTATTTCCATGTGTTAAGAGCTGTTAGTCCAATAGTATTAGAACTTCCACCATGATAAGCATTTCTCAATGAAATCATCTCAAGGCTACCGGTGTAAAGCCTAGCCATCATCATTGCTAGCTCATTAGCTTCTGAGCCAGAATTTACAAAGTACACAACCTGCACCCAAATAGTGAAGCTTGCTGATTCCTCGACAAAGCAAATACAGAAACCTAACCTAACTACATCATTCTTCACGAGCTCTTTCCTTAAATCTCAAGTACCTTTAGATTTCTAGGCATCTTAGCAGCTAATGCTTCAGCGAAATCGCCAATGGCATGATGCAGGTATATGGTGGTCGCATGCTGAAGAAGCTTGCTCTGTTCGTTAATAGCATTTAGAATGTCGGGATGGCAGTGACCGCATGAGACTGTGACTATTCCAGCAAAGGCATCCAGATATCGCCTACCAGTCTCATCAAACAAGTACTGCATCTTCCCTTCAACGATGTTAAGCTGCAAAACAAATACAGGAGGATAGAACATTAACCACAAAACCAGTATCAAATCAGATCCAAGTGTCATCACATGGATCGAGCTGACGATAAAAATAAATGCAATCAGGACCAAGCGAACACTTACGAATTCACAAGCAGAGTTAAATTGATCAAACGCAAGCTAATTTACTTCACAGTTCACACAAATCGATTTGTGGGCTCCTACGGTTAGAACAAGCGGAACCCTAACAATTGATCATAAATATGCAAAAATCCGGAGATTCACGAATCCAAAGACGCTTATTAGTCCCTGAACAAATGCGATAGACACAACCAACATATAGAATTTCAATCCTAGTATTTGATTTCAGCAGAATACGACAAATCACGAAGAGAAAATTGGGAAAGAAAAAAACGGACGTACAGGCTTTTGGTAGAAATGGAAAAGAGAGGGTCCGAGAAACTTCTTCCGTTTCTGGAAAACTTCATCGGCGGAAGGACCTTTATACGGCCGCGGCTGGTAATCGAACGGCGGAAGCTGCGGCGGAGCATCGGCAAAAGAATGAGACGTGGAGAACTCAGAGCGGAGGAGTGAGATCGCAGGGAGATGATGATGGATATTTGAAGCTCTATCGACGACTCTCTTGAGAAGTTGCCTCCGTAAAGCCATAACTTAAAAACTAAAGAGAGAGAGATAATTGACAAGTTAGGTAGCAAAATCACAGTGTATTTATACGACTGTCAGTAAGATTAATACTGGAGTTAATCACAATATTTTATAAACGACGACGTATCGATACGATTCTCAAAAAGAGATTCCTACCTAACAACGTCAATTAAATAAGATTCCATGCTGACACATCACCGCCGATTATCCTCTGCTTTATTGATTGATGACGTGTCACTGACTAGAGGCGGAGTATCCGACGAGATATCTATCTATCCTCGAATTGATTAATTAATTAAAATATTATTGAAAAATAACAAAGAAAAAGATAACGCAACTCTTTAGTCAGATGAGTAAAAGCCTCAAAAACAAAGGGCATGGGACATTTTTCACACAATACAGTATAAATGTTGTGTGGTAGAGTCATTCAATGATCCAGCGCTTGTACTTAAACCAGCGAATGATAACAGCGTAGAGGAATAGCCAACCAAAAATAGATCCAAGCGAAATACAAAGGAATATCATTGGACCATTTTTCTCATCTTTGAACAGCTCTATGCTTATATTCATACCGAACACTCCGGCAACGACTATAAAGGCATTAAGCAACAGAGTAGCTGTTGTTGCCTTCACATTACTTTGCAAAAGACGATTCTGTTCGCCATCTTGCTTTATCTTGATGTAGTCCTCTGTGTCATCCACATGTTCCTTTAGCTTTCATCAAAACAACACAACA
This sequence comes from Eutrema salsugineum, assembly GCF_000478725.1. NCBI lineage: Eukaryota > Viridiplantae > Streptophyta > Magnoliopsida > Brassicales > Brassicaceae > Eutrema > Eutrema salsugineum. Next base: position 553,121 of record NW_006256909.1, on the reverse strand, counting down.
CCACAATGGATAAGAACAAGTTCTTGAATCACCGACAAGATCAAGTGACCACTCTCTGTGTTTGAATTACTTACTGTTGATAGTTTGTTCAGTGTTCCATCGATCTGCACGAAATATGGTTCCAAAAGCATTTCAAGCTCTTTAATATTGAATTTGTAGCTCATGGCACTCCGGGTTGGGCTTGCATGAGTCCCACGGCTGTTTCCGTTGAGTTCACTCGTGAGAAGATCGTGAGCATCATTTGCTTTAAGATAGCTTTCATCTCTGTTAGCCTCCGATGCAAGCCTGACATGTTGTGGTTAAAAATTAAGCAGATATGTTATACTTATATCAGAATAATCGAAAGAAAGTACGTTCAGAAAGTTGGTACATGCCTGTCCTCCTCGTCTCCTTCAAGAAGATCTGAATTCTCAACTTCTTGTGCTAGCTTCTCCGTAAGATACATCTGAGCCATATTTTCATCATTGTCTAGAAGATGTTCTAGTTCGTCCCTAACCTAGAACATGCAGGTAGGTAGGTTATATACACGTGAAGAGAAAGAAGGTGTTAAGTAATAGGCAAACATGCATGGTTTAGAATATGGCCACCTCTTAGGTTCACAACTTAGAAAGAACAAAAATTTGTATTAATCATAAAAATCAAAGAAGCTATGGGAAAGTCTGAATTAGAATACCTTCTGAACACGTCCGGTTATATTAACCAGCCTGGTTTTAATCTGTAGAACCTGCTCCAAGTTGAAGGTACTGATCTTGGAAGTAAGTTTGTCCAAGGCTAGATGAGCCTCTAACTCCAATCTCAAGGCCTACATTAGAATAAGATATGGCTGAAAATACCTCTGTGATAATTAGTCTTAACACAAGTATATATAGATTTACCTCTTGTTCCAGACTGCTGGATGCAGATTCAAGACAGACTTCCAAAGCAACGAACTCAAACGGAAGAACCTTTGATCCATCTTGATTCTCAAGACTTTGCTTCGCATCTTTCTTGGCTACATCACTCCCTTGGTTTCCAAACAATTGTGGCGTTCCAGCTTCTCCTTGGGAAGGATCTATTCTCGTATATATATGAGCCTCTCCCTCAGAGTTCTCTTCCTCCTTTACACAAGGCATACAAAGAAAGAAAGATTATTATTTATGAAAAAAAAGCCAGCAAGAAGAGAGAATATAACTTTGAAAAACTAAGCATTATATACTGGACACGTAAGAAGAGCGAGAATGAGGTTTTGGATTTGTTAGAAAAAATGTTAAGTTTTTCTAAAAATAAAATTAAAAAAGGATAAAAAAAATGAACCAAATAAGGATGAGATACACTTATAAATTCATCATGGTAGTGAGGTCAATTATTAGTATTTTAACCAATTTTGTAGAAGTTAACTAACAACTTAAAACTTGCAAAAGTTATGTATCATATCTAATTAAGGGTATCAGATGAACCCTCTCTCCTCTCTCTATTGCAAATATTAACAAGCCAATGATATATTCCACAAGGAGAAAATATAGGAAAGCAAAAACCAAAAAGAGACTTCCAAATATTTCCTCCGAACGAAGAGTGAAAAAACATAAACCCTAAAGTCACCTGAGGTTTAGAGACATGATGGTGGCAGAGAATCCGCCTCTGTAACTCGTATTTAAAGGGTGACACCAAAGGATCACCGGAGTTAAGCAGGAAAACCTCTTGCGGGGTGATGATTGTCTTAATATGCTCGAGGTTGACGACGATCGCTTTCTCTCTACCCAAAACAGATGATGGATACGACAACAGTGGATCTAGAATCCGAAGATCTCGCGCCGGTAAACCCGTTCGTCGCATGATGTCGTGTTTCCCAATCAACTTCGGCTCGTCCCCTGATGAGTAAAGCACCAACCACGGCCTCACGCACACGCCTTTCTTCCGTCCGCCGCCACCGGTGGAGTACGTCGGTGTCGGCTGGCCAGCGTTTGGCTTTGCTTGAATCATACCTCTCATGGCGTACGATGCAATCAGAGAAGAGCATGTGTGTCGAGTTTTTTTTAGGTTTTCAATATGAAAGGAACCTACAAAGTAAAAAGTAAAGGAACAAAATACTGTATTCTTTTTATACCGTTAATGAGTTTTTTTTTTTTTAAATTCATATTTTTCTGGTTCAATATTTATCGGACTTACACTTATCCTTTCTTTTTGTTTTAGTTATTGTTACGATGGAAGAAAAAAAATATCTGGATCAATATTCTGGCTAACCAAATAAATTTTATTATGTATTTATTAAAGGTTAATGATGCAATAAAAAATGGAACAGAGTTAACTCCAAACTCAATATCCTGAAGGGAAACCTCCTTTTCTAGGATCACTAACTGCCACGAGCTTATTCAATTCGCCGGAATTTCCATCGGTTTCTTGAACTATGAACTGAGAAATCGTTCCTCCGGATAACGGCGTTAGGACATGACCTTTCTTCTCCAACACAACTCTTGTCTCTTTAGGAATCTCGAAATGATCATTGTAAACCGTAGTCCAGTTCTCATACGAAATCATGTTTGGTATCAGCTGCAGAGTAAAATCATAATAACAGATTTTTTAGTTATGAACAATAAATAACAAATTATATTTTGGGTTAAAAAAAAAAAAAGGGAAGAAGCAAAAACCTGGTGGTAGATTCTTGGAGCCGTGACGGAAGAGAGAGGATCCATGTTGAGGAAAAAATGATTCAAGAAAACTTCCGTCGTTCCAGCGATGATATACATTCCTCCGCTCGCACCCACCACAGCTTTCACTTTACCGTCCTGTGGAAACCAAAGCAGAAAAAAAAACTGTCGTTTAGAGTTACAACCCTAATGCAGAGTTTTCTTATAGCACAAGTAACACGTTTTTACTTTAACCTTGAGCACAATGGTGGGAGTCATTGAGGACAAAGGTCGTTTCCCGGGACGGATGAAGTTAGCCGGTGCCGGTGGCGGCACATCTTGGCCACCGCTAGATTTCATTGGGATCGAGAAATCGTCCATTTCGTTATTCAGAACAATTCCGGTGCTCGGAGAGAGCATTATTGCCCCAAAGTAACCGTTTATTGTACTAGTCATCGAAACAGCGTTCCTCTCGCTATCTATGATCGATAAATGGCTCGTCCCGTGATCGTTAATCTCATTCCATCTACGAGTTGGAGAAAGGATTGATGATTAAATCAAGAATGGAAGAAGCTGAAAATCGGTGGATTTTAAATTTTTAATAGATCGAAAAAAAAACTTACTTGCCACCGTAATATTTGGGATCAAATGTTTTCTCGTCGTTTATCTTTCTCTTCACGTCTTGCGCAAACGTTGGAGACAGCATATCGGAAACAACCTTCGTAACATCAACGAAATCTGGATCCCCAAGGTTCATTCTAACCGCGAAAGCATGTTTCAGAGCCTCAATTAGTCGATGAACACCGAGAGTGCCAGAAACACCCGATGGAATCCCATATTGAGAAAGAATATTCAAAACCTGCAACACAAGAAACTCCGTAAAATCCTTTAGTAAACTTAGGTTTGATAGGATGTGGTTATTTTTCACAAAAGACTGAAACTTTACAAGCATCATTGCAGCGCCACCAGATGAAGGAGGAGGCATCCCGAGTAGTCTGTATCCGAGAATGTCTGTGGACAACGGTTCTTTAACCTTAACTCTGTAACTTTGTAGATCTTTCAAAGTTATTATCCCTCCAGACTTACGGATGTCTCTCGCTAGGTTAATACCAACCGTACCATTGTAAAATGCTTTTGGACCGTATTCTGCGATTTGCTTAAGCGTTAAAGCCAATTTTGGGTTTCGGCAAATCATCCCTGGTTTCTTGAGCTCTCCATTTGAAACAAATAGCTCAGAGAGACCTTTGTCTGCTAAGATATCGCCTCTAGTCACGTTCATCTGCATATGCAGGTACTTTGAAATCCTGAACCCTTTCGCAAGTTTCTCTGCGGGCTTCACTAACCGCTTCCATGGTAGCTTTCCATGTTGTGTCCAGGCCGTGAATAGACCCGCCACTTCTCCGGGAACTCCTACTGATAGGGCTCCTTTCTTCTTAAGATCGAGATTGCCTCCATACATATCCTACATCAAGATAAAAAAACGAAAAACCAAAAAAGGCCTATGGTTGAAAATCGTCTATGAAAACGCTATATAACCTCAATTTCCGTGTTCAAAATGAGTATTTTATCAGAAGAAAAGAAAACAATTAAGAAACCCTATCACGTACTCAATATCAAAAGAAAAAACAAGACTGTCAATGACTTCTAAACAGTAAGGAAAACGCTATCAAAGCTCAGTTCATATTTAATCAGGGGAAATAAATGTTTCTTAACACTATTACATGCATACATTTCTACATCGAGAGTAATTATTAAGAACGATCTATGATTGAAACTTTTTTCGGAACCGATATTTTATTTAAAGATACCGTTCAAAACACTTATTTAAAAGGAAGAAATGTTAAGAAACACTATATTGGCATAAGCTCAAAATCGCGTTCAAAATACTTAGTTACCTCAGTGGCGCGGAGAGGAGCGGTCTCTCGAGAATCATAAGCTATTTCCTTCCCACCAGTTATCTTAACCACTGTAAACGCTCCACCGCCTATACCGCTAGACGCTGGACTCACAACGCCCAAACAGAGAGCAGCGGCGACCGACGCATCAATCGCGTTTCCTCCTTGGCGAAGAGCTTTCATACCGATTTTAGAACACCGTCCATCGTCCGTTGCGACCGCACCGTGATACTTTACAATACTATGCTGTCTTTTCTTAGCCGCAGAATTTTGAAGACATCCGATTATGAGAAGAGCGATCGTCGCTGTTCGAACCAGCGTCATTGCTACGATCAGTGGAGAATTCGAAAAGAGATGAATCAGAAGGGACACATAGATACAGATGATCTTTAACGTTTAAGCGACAACTTTACAGATTCGCTTTTGTAAAGAGAGATTTATTAGAATTGGAAAAGCTTTTTTCTTGTATTCACAAACGATACAACTTACAAGGTATTTAACATTAAACCTCTCTCAACTAAAATCAGGGGTTATCTATACTATTCTGTACTTATAACAACAATAAATCCTTATCCCAATAGGCTTCCCGAGAAATTGAAAAGAGGTTAGTCAAATTACTGAAAACGTTTAACAAAATCTTGAAAACGTATATTGGTCTAAAAAAGCTCAAAACCAGCAAAGACTTTTTATATTACTGCCTTGAACACACCAAACTAAAAAAACACACTCAAAACTTAGATTTGATTTCCAAATTCCAAGAGATGAAGATTTTTTTTCATTTTCTTGTATCTTGAGTCATATCCGCCCAAAAAACTAACCTGTGTTCTAAAGTTCGGTTGTCTAAACGTCTAGGCCCCTTTCTAAACAACCAAATCATGAACTCTTCGTTTTGGCCAAATCACATGAAAAAGGTCATGCCCTAATTTTTTTAAAAAAAAAAAAGACTATGTGGTATCAAAAGTCTCATTTTAGCTTTTTTGGAAGGAAGAAATATGAATTTTACACTTTTCAAAAGCTGCAAGTCTTTTAAAAATATCATTTTCTAGTCATGTTAAAAATGTTCTTTAGAGTACGTTAAGTCTTTTTTTTTTTTGATAATAGAGTACGCTAAGTCTTAATAATTAATAATGTTTCTCTTTGGCTCTTCTCTTTAAAATAATAAAATGGGTAAATCTGTCTATAGTTTTTCACTTAGTTTTGAGTTAAAAAAATTATGAAATTTAACATAAGCTCATATTTCAAACCGATCTTAGAGTGAGATTGGGTTCAAGATGGATTGAAAGAAAGTACTACTATATATAGTATTGTCTTAATTTTTTCTTTGAGTTAAAATATAACTCCATATTACGGTTGATGTTAAAAGAACGATGCCAATAATGTTTGATTAAGAATATTGAGTTTTTAAAAAATCATCTGGATCAATTATTATCGCAGAAAAAAAAAAAATAGATTTTAATATTCATCACAAGTAGTTTACAAAAAAAAAAATATTCATCACAAGTTCGATGCAAGAAACAGTGGAAAAAATCAAATCCGATATCAATATCCTGAAGGGAACCCTCCTTTTCTTGGATCACTTACCGCCACAAGCTCACTTCTTCCGCCAGAATTTTCACCGGATTCTTCAACTATGAACTGAGCAATCGTCCCTCCTGCAATCGGCGTTAGGACATGACCTTTCTTCTCCAACACGACTCTTGTCTCTTTAGGAACCTCGAAATGATCACTGAATACTGTCGTCCAATTTTCAAACGTAACTCGGTTTGGTATCAGCTGAAAATGAAATTACAAAAAGACATTCTTAGTTATGAGTAAAGAACAAGATAGCTTCTACTTTCGAGTAGAGGAAACAAAAAGCCAAAAACCTGATGGTAGATTCTTGGAGCCAAGACGGAAGAAAGAGGATCCATCTTGAGGAAAAAATGATTCAAGAAAACTTCCGTTGTCCCGGCGATGATGTTCGCTCCTCCGCTCGCACCAACAGCGGCTTTCACTTTACCGTCCTGCGTACGTAAGCAAGTGCATAAACACAGTCGTTTGGAGCCTAAACAAGAATTTCTTGTATCACAAGTAATAGGGTTTTTTTCTAACCTTGAGTACAATGGTGGGTGTCATTGAGGACAAGGGTCGTTTCCCGGGACGGATGAAGTTAGCCGGTGCCGGTGGCGGAACATTTATATTACCGCTGGTTTTCATCGGGATCGAGAAATCGTCCATTTCATTGTTCAGAACGATTCCGGTGCTCGGAGAGAGCATCAATGCCCCAAAGTAACCGTTTATTGTACTAGTCATCGAAACAGCGTTCCTCTCGTGATCTATGATCGATAAATGGCTTGTCCCGTGATCATCAATTTGATTCCACCTACGATTGGAGAAAGAAAGATTGATAAATCAAGAATCATAAATGAAATCAGCGGGTTTCAAGTGATGAAAAACCTTACATGCCGCCATAATATTTTGGATCAAAGGTTTTCTCATCGTTTATCTTTCTTTTCAAGTCTTTTGCAAACTTTGAAGACAGCATATCCGAAACAACCTTAGTAACATTGACGAAATCCGGATCTGCAAGGTTCATTCTGATCGCGAAAGCGTGTTTCAGAGCCTCGATTAGTCGATGAACACCGAGAGAGCCCGAAACACCTGTTGGAATCCCATATTGAGAAATAATGTTCAATACCTGCAACACAAGAAACTCTGTAAAAACCTTAATTAGATTAAAAAAGCCTGAAATTTTCGCCAAAGAAAATGGAATTACAAGCATCATTGCAGCGCCGCCGGATGAAGGAGGAGGCATCCCGAGTAGTCTGTATCCGAGAATGTCTGTGGACAACGGTTCTTTAACCTTAACTCTGTAACTTTGTAGATCTTTCAAAGTTATTATCCCTCCAGACTTAAGGATATCTCTCGCTAGGTTTACCCCAACCGTGCCATTGTAAAACGCTTTTGGACCATACTCTGCGATTTGCCTCAGTGTTAAAGCCAGTTTTGGGTTACAGATAATCGTCCCAGGTTTCTTGAGCTCTCCATTTGAAACAAATAGCGCAGAGAGACCTTTGTCTGCTAAGATATCACTTCTAGTCGTGTTCATCTGCATATACAGATACTTTGAAATCCTGAACCCTTTCGCAAGTTTCTCTGCAGGTCTCACTAACCGCTTCCACGGGAGCTTTCCGTGCTGTTTCCAAGCTATGAAAAGACCCGCCACTTCCCCGGGAACTCCTACTGATAAGGCTCCTTTCTTCTTTAGATCAAGATTTCCTCCATACATATCCTACAAAAAGATAAGAGAAAACATTTTAAAAAAACGTTATATATTCAAGAGGAAGAAACGTTAAGATACCATATATTACATATTTAATATAACCAAGACTGTCGATGATATATAAACGTTAAGGAAAACGCTATCTAAGCTCAAATGCCATATTTAATCAGAGGAAAAATTGTACATTTCTACATCAAGAGTAACAAGTATAGAACAATCTATGATTCAAAAACGTTATGGAGACGCTATTTAAGCTAAAAAATAATAGCGTTAAAAACGCTTATATCAGAGGAAGAGATGTTATAAACGCTGATGTAAGCTCTTAAAAACACGTTCAAACACTTATTTATCAGGAAAAAACGTTAAGAAAAGCTGTCTAGGCTCAAGATTGCATTAAAACGCTTATTTAAAAAGAAATTATGTTTTAAAACGCTATTCTGGCTCAAGACCGCGTTCAAAATAAATTTTTAAGAAAGCTAAGAAACGCTATTACCCCCATAAACGTTCCACACTAGAGCAAGAACAAAGATTGCCATTGATTCAAAAACGTTAGCCAAAACTCATATCTTGACAGATGAAAAAAAGAAAGAAAGGCACTAATACTAAAATGAGTTACCTCTGAGGCGTGGAGAGGAGCTGTTTCTCTGGAATCATAAGCAATTGCCTTCCCGCCTGCTATTTTAACCACTGTAAACGCTCCACCGCCTATACCGCTGGACGCTGGACTCACAACGCCCAAACAGAGAGCAGCGGCCACCGACGCATCAATTGCGTTTCCTCCTTGACGAAGAACACTCATCCCGATTTCAGAACACCGTCCATCGTCCGTCGCAACCGCACCGCGATACTTAACAATACTTTGCGGTCTTTTCTGAGCCGCAGCGTTTTGCAGAAACGCGATTAGAATAAGAGCGATCGTCGCTGTTCGGACCAGCGACATTGCTGCGATTAATGGAGAATCAAACAAGAGATTACTCACAGATGTCTTTGACGTTGAAACGACTATAGATTCGTTGAACAAATAAAATTGAATATTTGAACTTCTCCAGATATCGAAAAGAGATAAGTCAAATATTGAAATAAGTTTAAACCAGTCATCACGCGTATACGCAAAAGCTCAAAACCCACCAAAGACTCTTTTTTTTTTTTTGTATTGACCACAAAATATAGCTAAAAAGCTTTTGATTTGATTCCCAACACAAAAAAAAAGACTTTTTCTTGTGTTTTGAGCTCAGAATTTATTTAGTCCGAGTGGAAATTCGTAAAAATGAAAACTCAACAGCCACTTTTAAACTAACTTCTCACTCGTTTTTTTGCTTAACATATTTAGTGGAATGTTGAAGAAGCAATTCACAAAATTGAGGAACTGAAAAATCTCCATTATCAGTTGAGCTTGTAAATAGATACCGTAGCAACCAGTCAACTTTTAGGTGAGAAAATCAATTGGCTTGATAAAATAAACCAGCTTCTCTTTTCTGTTTGTCAAACAAAAAAATAAACCAACTAATAAGTGAATAGGGATCGGGAAAAGAAGAACAAAAACTTACCACTCATCGGACGTCTTTTTCTCAGAAGTTGTCGTCCTTGGCGTCAAGAGATTGTTCAGACGAACTTTTGTAGTCTGTGGCCGAAAGTCTCATTTGAGTTCCTTTATATCCATTTAACAAAAGTTGCGAAGTCTTTTAAAAAACTCTTTTATCTCGTTTATAAAGTTTTTTTAATGATGTCAAGTCTTTAATTATAAATTTTTTAGGGAGAATATTCAACCTGTTATATTCAACGATGTCATCAATCAAGTTGGTCCAACACTCCACATGGCTATACGTGGTGCGGATTTATATTAATACGACTCTCTATCAAAATGTAAACAAGAAATCTTACAAAAATAGTTTACAGCAAGATCTGAATCCAAATCCAAGTTAATAATTTGACTAATTTTTACAGATTTTTTATTCAACTACGAAAAAGGACTTTGTTATGGTTATTTGAAGGCTTGAAGCAAATCCTGTAAGGATTTAAGTGCTATTTGGTCGTGCCAAAAAAAAATTAAAATCCTAATTTTGCTAATTGGTCATCCGTCATAAAACCAAGTGCTCGTCTTCATCATGGTTGTCTTTTACAGCCTCGTGGATCGTGGAATAAAAACACCTTTTTTTTTTGAGAAAATTCGACGACTTTTTTTAGTTTTTTGGTTTTTTTCTGTCACCCCCTTTTTAAAAAAGCGAATGTATGGGCCTTACATAACTGTTTTTTTTTTTTTAAAAAAAAATCGTCTAAATATCACAGTCCGGCCTTTTATATGAGATGATATTTGATTTGATGAGCTATATAAATGGTACTATGTTACTAGATGATGTCAAAAAAAAATGGTATGTTACTAGATACAACCAGAATATTTGTTCTTCCTATGTGATAATTGATTTTGCAAAGGTTCAACAGACACGTGCTTGATTTCTTCACATGTTTGGAACGTGTGATGGTGTACCTTGTACGCATCTAGTCTATTCATATTCCAAAAAGCGAGGTCTATTTTTTTGTCTGTTCTTTTCCGCATGCTATGGAAATTTAAGCCTCTAAAATGACACACAGCAATGAAGTTTTGTTTTTTTATTGTATGTAAAACTTTTAGTGTACAAATTACCAATTGATCACATGACCATATAGTGAATAGTTCTTTCTTCTCTTTGATCTTCCCTTTTCGTACATCTTGATCTGAAGAAAATAGTGGCTGCTGCTTATTCTTGAATCTTGACTAAGCTTTCTTGATTCAGCTCTGGAAAATTTATCATATCCACGCGAGTTCTCCAAATACTTCTTTCTGCCGTTTTCCTTTCCAATCTTGAACAAGTCTAAGAAATCGTGTCCCAAACATGCTAATGCTGCTTCTGAATTCATATGACAAAAATGTCGATTAGTCTAAAGCATACAAAATTCAACAGAATCTGGAACTTTAGTAAAGTTGTGACAGAGAAGTCACCATCTGTATAAGAACATAAATTATCAGTTCCAGATGTGTATTGAAAAGAAGAAGAAGAAGAAGAAGAAGAAGAAGAAGAAGAAGAAAACTAACCATGATTCAGGGGAATGACTGGATAAAACCGTCCGTTGGAGTGTATGAAGTCATATTCACATCCACCAAAGTTTCTTCAGTTTCACATCTTTATTAGTTTATTCAGTCAATTGCTTTCCAGTAAGTCTTTAGCACTGTCTTGTAGCCTGGTAGAGCCAGTTGATTTCCTCCTTCCTGAATCCGATCCAGGTAGTCTTGACCCGAAAACTTCAAGGGCTTCCAAGAAAAATCTCTTATTAGGTACAATTCCATCTTTCTCCATTTTCTTCATCAGCATCTGCACACGCTCCTTCATATCTGCCTTAGTATACGCCTTGTATAGAAGCTTATACGTGGATGCATCTGGATGAACCCGGAAAGCACTTGCGCTATGGAATAGCTTATCTGCTTCCATGTGAAGACCATTAAGACAGTAAACATCAAGCATTGCATTGAGCGTTGATGGCTTCAACACTCTTTCAGATTCAACAACCTCCTCAAACATTTCCCTTGCTCTGGAAACAGAGCCACAGTAACCGTACATCATGATCATGCACTCATACGTGATAAAGCTTGGCATGTAGTTCATATCATTCATCTTCTCGAAAACCCATTCGGCCTTATCTCTCCGGCGAGCTTTCCCATAGTTTATAATCATTGAATTGAACGTAGGCAGAGTCGGCTTCTCCTTGGACCGCAATAAACTCTTGAAAGTCTGCTCCATCTTCTCAAACTCTTGCTTCTTACCATAGGAATCAATAAGCAGATTAAAGGTGATGATATCTGGCTTACACTCGTTACTCCTCATACGAGTAAGCACAGATTCCATCTCTTTGATCATCCCGTTTTTCCCATACGCATCCATAACACCGTTGAAGGTGTAGACGTCTGGAGAAACAGCGCTAATATCCAATTCTTTAAACAGAGCATTAACTTGGTCCACTTTACCCGATTGAGCAAAGGCCCTCAAAAGGATATTGTAAGTCACAACATTGGGCTGACACCGTTCCATCCCTTTCATTTTGTCGAAATATCCACGAACTTTCTCCAAGGCCTTTGCCTTGTCCCGTGTATGAAGATGAGCTGTAATGAGGGCATTGTAAACAGAGGCATCAGGACGACAACCACTGTTTTTCATCTCGGAAAACAGCCACATTGCCATCCGGGTTTGACCCTTTTTCCCCATCACGGATATCAATTTCGAGTACACTCCATTATCTGCGATATACCAACGCTGTTTCTGCATCCACCTGAACACCTACACAAGAATCACAGCAAGTTAAGCAATTAGCAGCATAATGGTTGCTTCGCTCTAATGAAGGCACCTAATCACAGAACCGTTCATGGCAATCCATTGAGCTAAAGAGGTTAAAAAATCAATCTTCTCAATGATACAGAATTGTAAAAAACACAGTCTATGAACCTACCACTGAGCTAAAAAAAAAAAAATCCAATCTTTTAGCTGAAACTCCAGAATAAGGAATACCCAGAATCTAAAATCCACAGAATGTAAGCGGAGAAGAAGCAGAAACCTCGAGGCATTGAAGCCACTTATCGCTCTTCCCAAGCTCTTCAAAGAGCAAGAAACAATGCTCACACCTTACGACCTTGACGTACTTGTCAAGCGTCTTCACCAATGGCTCTCTGTCACTGATTCTCGACATCAGACTCCGTACGAGCACTCTGTTCTCTCTCTCCGCGCTCTCTCTCTCAGCAAGTTTTCTCCTTGACGAAATCGCACCGCAGGTTATCGTCGTCGTCGACATCTTCCTCGCACCGCCGGGTTTAGGTGAACTGCGAAGCCATTTGTGGTCCGTCTCTTGGGAAAACGAAGATATGAAATCGGAGAATCTCAGCGACGAAGGCGATGTCAACAAGTAGTCTATAGTCATTTTCTGGTTGAGAGAAGAGGGGAATTTTTTTTCCCCTAATCCTTTAATGTGATATTGGATAAGGATTTTACAGATCTAACAAAAAAATTGAGGGCTTATTCAGAAAAGCCAGAGAATAATGGGGGTCCTGTTTTTGTAAATAGAGTACAAAAAGTTAAGGATCAAATTTTCGGGATTTTTGAACCAGACGTGCTTCTGATCTGGAGTCAGACGCGCTACCATTGCGCCACGGATCCTGATGACTTATGCCCTTCATTACATTAATTTGTACCTAAATAAATTCATAACAATTTAAATCCTACTATGTCACCGATATGCAAACAATATCAACCACGGTCCACTATGTACTTAAAACCTAGAGCCAAGCTTTGAAAATGAAAAACTAACATAAAACATTTCCTTAAAAAAGAGAAATAAATTTTGTTTTTGCAAATATAGCTTCGTTCAACTAATCACGACCACCATTCAAAAATCCCCAATTAACTTGTCTTAAAAAAGAAGGAAACAAAATAAGATTAGAAATTAAATTCAAGGATAAGGATTGATAGGAGAAAGAAAAAAAACAATTCAAAACGGAGGAGGAAGAGAGCTTAAAAAAACAAAAGAAGACTAACATTTCTACGTACAAGGGTCGAGGTTTGTTAGTTAGTCGTGGTCGGTCGTCGAAGGAAGAAGTGTTTCTGTCCTTCTTTCTTCGCCGTACGATCGATCGCCCGCGTCTAATATGGAAGCATCATCAAATCCAACGGCTACAAGTTCTTCTTCCTCCTCCGCCTCCTCAGTTCCTCCTTCGTCTCCATCACCTTCTCCGGCGGCTACAACGACCACGCCGCCACGTCAGCATGTTCTCCTTGAGCCACCATCTTCCAAAAAGAAGAAAAACAGATCAAACGTCTTCCGAGTCTTACGCACCGTGTTTCGCTCTTTCCCAATCTTCACAACGCCAGCCGTAGCATGCAAAATCCCGGTTATCCATCCCGGTTTAGGGTTACCGGACCCGCATCACAACACGTCAAGAGTCACCGGAACATTGTTCGGGTACCGCAAAGGTCGCGTAAGTCTCTCGATTCAAGAAACCCCTAAATGTCTACCTTCTCTAGTCGTAGAGCTCGCCATGCTAACCACAACGCTTCAAAAAGAGCTTAGCACTGGAATGGTGAGAATCGCTCTCGAGACGGAGAAACCGCCTCGAGTAGATCATAATCACAATAATCATCATAATAATAAAGCAGAAAAGAAGACGGACATCTTGGAGGAACCCTTGTGGACAATGTATTGTAAAGGAGAGAAAACGGGCTACGGTGTGAAACGAGAAGCCAACGAAGAGGATCTAAACGTGATGGAATTGTTACGTCCGGTGTCTATGGGAGCCGGAGTTTTGCCCGGAAACTCGGAGTTGGAAGGACCCGACGGCGAAATGGCGTATATGAGAGCTTATTTTGAGAGAGTTATTGGGTCTAAAGATTCAGAGACTTTTTATATGTTGAGTCCTGAGGGAAATAATGGACCGGAGCTTAATTTTTTCTTTGTGAGGGTTTAATAATTTACTATACTGTATATCGTTTAAACTAAATTAACGTGCATGTAAAGGCCGGAGACGGTAGATGACGTTATATACATATTGTTTAGGATGATTAATGATATTTTTTGTCCTTCTTCTTCTTCGTTTATTTAATTATTCTAGTCTTATTTGGCTAGTTGTGAAATGATATATTAGAGACCACACATCAATCTTGGTCTACATTAATCTACATCTTGGCGCCTGGACTTGGTTTATTTTTTTGACGTGTTGGTCTTGAATTACTGCCTCCTACGTCAATTTTGATCTCTCCAATCATCCTTTGATCCCAAGCCCTTTCTCCATTTTCTTTCCAAACAATCGATGCAGAAATATGTGAATTTGGATATATGAAGTGTTCGGTTCAAAATTGATAAATAAAATAAAATAAATCATACTCATATATGAAGTCTCAGTCACGATGGCGAACAATTAATATACCATCTTTACAAGGAACATACACCCTTTTCAAATATGAAAAGATGATTCGGAGGGAGGTGAAGCAAGTGAATAAGATGAAAGTTAAAATATATATTATATATATATATATATAATATATATATATAACACACAAAAAAAAGATGATTCGGTTTGTTGAGAATTGAATAAAGTTTATTACAATTACTAGCTAGAAACTTACTTGTCATGGAGGACTGGTGTGGTATCCGAGCGAAAGTTGTGTTTGATGATCCAATGAACAATAGAATAATTAAAGTAATTAACCAAACCAAGCGGTGATACATTATTAATTAGTTGTTGTAAATGTAGGAAGTTTACGCCTACACTTTCTCTGGCGACGAAAACGATGAAAACATTTGTTTATTTATAGAGTTGTTTTCCTGACTTTTTTTCTTTGACTAAGAAAGAGGCGTCCCCGAACTTTCGTTTTCTTATATTATGGCTGAGAATGATAATATATAATCGGATGAATTGGCTAAAAATATAAACGAAACATCAACTGGCTTAATATATCATATATGTATAATGTAACATCTCTGTCAATTTTCGAAGAATTGACTAATGGTCCAAGTTCTCGGCTAAGACTGCCAAGCGAGAAAGATGCGTCTTAAGCTTTGTCTGGGAGAAAAAATTATCGTAATAAGGCGGTCAACTAACTACTAAATTGAAGTAACTGAAATCTTGAAATATATTTGGAAGCAACCCAAAAATTCGATTCCATAGAATTTTGTTTTTCTTTGGAACAACACAATCATCTCACTATCCCCATGGGCCATGAGCACATTCCGATTGTCACGACGGTTTGAGACCGATTTTGTCCTACCTTAATCCGAACTTTTAAAACATTTTTGGATTTCACTTATAGTTACAATATATGCTGTTTAAATCATGCTCTCATTTGAACTTAGAATCTGGACATTGTTCTCCACAATTGTATTTTTTTTCTTATCTAACTTATGCTGGACTAATTCAGAGAAGACTTGATACATTTTCAAGAGTCAACGACGCATTTTCTTTTTTGGCAGTACATTTTCAACAAATGTCAAAGAAAAATGTTTATAGAAAAATCATAGGTCCATCGCACCAATCCGCGTGACCTGACTTCGTTTATAAAAATAAATTCTTGAAATAAACACCGTACATAACTTGAGTTGATCTCTCCCTATATAAATGCGAACTAGTTTGCACTATGAAATTCACACTTTTACGTTTTAACTAAACCAACGAAAAAATGTATAACGTCGTTGTTTGCTTATTAACTTTGACTTTTCTCTTGCTCTCTGGATTTTCAAACACAGCATTCGCCCGAGTACAATACGAATCTCCAAAGCTAAGTAAGTTTTTGCAATATTATAAATATCCAATCTCCAACGTTGTAATTATAATTTCCGGCTTTGTAAAATAGAAAAATTGAATGATAACAGAATATTAATCAGGTTAATTATTTATGAAGAGATTAAATTTTAGTTATCTTCTCATTTAGCTAGGGCTTCTCCGATCCTCGTATATGAAAAATAAACTGAAATATTATATTTCTTCTGCCTTAAAGTTTTTGAACCGTTTTTTTTTTATTTGAATTATCATTATTATTTTTCAATTTTAATCATGCCAGTACGAAGAATATAAGAATCAAAATTGATTGGTGTTGTTCTCTTTGTTCGAAAACAAAGTAGGAGAACGGGTTTGGGATCAAAAGGTGATAAAAGAGATCAAGGCTGAAGTAGATGGTAGTTGTTCCGGGCGTGCAGGAGGAAAAGGACCACCAAATAGTCCAGGCTCACGAAATATACCAGGCTCACGAAAACGATGTACCAAACCCTAGCGTAATTTGCTGGTCACAAAAATAGAAACTATTTCCGTAGATTTTGTATCAAGATTAAAAACAAGTCGTAGAACGTACGGTTTTTTGTTGTTGTTGTTATTAATCTACTCCAAACATAAGTGGTAGACATATCGATGGTCCTAGGTTTGGAATCTTACAAGACTAATTAGGGAACCGCGCGTGATTAACATGTTTTGCTAATGCTTTTAATTTGATGGACAAATATGCATGCACCAGTAGTATTTTGTTATCGATCGGACAAGGCACAAGATGTTAGTTCAAAAATTTATATCGTGAAACCATGGAAGAATACATATGTAATTTCCTAAAATATATATAATTGAACGGTTTTTGATGCTATACATCGAAATATTATGAATTTAAAGAAGTTTTTGAGTATTTACTAAAACTTACAAACCTATTTGACAATTTATGAAAAAATGCCACTGCTCAGAATGTTCTTACAAGTTTTCCATATCAGTAATTTTGAAAAATTTATCGTATTAACTACTTGTTTATATTATATATGAGGCTACAAAATATATATATATATATATATAAATAATAAAGTTGCAAAATAACATATAAAACTAGTTTAGTTAATATTAATCTAGTGTTAGAATGATGTTAGGTCTTTTAGAAATAAAGTGAGGAGAATTAGTTTTTTTTAAGTTAATGCATTTATTCATAAAATTGAATTTTCACAGGGGTTAATTCACTGATTTTGTGGTATTTTTTAAAAAATTTAGTTATCCGGTTTAATACATAAATACATCATATATGAATATAGGATCCAAAACCGCAGAGGTTTAGGTTCATAGTTGTCCTTACTTATCTAAAATAAGTTAAGTTATATAAAGTTAGAATGTGGTTAAGTGTTTTAGGATAAAATGCCAAATAACATTCAAAAATATACAAATTTAAGGATTTAGGGTTAGGGCTTAGGGCTTAGGGTTTAGGGTTAGGGTTTAGGGTTTTAGGTATTTTATGTAGTTCAATTAGTTTTATTAATCTAGAGCTAGACTGTAATATACTTTAGAAATAGAGTGATGAGAATTATTTTATTTATTTATTGTATTTATCAAAAATATTAAAATTTTCATAGAATTTAATTCACTAATTTTGATATATTTTTAAATATTTTAGTTAGGTTGTTCTCTAATACATAAATGTGGGAACTAGCATGTGAAGGTTTGAATTCTTATTTTTTTTTATTATCTATGCAATTCAGGGTTAGTCATGGTGTTTGTAAAATTAATTTATAAAAAATAATAAAATTAGAACATGACATCAAAACTAGTTTAGTTAATATTAATCTTGTGTTACAGTGTTAGAATGATGTTAGATCTTTTAGAAATAATGTGAGGAGGATTTGTTTTTTTTAAGTTACTGAATTTATTCATAAAATTTAATTTTCATTGGGGTTAAAGTTCACTGATCTTGAGGTATTTTAAAAATTTGAGTTATTCTATTTTAATACATAAATACATCATATATGGATATAGGATTCAGACCATAGATGTTTAGGTTCCTTTTTTTTTTGTCAAGAGATGTTTAGGTTCCTATTTATTCTAAATTATCTAAAAATTTGAAATCTCATCAAAGTTATCTAACTAATTAGTAATTAATAATGAATACAAATTTTTAAAATTGATGGTTAAAAAGTAATTAATTTACCTAATAACATTTAAATAAGTTTAGTTATACAAAGTTAGAATGTTGTTAAGTGTTTTAGGATAAAATGCCAAGTAACATTCAAAAATATACAAAATTAAAGATTTAGGGTTAGAGCTTAGGGTTTAGGGTTTTAGGTATTTTACGTAGTAGTTAAGTTAGTTTCATATATATAGGGCTAGAATGTAATGAGGTACTTTGGAAATGGAGTGATGATGATTATTTTCTTATTTATTGTATTTATTAAAAAATGTATTTATTAAAAAAATTTAAATTTTCATAGAATTTAATTTACTAATTTTGATATATTTTAAAATATTTTAGTTAAGTTGTTCTCTAATACATAAATGCATTCTACATAAATTGGGAACTAGCATGCGAATGTTTGAATTCCTATTTGTCTTTGATTATCCATACAAATCAGGATTAGTCATGATGTATTTAAAATTAATTTATAAAAAAATAATAAAATTAGAACATGACATCAAAACTAGTTTAGTTAATATTAAGCTTATGTTAGAGTTAATGATGTTAGGTCTTTTAGAAATAATGTGAGGAGAATTAGTGTTTTTTAAGTTATTGTATTTATTCATAAAATTGAATTTTCATTGGGGTTAGTTCACTGATTTTGAAGTATTTTTAAAAATTTTAGTTATCATGTTTTAATACATAAATACATCATTAATGGATATAAGATCCAGACCGTGGAGGCTTCGGTTCCTATTTGTCCTAAATTATCTAAAAATTTGAGATCTCATCAAAGTTATCTAAGTAATTAATGATGAATACAAATTTTAAAAATTACTGGTTAAAAAGTAATTAATTTACCTAATAATATTCAAAATAAGTTTAGTTATACAAAGTTAGAATGTGTTTAAGTGTTTTAGGATTAAGATACCAACAAATAACATTCAAAAATATACAAATTTTAGGGTTTAGGGTTAGGGTTTTAGGGCTTTTTTGTGGTTAAGTTAGTTTTATTAATCTTAAAGCTAGAATGTAATGAGGATTGTTTTTATTTATTTATTTTATTTATTAAAAATGTTAATTTCTACATAGAATTTAATTCACTTATTTCGAGATATTTTAAAAAATTTTACCTAGCTAACTCTAATACATAAATGCATTCTACATAAATTTGGAAATTAGAATGTGAATGTTCGAATTTGTATTTGTTTTTGATTATCCATGCAAATCAGGATTAGCTATGATGTATTTAAAATTAATTGATAAAAAATAAACATAACACCCAAAACTAGTTTAGTTAATATTAATCTAGTGTTAGAATGATGTTAGGTATTTTAGAAATAATGTGAGGTGAATTAGTTTTTTTTTAAGTTATTGCATTTATTCATAAAGTTGCATTTTCATAGGGGTTAGTTCATTGATTTTAAGGTATTTTTGAAAAATTTTAGTTATCCTGTTTTAATACATATATACATCTTATATGGATATAGGATATAGGATCCAGATCCAGATGCTTAGTTTTTTACTTGTCCTTAATTATTCAAAAAGTTGAGATCTCATAAAAATTATCCAACTAACTAATGATAAATATAGAGTTTATTAAATTACTGGTTAAAAAGTAATTAGTTTTCAAAATAAGTTTAGTTATACAAAGTTTATGGTTTAAGATTAGAGATATAGAATATAGTTAAATTAGTTAATATTAATCAAGAGTTAGAATGCGTTTTAGAATTAAGATACCAAATAACATTAAAAAATATACGAATTTAAGGATTATGGTTTAGGATTAAGGGTTAGGGCTTAGGGTTAGGGCATAGGGTTAGGGCATAGGTATGAAATATGGTTAAGTTAGTTTATTAATCTAGAGCTAGAATATAATAATAAGGTACTTTAGAAATAGAGTGATGAGGAGTATTTTCTTTATTTATTGTCTTTATAAAAGTATTTATTTTTTATGTAGTAATTTACTAATTTTGAGATGTTTTTAAATATCTTAGTTAGCTTGTTCTAATACATAAATTTATTTTACATAAATTTGGGAACTAGAATGCAAAGGTTCGAATTTTTATTTCACTTTGATTATCAATGCAAATCAGAGTTAGACATGATATTTTTAAAATTAATTGTTAGAAAATAATAGAGTGACAAAATAACATTCAAAACTAGTTTAGTTAATATTATTCTAGTGTTAGAATGATGTTAGGTCTTTTAAAAATACAGTGAGGAGAATTAGTTTTTTTTTAAGTTACTGCATTTACTCATAAAATTGAATTTCTTAGAATATGTATATAATTGAACGATTTTTGATGGTATACATAGAAAAATTATGAATTTAAAGAAGTTTTTGAGTATTTACTAAATCTTACAAAATTATTTGAAAAATTTATGAAAACATGGCACTGTTCAAAATTTTCTTACAAGTTTTCCATTTCAGTAATTTTGAATTTTTTTGTAGTATTAATCAAATATTGGTTATATTTATGAGGCTAAATATGGGAAAAATGGTGGCGTTTACATGCTCATTCAATTCAGCGGAGTTAGAAGTTAGAACAGCTGCCAACATCCGTGAAAGTAACTCCCAACGGTCACAAAACTCACAATACATACCGATGATCAATTGCCGCCAAGGCTTGAAGACATCTATATGTCAATGATGTCCTTGACCCGCAGGCGGCTGAAGATATTGGTCTAAACTCTAAGTTTTATATAGTATGGTAATAGCATGTATGTATATGTGAGAAAATGCAGTAAGATTACGTGGAATTGAGAATTTAAACGAAGGAAAACGTTATTTAAACACGTTTAACTTTGCTTGATTACGACGCGTTGATGAAGGGAGTTTTTTTTTTTTTTATGAAGGGACTTTTTATTAACACTCAAATTTGATTTCTTTCTAATAATGTAGACTAAGAAAATTCTAAATAGGAAGATTGTTTGTGATAATGAAAATCTTACGTTTCCGATATCTCCGCGATTCGGGAAACGTTTCTTGATTTCTAATATAAAAACCCTAAAAAGATTCTTCTCCAAGCGGTTTTTCTTTTCTATAGAAAACTTTGTCTCTAAATAAAATGTCTTCCGGTGCCGGATCTTCAGATCCACCGAGTAATAAAAAGGAGAAGAAGCCATCGCCATCGCCGGCGTCGATATCGATCTTGTCACTTCCTCACGAAGTGCTTTTGAATTGCTTAGCCCGCGTCTCTAGATTGAACTATCCGACTCTTTTTCTCGTCTCCAAAACATTCCAATCCATCATTTCTTCATCGGAGCTTTACGAGACCCGAATACGCTTAAACCTTACGGAGAAGTGTCTCTATCTCTGCCTACGCTTCCCTTTGGACCCTCAGACACATTGGGCCGCTCTCTACCTTCAACCTAACTGAACCGTATCCAACGAGTCGTCAAGTGGCTATCGCTATATTGCGGTCCGAATCCCATCTCCCAAGCATATGCTTCCTGCGCAGTCGTCGACTCTCTTAGCCGTTGGATCTAATATCTACAAGATCGACAGCTCTGATCATGCTCACCAAGTCAAAGTATGGAAGAGGTCCTATTCTTCACATGTCTCTGTCCTTGATTGTCGCTCTCACACGTGGCACCCGGCTCCAAGCATGCGGATGAAGCGGAACGGCTCCTCCACAGCAACTTTACTTGATGGGAAGATGTACGTGGCAGGAGGCTGCGACGACAACTATGTATACACGTCTTCCCCCGACTGGATCGAAGCGTTTGACCTAGAGACCCAAACTTGGGGCTCTGTGAAGAACCCTCGTATCTTTGAACTCCACGATGAGTTTAGGACCAAGGGCTAGCCAAGAGCTTACGACTCGATGGAAAACTGTACCTGTTTGGGGACGAGAAGGTGGTTTACAATCCAGAGGAAGATCAATGGAACCAGATAGGGATGGATCATTGCCGTATGTTTTGGGCAGTGAACAAGAGTCATTGCGTGATAGACGATGTCTTGTTCTATTGGGACAGAGAAGTTTTCAAATGGTATGACCCCAAGGGAGATTTGTGGAAGGAAGTGAAAGGTGTTGAAGGGTTGCCTGATCTTCGAGACCACAAGGACTACTGTAAAATGGTGGATCTTGGTGGGAAGATGGGGTTTTTGTGGCCTGAATATGTGTACGGTATTCATGGAGATTCGCAATGTAGGATTTGGTGCGCTGAGATTACGCTTGAAAGACGTGATCATGGAGATGAGATTTGGGGAAAGCTGGAGTGGTCTGATTTTGTTCTTAGTACCGACGGGTCTTGTTCATCCTTCGATGTTGTTTCTGCTTCTGTTTGATGCCTTGATGGGATTACAAACCATGATTGAGAACAGGTTTGAAGGGTTAATTGCTCTGGTGATTTACTTTCGTCTACTTTTGTTTTGAATATTTGTGTTTTCTTTATGGGTGTTCTTTCTTTTCTCTTTTCGTATATGACTACGACAATGATGAATGGTTATTTCATGTTTTTAGCCGAATGCAGTTGCTTACTTTGAAGCAGTGTTCAAAAAATCGGCCTAGTCGGCGACTAGACCGCCGCCTAGACGGCCGGGGTTAGCAGACCCGATTTTCATAAAATCAGTGAAATAAATCCAGTTTAGTAAAAAATCGGACTAAGTAGGAGAAAATCGGAAAAATCAGACCAAATCAGTAAAATCGGCCAAATCAAACTAATTATTTTTATCATTTTTTCAGTCAATTTTTACAGTTTTGGATAATAAACCAACATCAGTTTACAGAAAAGAGAAAAAAAAAAGATTTGAAATGTGGATTAGGGTTAATAACTTAA
This sequence comes from Eutrema salsugineum, assembly GCF_000478725.1. Lineage (NCBI taxonomy): Eukaryota > Viridiplantae > Streptophyta > Magnoliopsida > Brassicales > Brassicaceae > Eutrema > Eutrema salsugineum. The sequence goes on along the minus strand of NW_006256909.1, from coordinate 530,155 downwards.
TATAATCATCCTCGTTCCTCCCCACTATTTCACCTTTATAAACTACAAGAGGCGATCATTATTCTCTATTGCTGAACTCTACAAGTTTGTTTAATCGTCTCTTTATCTATCTGTATATATTATATAACTAAATTGTATTATCTTAATTTATCTTTTCATCTTTGTTTACTTTGTTTGTGCTCTGTTTTAAGTTTCAACTTTCAATTTTAACGATGAGCCTATAAGAGATATCGATTCCGACGATGAAAATGATATAGCTATTGATTTTGAATTTGAGTCTGAAAATGAGCAGATGGTGGATATGGATGTGTTTGAAGAATAAGTTAGATATATTTCTCTTTGCTTTACTTTTTAAAATTTTTAGATTAAAACTTATTTTAGTTTGAAGAATTTGATGATTTTTAGTTTGATTTCTTTGTTGAATTTTATTCTATAATTTTATTTATTAATTTTCTTACTTTGTATTCAAACATAAATTTTGATAAAATAATTTAAAAAAAACAATTAAAACTTTTTTAAAAATATAATATATAGATAGAAAATTTATAAAAATTAACAAAAATTTTGCTAATGCCTAGGCTCCGCCTAGTCTCCGACTAATCCGCCTAGACGCTAGTCTCCTATCATCCGCTTAGCCACCGCCTAACGATTTTTTTAACATTGCTTTGAAGTTATAGTTTGTATGCCCACTAAATTATGATCCATGAATTAGATTCGTTTAACGTTATCCAATGAAACCACATAGCATGACAATTAGGAAATTTCTGATTATATTCGAAAAGTTCTTAATTATCCCATCTATACATATCATGTTGACCGAATTGAGGATATATAATATTGGGATTTCTCATTATTGTAATGATCAAGTTGAGGATATATAATATTGGCTTCTTTTATATTCATGCATTGTAGCGATCAAACAAAGATTTTCCACTGAAACAATGAGGGTGCTATTTGACTCTTGAATCTCTTCTTAGTAGTACATTTTTCTTGTATAAATATTATTTTTGGTGTTTAAAGAAATGTGTCACAAGTAAAGATAATGAATTGAAAAAGGCCAAAATTTGTTGTTAAAAAAAGGGGCCAAAAACTTGATAAAACACTATACTGGGCTGCTGATAAAACACTATACTGGGCTGCTGATAAAACACTATAGGTGGGCTGGACTTCTAACATGTTTTTTCTCATACAGTCCATATATACCAAAAAAAAAATAATGTTACATTTGCAAGATCCCACATCGGCTAGCCAAAAGGAAAAAAGTAACTAAAGTGATCTATAAATACTCACACTTGCTTATGTAAGTCAATTGTTAGTAAGTTTCCAAATAGCCCAAGTATTCGTTGTTGTGACAAATTAATATTATTAATTGATTAAAATCGGAATTAAATCGTATAATCGGAACTAAAGCGTTTTCGAACACGGATCTCATATACTTAAAGGTATACTTATTATTTATGTTATTTTTTTCAGTTAAACGAAAAAATATATAAGCGGGTTGTTGATAAGTTCTCTCTTAATCAATTAATTGATTGGTTATAAATCGATGCGTATTTGTTGTATAAGTCCAAATAAAATGTTAGTGGAAAAAGTATAACGTGTTTAGAAAATAATTATGTTACCTCCGATCCGTGACATTTATCCCTATCAGGAGTCTCTCAAATCTACTCGATTTCGTACGTGTATAACAGAATATTATACGTATTACTTTCCAATGTTTATACCTAAAAAAAGATAGAATTTCTGAATTGTCTTTTTTAGAAAACTTAATCAGAAAATCTAGATATATGTAGAACATGTTCTGTTGAATGCAAGATATTAATTTAATTTTAAATAATAAGAATATATGGAAAAATGTAATTTGGTAGGTGAATTAAATTTCTATCCGATGAAAAATATGGCGAATAAAATATATTTTACAACGTCGATAAAAAAAGATGTTCCACTAAATAATCAGGTAGGACCATCAAAATCTACGGTTCTGGTTTTGCGACCAACCAACCAAGCCTAACTCATCCTATATTTTTTATTTTATTATTTTGAATAAAAATTTAATGGTCGTTAGACTCATGTCTTTTCCATGTTTGGTAGTATAACTGTATGGCGTTTATAGTTGTCATATCCACCATCCTTTCTTCGCCTACAACATAATAACGACAGGATGTTTAATCATATAATTTGTTTCTTAAAATTTGTTTCTCAGTAGGATGAGAAGCCATGGCAGTTGGCGTAAAGTGCAAGAAGCTATACGTTTCTACTCTTCGTCTTCTTCTTCAGGTCTTCTTGAATTTCTGAACACAGATTTTCCTTCTACAATAAAAATTCGAGGAAGGCGCGAATTTGCCCGTCTCTTGCAGCTTCGTGCGTCAGATGATCCGTTGCTCTATCACAATGTTGTTCATGGTCAGATTATCGTTTCGGGTTTTGAGTCAGATACGTATCTTAGCAATATTTTGATGAACTTGTATTCAAAAGCTGGTGGTATAGTTTACGTACGTAAGGTGTTCGAGAAAATATCTGACAGAAACCTGGTAACTTGGTCTACCATGGTTTCAGCTTGTAACCGTCATGGGTTTTATGAGGAGTCTTTGGTGGTTTTCTTAGAATTCTGGAGAACCAGAAAAAATAGTCCGAACGAGTATATTTTGTCGAGTTTTATCCAAGCTTGCTCAAAATTAGATAGTGGTGGGCGTTCGATGGTGTTCCAATTGCATTGTTTTCTTTTCAAGAGTGGGTTTGATGGAGATGTTTATGTCGGTACTTCATTGATTGATTTTTATCTGAAGAAAAGCGATATCGATAATGCAAGGCTTGTGTTTGATGCTTTACCAGAGAAATCTACAGTGACTTGGACAACAATGATCAATGGGTATGCAAAAATGGGAAGAAGCTATGTGTCATTGCAGTTATTCTACCAGTTACTAGAGGGTAACGTTGTTCCTGATGGTTACATCCTTTCGACGGTTCTAAGTGCGTGTTCAATACTTTCATTTATCGAAGGTGGGAAGCAGATTCACGCACACATCTTTAGACATGGACATGAGATGGATGCCTCACTGATGAATGTACTTATAGATTCTTATATGAAGTGTGGCAGAGTTACCTCTGCTCGTAAGCTATTCAATGGAATGTGGAATAAAAACATCATTTCGTGGACCACAATAATGTCTGGTTATACGCAGAACTCTCATCACAAAGAAGCCATGGAATTGTTTTCCGGAATTTCAAAGTTTGGGTTGAAGCCAGATATGTATGCTTGCTCTAGCATACTCACATCTTGTGCCTCACTTCTTGCACTAGAATATGGAAAACATGTTCATGCTTACGTTGTCAAAGCCAATCTTGGCAATGATAGCTATGTGACTAACAGCTTGATCGACATGTACTCGAAATCTGATTGTTTGAACGATGCCAGAAAAGTTTTTGACCTTTTCGCCGCTGATGATGTGGTTTTATATAATGCAATGATCGAAGGTTACTCGCGACTTGGGACACAATGTGAGCTACATGAAGCATTGGACATCTTTCGTGATATGAGGTCCCAATTGATTCGACCTAGCCTATTGACTTTTGTTAGCCTTCTACGTGCATCTGCTTCATTAAAAAGCTTGGAACTTAGCCAGCAAATCCATGGATTGATGTTCAAATATGGGGTCAACTTAGATATTTATGCTGGAAGTGCTTTGATTGATGTTTACTCAAATTGCTACTGTCTCGAGGATTCTAGGCTCGTGTTTGACGAAATGAAAGAGAAGGACCTTGTTGTGTGGAACTCAATGTTTTCACGGTATGTTCAACAATCAGATAATGAAGAAGCTCTCATTTTGTTTTCGGAACTACAGTTATCAAGAGAAAGACCTGACGAATTCACTTTTGCCGACATGGTTACAGCAGCTGGTAACTTGGCAAGCCTTCAACTGGGTCAAGAATTCCACTGCCAGATTATAAAAAGAGGCTTGGAATGTTATTCGTATATTACAAATTCTCTAGTAGATATGTATTCCAAATGTGGAATCCCCGAAGATGCTTATAAGGCTTTTAATTCAGCAGCTTCAAGAGATGTGGTTTGTTGGAATTCTGTTATCTCATCTTATGCGCATCACGGAGAAGGCAGAAAAGCTCTTCGGATGCTGGAAAGAATGATGAATGAAGGAATAGAGCCTAACTACATCACCTTTGTGGGAGTTTTATCAGCGTGTAGTCATGCTGGTCTCGTAGAAGATGGAGTTGGGCAATTTGAGATTATGCTCCGACTTGGAATTGAACCAGAAACTGAACACTATGTTTGTATGGTATCTCTTTTAAGCCGTGCTGGTAGATTAAACGAAGCAAGGGAGTTAATTGAGAAAATGCAGACAAAACCACCTGCTATAGTATGGAGGAGCTTGCTGAGTGGATGCGAAAAGACCGGTAACATCGAGTTAGCTGAACATGCTGCTGAAATGGCTATCTCGTCTGATCCAATGGACAGTGGATCGTTTATTTTGCTTTCTAATGTTTATGCGTCAAAGGGTATGTGGGCTGAGGCAAAGAGGGTAAGAGAAATAATGAAGTTTGATGGTGTGGTGAAAGAACCTGGACGTAGTTGGATCGAGATTAACAAAGAGCTTCACATCTTTGTGTCCAAGGATAAATCCCACCGCAAGACGAATCAGATCTATGAAGTATTAGACGATTTGCTCGTGCAGACCAAGGGGTTTAGTTAGCTAACCATACAAGAAATCATTTTGTATTGAGTGATTGACTCTGTTTGGGTAAAAGACTAATGCAGCTAGAATTGTCGGGAATTCAGATGGGTTGATCACGTAAAGATCCGCTTTGATCAAATTAAGGATGCCGAGCAACCAGGAAAACATAAAGAGGTATCAAGTTTTATTGGATCATTGAATAAAGAGTTGATTTCTATGTTAATGAAGTTGTAGAGAAAGGATGATAAAAGAAGTAAGACCACACTGTGATGTTCTAAATTATTCTTTTATCTTGAAGTGAAAAGCAGAAGTGGAGAAGCCTAAAAAGCAAGTGAAACAGTAAAAGTAAGACTAAGCTGAGAAAGAAAGAAGCAGCAATGGCTAATATCGAGAAGAAGCTGAAGGATATAGTAGGAGAGAGCAAAGAGGCAGGTTTCTGTTTTTTTTTTGCAATCAAGGGAGAATTCGGTTCAGGGGGACTCAAAATTGGCCCCGGTTCGGTTCCGAGTTTCTTCTTATAATCTAAACTTAGAAATCGGTTTAAGAGAGAAATTGTAAATTTTTGTAATGGTGAACGGTATATTGTAGTATAAATTAATTTCCTCTTGGTTTTACCGATCAGCCAAACCCAAAACAAATTCAAAGATATAAAAACCGTGGGTAACCAAACAATAAGTCTCAGTCTGTTCCAATTTCTCGTAAACCGGAAACCAAATTGGAAGTCTAGTTATTATTTGGGCCGGGCCTTATTAACTTGTTGGATCAAGCAGAGTTCTAGACACTTACGGTTCTAATTTTCTCTTTGTCGAAAAAAAATCAGGTGAAACGAAAACCCTCAGATTCCTCTGGTTCTTCCTCGTCCGTCGTCACTTTCGACCTCTGATTCCGGTCTTCATCCTTTTAACTTCTTTCCTTAAGGCTGTAGCTGTGAGCTCTTTAATTTGACTGCAACCATGTCGACTATTATGCAGAAGATCAAAGAAATCGAAGATGAGGTAATTTTCTCAAAAAAAAATTCTTTCGATACTCTGATTTGTCATATGTGCTCTTCATGTTTGGATGCATACATATATGTTATTTTCAATCAGTTCTGAACAATGAAATGATTGGGAGACTCACAAGTACGAGGTTTTTTTCTTCAATTTCGCAGATGGCTAGGACACAGAAGAATAAAGCTACTGCGCATCATCTGGGTTTGTTAAAGGTTAATTATTCTCCTCGAATGCAATTTAACAGCTAGTTGAGAATTTTGTTGATGCTTAGTTCGTGGAATCTTTTTCTGTAGCTTTGAGAGTGAGGTTGAATGGTTTAGGTGCTTTTATACTGATCATATGTAAATTTTGCACATTGCTTTGTATCTGCTGTGTTTGATATCCCAGCCACTAAACTCTAAGTAAGGACATGAAGAAATGTTTTGTAATTTCTGGTCGAAATCGTTTGTTTTTAGATGGACTAAGTGGAAGGATGGATTTTAATTTACGGCGTGATCTCTTGTGAAGTTCCTTGGATCAAAAAAATTAATATCAAATAACGCAGTGCAATTTATCATTTCATTAGCTTCTCGCTAAATGCCAATGGTTCATTTTGCAGGCCAAACTTGCTAAGCTACGAAGGGACCTTCTTGCACCACCTACCAAAGGTGGTGGTGGTGCTGGTGAAGGTTTTGATGTGACGAAAAGTGGAGATTCTAGAGTTGGACTTGTTGGGTTTCCTTCGGTTGGAAAATCCACGCTCTTGAACAAGCTTACTGGAACATTCTCCGAGGTTTGTAATTATTCTTAAGAATCTCGCTATTCCTTTTTATTTGGTTGTCAATTTTATTGCATGTAATTGGAGATTTCTAACTTACTATGTATCCAAGTCATCTGTTTTCTAGGTTCTTTGGCCCACTTCTTGTGCCATATAAGCTATTCTTGTCTTGGATAGACCAACATAAATATTGGTATTAGAATTGTGTTTTGACTGATGCACTAGTTTCTGAAGGTACACACTATATTTTCAGGTTGCTTCTTATGAGTTCACAACATTGACATGCATTCCCGGAGTTATTACATACCGTGGAGCTAAAATCCAGGTACAGTAGCTACATCTATGCCTCTTTCGTTAGTCTGTTATTTGTGGAGAGAGATGATATGCGTGCATCTTCTTAAGTTCTCAAGTTGTCTCCTATGTCTTCTAAGTTTTGAAGGACAATGAAACACCTGGATATCACTCCTATCTCTAACAGATACTCCGATGTTGCTTGATCTTTTAATAACTTGTAGCTGTTCACTCTTTTATGAGCTTGCAGTTATTAGATCTTCCTGGTATTATTGAGGGTGCTAAGGACGGAAAGGGTAGAGGGCGACAGGTAAACCTCTGAACTTTCAAAATGTATATAGTAATTTTACCCTCATTGGTTGTACTGACGCTTTACTAATTCCAGGTTATAAGTACTGCTAGGACTTGCAACTGCATCTTGATTGTTCTTGATGCCATAAAACCAATAACTCACAAGCGTCTCATCGAAAAAGAGCTCGAAGGATTCGGAATAAGGTATTGGTTGCTGATATAAAACCCTTGGTACACCCCGAACTTTATCATTTCTGGTACATATTTCTTACTCGGTCTTCGACTTGTGCTATATAGGTTGAACAAGGAGCCACCTAATCTTACATTCAGGAAAAAAGACAAAGGTGGTATCAATCTAACTTCTACAGTCACTTCCACACACCTTGACCTCGACACTGTCAAGGCGATTTGCAGTGAGTACAGGATTCACAACGCTGACATCACTCTGCGCTACGATGCAACTGCTGATGACCTCATCGATGTCATCGAGGGCAGCCGGATCTATATGCCCTGTATCTACGCTGTCAACAAGATTGATCAAATCACACTCGAGGAACTTGAAATTTTGGACAAACTTCCTCATTACTGTCCTATCAGGTAAATATTGTTCAATTACCAGGCGGGACTTTCGATCACTGGTCTTCCTTTCTCTCATTAAGAAAAAAATAATCCTTCAGTGCACATTTGGAGTGGAATCTTGACGGTCTTCTGGATAAGATATGGGAATACTTGGATCTAACTCGAATCTACACGAAACCAAAGGCAATGAATCCGGACTATGATGACCCCGTTATCTTATCTTCCAAGAAGAGAACAGTTGAGGACTTCTGCATCCGGATTCACAAAGACATGCTTAAACAGTTCAAGTAGTAAGTAATTAAAGCTTAATCGGTGTGCTGTTTCTCTGTTTAATAGTTTCTTGATTGAGAGCATCGTTATGAGTAATAATGATTTTCCTATGCAGCGCTCTGGTTTGGGGTTCGAGTGCCAAACACAAGCCACAAAGAGTTGGAAGGGTCAGTATACTTGCAAATTCAGTAATTTTTTTAATCAAAGTTGCCAATATAGTTTGCTATCTCTTTAGAGCTGTCGGGATGAGCCAAAACTGGACCGAGTTAGCCTTGCCTTGTTTAAGTCGGGCCGGGTAATTTAGGTTTTCAAAACAAAGATCAGGTCCGATCAGTCATTTTCGGCTTTGTTTTTGACGGTTAACACTGGCTGGTCTGGTGAACCATGGACCAGAGGTCTCGATCCTAAAAAAATCTGAATCATTTTTTTCTTTTGGGGTGGGGTATATATTTATTTATTTATATTTTTTATATAAAACCCATTGCACTATCCCTAACCAACTATCGCCGTCGTCTTTTTTCTTTTTTTGTTATGCATGGAAACACCTCTCAGGAACACGAGCTTGAGGACGAGGATGTTGTTCAGATCGTTAAAAAGATATGATTTTTGTTCCAGTTCGTAGAGAAGTCAAAAGACCAAAATGAGATAGCTATATAGAAGAAGGTTATGTATCTTCGTCTGGTTTATCGAGCTTATCCTTTGTACTGTAATAGTATATTCAGAGAAAATTTGTGTCTGCAACCCTTTTTTTAATGTTATCTTTTTTCCGGTAATAGCATGCATGTGATTGATGTTTTGTCGGACCACCGTAGATTTTTTTTTGGGATATATGGTTATGCCTAGATATTCTTCTTGTTTTTATGTATGCAACTTGACTATTTTTTTTTTTTGAATTTAAAAGCTGAAATTTATCGATTTGATTTTGTTTTAAAATTACTCATTTCAAATAAAAACTGTACTTTATAGTGTGTATATAAAGAAAAACACTGGGTTCTATTTGCAGAACCCAATGTTTAATCTTGTTAATCTTCAAAGAAGTCTTTGATGCATTCTGAGATTCGCTACTCACAATGAACTCAGAGGTATGAAAGAATCTGAGGAAAGCTTCTCAGGGCATGATCTACCATCAAGGGTTTCAAAAGTTGTCAATGGTGTACCACGATGAGTAAACTCTGGGACGGGCTTTTTCCTCTGTTTAATCATTTTAATCCTATTATCATAGATGATCTATTACATTTAATTTTCAAAATATTAGATTAGATCATTATTTATTTTTAGTTTTTATTTGTTTACATATGCAGATATAATATCCTGATTTTTTGGGTAGATGTTCAAAATCACGGATATAGATCATAATAGTTGTAACTCGGTTCTGACATAACCCCTTACATTTTGACATTTTAGAATTCCTCTACAAGTTCTTTACACCCATTAGTGATCAGTAATTATCAGTGGACCACTGCCAGTGGTTGGTGGGCTGCAGTATATTTACAACGAAAATGGGACTATATATTTATAATATGTATTTACCTAGACCTGGTAGCTAGGTCTAGACATTTAAAATTTTGATTTGATTCGGTTTGGCTAGTTCAAAATTTTGGTTTTTATTTTTTTGGTTGAGAAAATGGTAAAAAAATTTTTGGTAAAATTTTGGTTATGTGGGGGACCTTATTTGGGTTAGGATAATAAGATGATAGCTTAAACTGAGCTAATTTTTCTTTGATATAATCTGGTACCGTAAAATTTTGATTCGGATTGGTCCTTTCTAATTAATGATTTACATTCAGTTTGGTCTGGGTTAAAAAATAACGAAAAATGTAACTAAAACACTATCCTAATTGATTTAAAAAATAAGGGTTCGTTTCGGTTTGTTCCGTATAACTGAAGGTACCTATCGGGTTATTGGGGTTTGTTACTCATTAGAAAGGAATTAAAAAAAAAAAAAAAAAAATCAAATTCCTTCAGAGCTCATAGAATCCATCAGAAGTGTGTGTGAATCCAGCTCGTCCTTGGACAATAATGACTAATTTCAACATAGTAAAAAAGTTAGGTGTATTATCACAAAAATAAAAGGTTAGTTGTATTGGCAATTTATTACAACTTTGCTAAGTTTATGATTAAAGCATTAATCGTGCCATGCATATTGTGCATTTAACAAAATTTAGTGTATTTAAAAAACAATTTCTTTATTGTGCCTTGAAGTGAGTGTGTGTTGCTGTAGTACTGTGCATATAAAAATCCGTTCCTTCCGCCAGCAAAGTGACCATCACAGAGGTGTGTGTTAGTTAAGCGCCTTACTTTGCTTTTTTCATCCAACATGGCTTCAATTAGCTTACTTGAAGCTTCCGTAACCATCCTTTGCTTTCTCATCCTCTTTTACTTACGCTTCAAGAAACATCGTGGCCGGTTCCTTAGGAACTGGCCGGTTCTCCGGATGCTCCCTGGTCTGCTCGTGGCGCTCCAGTACCGGATCTATGACTACAGCGTTAAGATTCTTGAAATCTTTGATTTAACGTTTCTATTCAAAGGACCGCCGTTTGCTGGGATGGATATGTTGGTCACGGTTGATCCTGCTAACATTCATCATATAATGAGCTCCAACTTCTCCAACTACATCAAAGGATCAGACTTCCAAGATGTTTTTGATGTGTTTGGAGACGGGATAATCACCACGGACTCGGAGCTATGGAAGAATCTGAGGAAGTCTTATCAAGCCATGCTCCATCATCAAGACTTTCAAAGGTTTTCCATGAGTACCATGACAAGTAAACTCAAGGACGGGCTTCTTCCTCTTCTTAATCATTTTGCAGAGGAAGGAACAATTGTGGACTTGCAAGATGTGTTTGGGAGGCTCACTTTCGATACAATCTTAATCCTCATAACCGGTTCTGATCCTAAATCTCTCTCCATCGAAATGCATGAGGATGAATTAGCTAAAGCTCTTAACGATGTTGGAGAAGGGGTTTTTTATAGGCATGTTAAGCCGAAGTTCTTGTGGAAGCTGCAAAACTGGATGGGATTGGGACAAGAGAAAAAGATGATTGAAGCCAGTGCAACTTTTGACCGTGTGTGTGCGAAATACATATCAGCCAAGAGAGAAGAGATAAACAGTTCACAAGGGATTCTTGATACTTCTGATGGAGTAACAGAGGATCTTTTAACTTCCTTCATGAAGCTAGATACTACTAAGTACAAGCTCTTGAATCCGAGTGATGATAAGTTCCTCAGAGACACTATCTTAGCCTTCATTCTTGCGGGAAGAGATACAACCGCCTCTGCTCTCTCTTGGTTCTTCTGGCTTCTCTCTGAAAATCCACACGTGGTAGCCAAGATTCGTCAAGAGATCATCAGCACGGATCTACCAAGAACTGGAAATGGCCAAGAAAATTTGGACAAGATGGTGTATTTGCATGGTGCGTTGTGTGAAGCAATGAGACTCTATCCACCAGTTGCCTTTGAGCGCAAGTCTTCTATCGAACCAGATGTGCTTCCAAGTGGGCATAAAGTCGATGCAAACTCTAAGATTATAATCTGTCTCTATGCGTTGGGGAGGATGAGAGCGGTTTGGGGAGAAGACGCATTGCAATTCAAGCCAGAGAGATGGATTACTGAAAATGGAGGCTTGAAACATGAGCCTTCCTTCAAGTTTTTAGCATTTAATGCCGGTCCAAGAACTTGTCTAGGTAAGCAACTTGCTATGACTCAAATGAAGATAGTGGTCGTGGAGATATTACAAAACTATGACATCAAGGTTATCAAAGGGCAGAAGATTGAGCCAGTTCTTGGTTTTATACTGTCAATGAAGCATGGACTCAGAGTGACAATAACACAGAGATGCTCAGTTTGAAATTATTGATGTACTACTAATATATTCTTCAAATTTGTCTTACAAATCTTTTGAAAAATTGCGGTATCAAGCTTATTAATAAACCTTAATATATCGTGATTTGATGAATAAAAATCATAATGTATTCTGTATCGATATGAGTTTTGTTTTCTTTGTACATGCTTCCGGTCAGTGTGATGTCTTATTATGTAACCATGCTTAGGTGTCAAATGTCAACATACATTACGGAATGATCAAGCATAAATAAAAAGCTCACTTAATATGATATAAATTGAGGGAAAAAATGGTTCCTATATTTGAAGATATATATACATATATATATATGATACATTTTGGTTTTTGTTACGACTTATAGTGATTCTAATTTAGATATATTTTTGACAAAAAAAACCATATGGTAGTTTTATTCCTTTTATTTAATGTAATTTTTTATAATATAAATAAATTTTAAATGCATGTAAATAATGTTTTAGTATTAAATTAATTAATTAAAAAAATAAAGTGGGCGAAATATTAGAAAATTATATTAAAGTTTTTTGAATATTTATTTTATTGGATAAACCGCTTTCAAACTGACATGAAATTTCCATACTCCTTAGAGAGTCAGAGGACAAATGAAGCATCTACAGTAACTAACATCTCTTAGAAACGGTGACTTTAAAACCATGCTTCATGTGAAGTATAACAGAAGGAGCTGGCTCGATTGTTTGCCCTTCAACGATCTTCATCTCATAGTTTTGTATGATTTTCACAGCCACACTCTTCATTTGCATCAAAGCCACTTCTTTTCCCAAACATGTTCTTGGACCGGCGTTAAATGATAAGAACTTATAAGACGGCTCATGTACCGGCTTCCCACTCTCAGAGATCCATCTCTCCGGTTTAAATTCCAATGCATCTTCTCCCCAAACCGATTTCATTCTCCCTAATGAGTAGAGACAGAACAAAATCTTCGAGTTGGCATCGACTTTGTGGCCGCTTGGAAGAACGTCAGTTTTAGTAGGAGACTTGTGTTGGAAGGGAACAGGTGGATAGAGTCTGAGGGCCTCACAAATCGCACCATGTAGAAACACCAACTTCTTTAACTCTTGGGGATTGAATGAATCAGAAACCTCATCAGAGTTAGAAGCATGCTCAGTCTTGGTTTCTGCAAACAGATTTGCGTTGATTTCTTGACGAATCTTGGCTATGGCATCTTGGTTCTTACATAGAAGCCAGAGGAACCAAGTGAGTGCTGAGCCTGTCGTGTCTCTACCCGCCAACATGAAGGTCAAGATCGTGTCTCTGAGGAATCTTTCATCACTTGGATTCAACAACCTGTACTTGGTCGTGTCCAAATTCATGTAAGACGTTAGCAAATCTTGAGAAGGAGAATCAACATTGCTAATCCCACGGCTTATCTCATCTCTCTTTGAAGCAATGTACTTGGAGCAAACACGATCAAAAGTCGCGCGAGCTTTCGTCATCTTCTTCTCATCTCCTAAACCAATCAAGCTTTGCATCTTCCACAAGATCTCCGGCTTGATATGTCTGAAGAATATCGCTTCCTCTGCGTCGTCTAAAGCTCTTGCAAACTCGATTTCTGGCATTTCAACCGAGAGACAACCTGGATCATACCCGGTCGCTAGAACACACGTGGTGTCGAACGTGAATCTTGAGAAAACATCTTCCAAGTCCACAACGAGTTTCTCGTTAGCAACATGGTCAAGAAGTGGGACAAGCCCTTTCTCTAGCTTACTCAAGCTTGTAGCTAATGAAAACCTTTGAAACTCGGGATTCATCATCATGCTTTGAGCTGATTTCCTGAGATCCTTCCACAACTCCGAATCCGCGTTGAAAATCCCATCTCCCAAAACGTCGAAAAGCTTCTTGAATTCGGGTCCTTTCGGGTAATTTGAGAAATTTGAGCTCATGATGTGGTGGATGTTAGCAGGATCAACCGTGACCAACATGTCGAGGCCCGCAAAACACGGGCCTATGCAAGGATAAGTTAAGTTCGTGACCTCGAGAATATCGGTTACGAAGTCGTAAACACGATGGATTTCGACGAGCAAACCTGGAATCATACCGAGGAACGGCCAGTTTGTGGGACACAAACGGTGAGGTTTCTTGATGATCAAAAAATATCGAAAGAGGAAAAAGCAAAAGAAAGCAATGGAGATTTCAAACAAGCTTATCAAAGCCATTAGAGAGAAAATTAAAAGTTCTTTTTCTACTTTTGAGATACACCAAATGGCAGCTTGGTTCTTAATTTTGTACTCGTATATATGATATATATATATATATATATAGATAAAGCATTTCCTTTGTGCGTCTTTGAACTTGGTGATGTGTCTATATCCTTTGAATAATTATAGAATGGAATAAAATCTTGCTTACCTTGATAATTATGTCCTCTTTTGTTTGATTGGTATTTGTAGATTTGTGTGGTAAGTCAAAACATATTTTGAAACCAGTGCATGTGATATATTATTACCCAATTAGTTATTTACTTATTTATCTTAATATACCAAAAATACTTGGTTCATGCATTTTAAAATACTTTTAAATTTACACTAATTCATAATTTTAAAATACATATAGAGATGTTTTATTTTTATACACATTTCCGAATATTTACATCTAAAACTACTTTTATTTTGACTAAACATCCAAAAAAAGTATATGCTAAAATCCATATATTATGTTTCGAAATTGTAAATGAAACTGGTAAAATTATGTATTGAATAACACAAAATTCCGAGTGCAGTTTTAAATTTATTATTACTCGATAAGCCAAATCATCATATAATGATTTTATCAAAAAATATGTCATTGCCTAACTAAGAAATTTTTTTAATAAAAACGGAAAGAAAAAAAAAGACTGTTTTTATCATTTTTGAAGAAAAAATTGAATAATAGTTATTGATTTGATTTGGAATTTGATTTGGCTATTAATAGACACATATGCTTAATCACTTTAAGGAGTTAAGAAATTTGACTAAATCATATGCATGTATCTCGTTACAGATTATTTTAGAAAGATGCAATTAATTTTTTTTTTTAATATGACTTTCAGGCTGGCCTGAGATTTCCTCACTCCATGTAATGTAAGGATAAGGATATCATCTACAACAACTGCCATAAGTTTCTAGATATAAAATTTAGACCATACATCTCTTAGAAACCGTGACTTTTAGACCATGCTTCATGTGGAGAATAACAGAAGGAGCTGGCTTGATCTTGTGCTCTTCGACGACCTTAATCTCATAATTTTGTATGTTTCATGCGAAGAATAAGAAGGATTGGTTCGATCCTGTGACCTTACACGATTTTAATTAATCCACTAGAGATTTAGGTAATTTTTTGCTACTTAAAACAATATAGAAACGTGGTGGATGAAATTCCGTTCTGACCTCGACCAAAGTAGCAAATTACAAACCAGTTGGTTACATAATATATATTATTTTATGTTGCTGTTGGCTAGAATTGTATTTAATACACGAAAACTTACATATATGTGTACATTTTTCCAAACGGAGAGAAAAGATGCTCGGACAAGATTAGTGGATCTTCGGATATACATGAGGCCACCGATTCTGGTAAAATGACGCATTTTGAACGTAAATGTTTTCTTCCGGAACCAATGCAAAGTGATATGTAACCTAATGACTAGATCATGAAAAATTAGTGAAAACTTAATTAGTATCTTTGGATATTAACATGACAACCACTCGAAGCCTTTACTATGGTTCATATGGGTTTACTGGATTTAGCATTTGTGCTGGTTTTAAAATTTAAATAAACGAAAAAGAAAAAAATCTAAATAAACGTGATCACGAGGTAGTAAAAATCTTGAAAGTTTTTTTTTTTTGGACAGCAAATCTCGTAAGGTTAAATTGTACTTAAATATAGTATATGATTATCAACTCAAATTGAATACATCCATACTTATAGATTGAAACCTCATGACTCATGAGGCTATTATGAAATCCTAAGCAATAAATGATAAAAAGACGTTTTTGGAAACTATTGGTAAGCATGTGCATACATGCAACTTATATTGAAATTTTAACAGCTATTGTACCTTAATAACCAGAGAAATCAAACCCTAGTAACACTAACTTTGAGACCATGTTGCATGCGAAGAAGAACAGAAGGAACTGTCTCGGTTTTGTGCCCTTCAACGACCTTAAAGTCATAGTTCCGTATGACTTCCACAGCCATTGTTTTCATCTGCAAGAACGTCAACTTTTGCCCTAAGCAAGTTCTTGGACCAGCGTTAAATGCCAAGAACTTATACGAAGGTTCATGTCTCAGCCTTCCACTGGCTGAAATCCATCTCTCCGGTTTGAAATCTTCTGCGTCATCTCCCCTAACAGATCTCATCCTCCCCAATGCATAAGTAGAGATGACTATCTTCCAATTCTCATCGACTTTGTGCCCACTTGGAACTTTGGAAGCACGTCTGGCTTAGCCGGTGACTTGTGGTTAAATGGGACTGGTGGATATAGCCTTAGCGTCTCACACACGGCACCATGTAGATATACTAGCTTGTCTAAATCCGCCGGATTAAACTTTGTCATCTTCTTGTTAATCTCTTGTCGGATCTTGGTCATTGCTTCAGGGTTTTTGGAGAGAAGCCAGAAAAACCAAGTGGGAGCGGAGCTTGTTGTGTCTCTTCCCGCGATCAGGAAACCCAAAATAATGTCACTGATGAATTTATCATTCCTCGGTTTCAAGTGCTTATATTTTGTCGTGTCCAGAGTCATGTAATATGTTAAAACATCCGTGGCCTCTCCTCAATGCTAAAATATACAACAAAAATGATATTGATTGTGTATGTATTTTACTTAGATGTTATAGCGTGTATGATATTAACAAGCCCATTAAATATCAGAGGCGATCTTCAATTTTTATGCTACTGATCTCTTGGTGAAAATATTCAGTTTCTAGAGGAATCTGAAATAAGCTTTTTTGTGAAATAATCGATAAATCCCATTTTTTTAATTTAACTTATTTAGACAAAGGCCAATGGCTCGATTAAATGGCTAAAATGCCATAAATTGAAAAAAGTTAATATGCTGTGCCATAAACAAGTCTGTGTGCCATAATACACATGTAATTCCTATTTTACCCTTAATGAAATTTTTTGTGGCATTCTTGAATTTAATAAAAAAGTGATTAATTTTATTTAAATTGAAATTAATAATTTAAAACGAAATTAATTTCAAAAATAATTTCAAAATTTTTTTTTTCTGTTTCTTCTTCTTCGTCACCGTTTTGTCGATGGATTCTGAAAACCACCAAATCTCATTCTCGTCGTCAAACCCTCGCCTCTCCTCCTCTTCTTCATCCTCTGTAATCACTTTATTGTTTTTATCTCTTCTCTCCACCACCATTGTTGAAGTTTCAAACCCATTTAGGTTTTTGTTTGGAAATTTGGGGATTTTACAATTTAGGGATTGAATTTGTCAAAATTGCTTGTTTGGTATGTAAATCGGGTTGGTAACCTAGTTTATGTGATGATTAGGTCTTTGCATAGATAATTTATCAAATATAGTTGTTGAATCGTAGTGACTCTTAGGTAGAAAATCCGAGTTCATCACCAAATCTGCAGAAGAGGACAACTGGTACGAATGGTACAACTAAGAGATAAGAGGACTACTAGTACAACTGGTACAACTATGAGATAGAGGACAACTGGTACAAATAGGTATAACTAAGACAACTTAAATAATTGTTGATTGAAAATTCTTTTATTATAATTGAAAATCGGGTTGGTAACCTAGTTTTATATGACGATTATGTATTTGCATGAATACTTTCTTAAATATAGTCGTTGAATCGTAGTGATTCTTAGGTAAAGTATAATTATATCTGAGTTCATCTCCAAATCTGCAGAGGAGGACAACTAGTACAATTAGGTACAACTATGTACAAAAATTGACGGCGCACATAAGTGCACATGTTATTTTGATGGATAGTGACACTTAGGTAAGTCAATCTAATCTAGAGAATTTCATTTTTGGCAGAGAATACTTTCTGGATGGAAATAAACAAGGTACAACTAGACACATATGTACAATTATATGCAATTCTTTCATTAGAAAATAATAGTGATAAACTATAAATATAGAAAGCAAATATTCACTTAAAAATGTAAAAAATTTGTAAACTATAAGAAATAAATTAAAAAGATGGATAACATGAAATTTATCATTTTTCTAATACATATTATTGGTTTCACATCGAACACCCCTTATGATACAAAGAAGACTTTGATAATGTTAACAATCTTATGATGGAAAAGAGATAAAATTGTGATTTTGGATAAATTGTTTATGAAAATGTTGTAAATGGATTACAATAGTCAAAAATCATGTGGACAACTACAAAATAATAATTTATATCAAGGGACAACTGGAAAAAATACTGAAATTGTCAAAGGACAACTATGAAGAATTTTGGACAACTGAACAACTGAGTACAACTATGTATAAAATTGACGGCGCACGTGGTACTTTGACTGCGCACATGTCCCTTTTTGTCGGCGCACGTGCGTCTACGACTGACAACATAGTTGTACCTAGTTGTCCAGTTGTCCAAAATTTGTAATAGTTGTCCTTTGATCGATTTTGTAGTTTTTTCAGTTGTCCTTCAACATAAATTATTATGTTCTAGTTGTCCACAAAAATTTCGAACATTATATAGCAGCCCCAAGGGTTTTGCGTCATTATTTTTCTATTTCCTATATTTTGGCATAGATGCTTGCATAAGATGGATAACATTGTCAAAAACTTCCTTATAACATAAAGGTTATTTCAAGTGAAACCAATAATATTTGGTTCTTTGAACAAAACAAAGTTTTATTTTATTATTTCTAGTATAGACGTGAAAAGATACAGTTATTAGGGTATGGGTTATATTGGCTTTTAAGTAAATAATATTATGAATTTATTTTTTAACACTACAATTAAAATATAGTTGTCCCAAGTTGCACCTAGTTGCCCTGGAGAAATTCAAAATACAAATAACTCCAAATAAATAGTAATGCAAGAAATCAAAGAAATCCAAAATATAAATAACTCCAAAATAAATAGTAATGCAAAAAATCAAAGAAATCCAAGAAATTTAAAATACAAATAACTCCAAATTACTCATGTACACACTAAAACTGAAATAAGTTGAATCTTTCATTCAGTTGTACCTTGTTTTTAGATTAAGGATTTATAGATAATTGTTTATATGTGTCTAACTGTACTTTGTTTATCCCTATTTGTGAAAGATTTTCTCTGCTAAAGAGTGGCTATCGAGAATGAAAATTCTTCGGCTAAAATGTAATTTCATTAGCTAATTTAATTTCCATGCTACTTTTGCTCTGAAACCACTTATCTAATTTATTATCCGTTTTGTCTTTTGGCAACGTTTTTTGGAGAATAAAAACCACTTTTTGATTTTTTTTTTGGTGTAATTCGGCAGTAAGACAAAAAATTCTTGTATATCATCAGAAATACTCCACTTAGTTTCATTTATATGTGCAATTCATTGTCCACATAAATTATCTACTCTAAAGTTGTTTAGTTTCATATATCGCAATCTTCTTACATACAATATCTTATCTAGTAATACCGAATAAGTTATCTGCCCCAAATATGAGGTATTAAATGATATAAAATCTATTGAATTGCTTGTGTGGCTGATACTCATTATTTCTTGAAAATATAGTAAACAATTCTTAATTAACAATTATTCAAGGTGTCTTAGTTGTAGACTTATATCTATTTGTACCAGTTTTCCTCTATCTCATAGTTGTACCAATTGTACTAGTTGTCCTCTTATCTCTTAGTTGTACCATTCGTACCAGTTGTCCTCCTCTGCAGATTTGGTGATGAACTCAGGTATAATTATAATTTACCTAAGAATCACTACAATTCAACGATTATATTTAACAAATTATCCATGCAAATACCTAATCGTCACATAAAACTGGGTTACCAACCCGATTTGCAATTATAATAAAAGAATTTTTAATCAGCAATTATTTAAGTTGTCTTAGTTATATCTATTTGTACCAGTTTTCCTCTATCTCATAGTTGTACCAATTGTACTAGTTGTCCTCTTATCTCTTAGTTGTACCATTCGTACCAGTTGTCCTCCTCTGCAAATTTGGTGATGAATTCAGGTATAATTATAATTTACCTAAGAATCACTACAATTCAACGATTATATTTAACAAATTATCCATGCAAATACCTAATCGTCACATAATACTGGGTTACCAACCCTATTTGCAATTATAATAAAAGAATTTTTAATCAGCAATTATTTAAGTTGTCTTAGTTATACCTATTTGTACCAGTTGTCCTCTATCTCATAGTTGTACCAATTGTACTAGTTGTCCTCTTATCTCTTAGTTGTACCATTCGTACCAGTTGTCCTCCTCTGCAGATTTGGTGATGAACTCGGATTTTAATTCTAATCTACCTAAGAATCACTACGATTCAACAACTATATTCGATAAATTATCTATGCAAAGACCTAATCATGGGTAACCAACCCGATTTGCATACCGAACAAGCAATTTTGGCAAATCTAATCCCTAAATTGTGAAATCCATAAATCTCTAAATAAAAACCTATTTGGGGTTTGAAGCTTCAACAATTGTGGTTGGAAGAGAAGATGAAGATAAGAAACTGATTACAGAGAATGAAGAGACAAAGTTTGGATGATGAAGATATGATTTTGGTGATTTTTAGAATCTATTGTCGATGATGAAGATGAATAGAGAAAAAAAAAATGATAATTAAAGAAAAAGAATTTAAAAAATTAAAAGAAATTAATTTTTTTAAAAAGGTGAATTTTTTATGGGTTATCGGGTGGGCTTAAAACGGGTGGGTTTTACCCTGGTATTTTCGTGATTATGAAGAAATATAAGAAGAATGATATAGTTTCCAGGGTTTAAGTTAATAAAAATAATTCAAAAAAAAATTAATTATTAGACAGATGGCTTTTTAGCTTACTTTTTTGCTTTTCAGCCGCGCACTCCAATGGCTCAGGCAAATTAAAAGTTTCTCCGCAAATGCTCTTGCGATTGTCACCATTAACATAGAATGTGTTCGACTGGAGTATTTGCTCTCTGTTTTCCGGCTAAATTTCATCATCGCCGGGAAAAAGCACAAACTTTTACTCCGACCCACTTCCGTAATCCAAATGGGCTTCCATTTCGGTGGAGAAATTCGCGAGCTTTCGCTCCCAATCTCTCCCAATCCGTCAATTTCGCTTCGCCCTTTTCACATCCCCCTCTTATACGCTCTTCGACGTCTCTTTCATCCAAGGATTTCGTCCAGATTTTGGCGAGAAAAGCCGCGTTTTTACTTGTTGGGTGGTTTGTCTTTCTAGGGCTCTCTTCTTCGAAACCTGCTTTAGCGCTACCCGCTGCAACTGTGAGCTCTCAATCGGAGTTAGAGGACGAAACAATGTTCGAGAAGCTTCTGGAAAGTGAGCCAGAGAACATGGAGGCAATGAAGGCTGTTTTGTATAAGAAGATGAGGAGAGGGAAAACTGAAGATGCTGTGAAGTATGTTGAGAAGTTAATGAAGTTAGAGCCTCGTGAAGTTGAGTGGAAGCTGCTAGAAGCGCTTTGTTATGAGACGATGGGACAGTTGAGCAAGGCTAAGAGATTGTATAAGGATATTCTCAAAGAAAACCCTCTTTTGATCAGAGCTTTGCACGTATGTGTTTTCTCACCCTTTTGATGATGCTTCTCTTGGATTAGAGTTTTGCATCGAAACTGTGAATTAAGTGGATGTTTAGGAGAAATGGTGCTTTATTTTGCTTGGTAGGTAATAGAATGGTGCTTTGATTCGATATTGCAATATCTTAAAAATCAGTTTTGGTATTGCCTTAATCCTTGCAGGGTCTTGCTATGGTCATGCACAAGACTCATGACTCCTCTGTCTTTGATATGCTCAAGGAAGCTATGGAAGTTGCTCGACTAGGCAACCGAGTAACCGAGGAGAGAAACATTCAAGTCTTGATCGGCCAAATGCATATTGTGAAGGTAAAACCGATCATTTGCCGAACTTGTCCTATATATCCTTCTTGTGTGTTTTGGTCCTTTGAAAGATCTTTAAGAATGCATGATATGGAGATTGGTTTGAAACCTCAGGGTCAATTTGAAGAAGGGCTAAAGGTATTTCAACAGATGGTAAATGATAACCCTCGAGATTTTCGACCTTACCTTTGCCAGGTAATTTTATATATGAAAATAATGAGCTTTGACTCACTAAAGTGATCTCTCAGTTATCAAGTGAAAGAAAGGGATTCAGCTTTATCTTTTGCTGTTGCACTTTGAAGAAATTGGTGGTCTATTTGTTTCAGGGCATAGTATATAGCTTAATGGATAGAAAAGAGGAAGCAGCTCAACAATTTGAGGTCTATTGGAGTCTTGTCCCTGAAGAATTCCCGCAAAAGGGATTTCTTGACGATGTTGCGTTGGCTGCTCAATCCAAAACCCGAGAGCGCCTCCAAAATGCATTCAAAGCTAAATTTACTCGTGGGAAATAGGTCACGGATAGATAGTTTTTCGAGATCTTCTCAATGCTTCATTCATCAGTTAAAATTTTGTTCGTGGGAGTAACATGGCATTTGCTTATAAGGAATATTCGGGTGTGAAATGTTAACATGTGTTGGTCTAAAGACAAAACCGCTCTTAAAGCAGGCAGAGTCCGTGGCTGCGTTTGGAATCTCAAAGAAGCCGTTTTTTTTTTGTTTTTTCTGCAATTGGATAGCGATTACTTGCAGCTTTAGAGTAGACATGAAAGGTAGTAACTTTCTTTGTTATCTGTAAAAAACTTTTGGTGCTGTTTCAGTTTAGGTATTTGTTCTCGTACATCTCTTCCAGCATTAGAAGTTTTCAAGTAATTGCAAACTCAAGATGACAAGATTATATGTCGGGCAGTGTTTTTCAAAGCGGTCCCCTCTAGAGTCCAGACGATTCATTAATATATTTCTGGTTCCTTTTTGATTGACGGGCCTTAACAGTCTACTGGCCCATTTTCTATTTTAAGGCCCAGTAATTCCTTTAAGGCCCAATTGGATTGGGACATAACTGTAAATAGAAATGCTTCTAATCCCTTCCTGAGAAACTTCGGAAGAGCCGAAAGAACGTGAACTCTCTCCCTCTCGCTACCTTCTCTTGCTCTCCTCTGGTACACTTCGCGCCTCTGTAGTTTCTTCCTGTATTCTGGTGTGTGCGTCTTTATTGGCACTGACTACATTTATGCGGTTTTTCTGTATGTATATGATTGTGTATGGTTTAGTTGTACTGTATATTTCTTCATTTGCTTGACTAGTTTTGTTGTGACTTTTGTGAATTTTTTGTTTCACTGTAACAAAAATGATGAAATTGATCTGGTGAGATTAGGTCAGAGACGCTTCTGATGGCTCCTCTTACGCTCTCTGTTGATGTGAAGAGCTCTTCAGTGAGTGCTCCTGGTAAACTCTCTGAATTTTTGTTGTTTTACTCTCGTGAGAGTTCTTTAGTTCGTTTCCGTATTGGTTTTGTGGATTTGTCAAAAAAAAAAAAAGGAGAGATAGAGAGAAATGTTTATTAATTTATTTGTTGGGTTTCTGCAGATGTTTCGAATAGAGTAATGCAGATTCCACAGCTCAGAACGAGCAAAGGCTTTGCTTCAGTCAATACGCAAGACGAAAAACCCTTTGATTTCTTCCGCACTCTATTTGGTAAAGAACAACTGTTTCGGGTTCAGGACTTTATATATTTATATATAGCTTCCACTTTCTCCTGTGGCTCATTTGCAATTGAGGAATAATATTTTTTCTTCTCAAAGTTTTAACCTTTTCTTGAATCGGCAGCTTCGGGTGTCTACGTTTTCTTTGATTTGTTTCCGTTTTGATGATGCAGAGGGATTTATAGCAGGAGGTACAGCTGGAGTTGTAGTTGAAACAGCTTTATACCCGATTGATACAATTAAGACTAGACTTCAGGCAGGTCAAGGAACTAATTTTTTTCACTTCTTTCTTAGAATTGATCTTAACTGTATGTGCAACTAGCTCCTGTAATCATTTGGTCTAGACAAAAATATAAAGGTTGAACTTTAGTTCCTAAAATATTTTAATCTTATGATGTAGGCAGCTCGTGGAGGTGGGAAAATTGTTTTGAAGGGTCTTTATTCAGGATTAGCTGGAAATATTGCTGGTGTCTTACCGTAAGTGACACTGAACTCATGGAGCTAGCTCCTTTTTATTGATTCAGAACCTGGCCTACTTAGCATTGGTGATGGCTGATGCAAATACCATAAATGATGATTGTCTGACTTTTTGTTCAAGAGTATCAATGGCCTGAACACAACAAAATAAATAGTATTGACAAAACCATATCCTTGTCCCGTTTCTGTTCCTCCTATTTTATACTTGTTTTGACGCTGGTTATTTTGACATCGTTTCTTTGTAGGGCTTCTGCTTTATTTGTTGGAGTTTACGAACCCACAAAGCAGAAATTGCTGAAAACCTTTCCTGATCATTTAAGCGCAGTTGCTCACCTGGTGAGGCATTTTCTTCATCCTGCACTGAAAAAAGTATATTATTAGTGTCTCTACTAAGTGATCAGGTCATGATTATCACTAAGTGAACGGTATACAATAAGCAACAGTTAGCTCTAGATCGTTCAACAGTTTCTTGCACACGCCTTGTATTCGAGAGTGAATAAGAACAATCTGTTGCTCTTTGTTTCAAATTCCAGACTGCAGGGGCCATCGGTGGGCTTGCTGCCTCTCTGATTCGAGTGCCTACGGAGGTAAAAACTCTCTCTTGGATATCGCAATCAAGATCCTGTTCTACATAGAAACCTTCAACCGACATTTCCATGTTTGTATTCTTTAGGTTATAAAGCAGAGAATGCAGACTGGACAGTTTACATCAGCTCCCAGCGCTGTTCGACTGATTGCTTCAAAAGAGGGATTTAGGGGTCTCTATGCAGTTAGTAACACCTTTTTAAGCTCTTCCTTTTTCTAGTCTCTGCTTTATGTTGAATTTTCGTGTGGTAACTTATTTCAATTTTTTTCTAGGGGTATCGGTCCTTCCTATTACGAGATTTGCCGTTTGATGCTATTCAGTTCTGCATATATGAGCAGCTATGCTTGGGCTATAAAAGAGCAGTAAGCTTCTTGGCAAAATTATTGACATATTTTTTTATATATTTACTTCATCCTTGGGTAGGGAACCGTAAATTCTGATGAACTGTTATTTTGCATGATATGAAATTTGCTTTATCTTTTGGCAGGCGCGTAGAGAGCTTAATGATCCTGAGAACGCACTAATTGGTGCATTTGCTGGTTGGTGACATACCTTGTATGCTTTAAATAAAAAATTCCCGGATTCATAAAATTTTAACGTTAACAAGTATAATAGAGTTATTACAAAGAAAACCAGTTAATTATAGTGTGGGAGTGTTATAACTTTTTGGTCGGTTCTCTGTACCGTCGTGGTATGTGCAGGTGCTCTGACCGGAGCAGTCACCACTCCGCTTGATGTTATTAAGACAAGATTAATGGTTCAGGTAATAAATGGTTAATCACACCTTAAAAGTCTCCCTTTGTCTCTCCAAATTCGAATCATCTTATTATTATATCTTGATTTTCTCAGGGATCAGCCAAACAATATCAAGGAATCGTTGACTGTGTTCAAACAATTGTAAGAGAGGAAGGAGCTTCTGCTCTCTTAAAGGTACACACACTACTTAAAAGTTTCAATTAGGATTTCTTCGAAACTCTAATCTAAGTTGAGCAGCTTCAAGACTACAAAACCGCTAATCCTTGCACGATGATTTTACTTGTAGGGTATTGGGCCAAGAGTGTTGTGGATAGGTATTGGAGGTTCAATATTCTTTGGTGTTCTCGAGAGCACAAAGAGAACACTTGCACAGAGGCGCCCCAAGACTATTAAAGAATCGAAAGAGGAATAAATGGCAGCAGATTCTTGTGGGCAAGATAATGATTGAATGGTGATAATGTTTGACATTCTACTCCTTGTGTTCAGAGTTTGTGAAGTACCAATCGTTTCAATATTCATTTAAAAGAAGAAAGAAGAAAAAAAAAAATATTTTATATAATTTCCTGAAATTATAAAATAAATCAGTACATTTAAAATTAGCTCTTCTTTGTTTTTCTTTTCTTTTTAAAAAAAAATCAAATTTGGTGACCTGCGTTGTTGGGTTATCAAATGTTGTAGCATATTGATTTTATTAAAATTAATTACATTTGTTGAAAAAACAAATTAGTCTATTTCAAGATTTTCTTATGTAAAGTTTGGTATCTCAAACTTAATAACTTTTGATATAATGTTAACAAAATAAGAAAAAACTACAAGTTGACAAATTTGTTGTTTTTCTTTTGTTTGTCAACTTGTAGATTTTCCAATTTCATTATATCCCTTTTTTCTAAAAACATGAAATATCCATTCGATGCAAATATACAAACAATAAACCTTTGGAACTGTTCAAACAATGCAATTCTATAAGAACTTATATCAAAGACAGTTATTATACTGTACACATTTCTATATCTCTCAAGACTGCCATATAATTGCCGGAGAAAAAATGAGGAAGGAAAAAAAAAACAAAATAGAAAGAATTGTGAGACTCATGAACAAACACACACAAAAACACTGAAACCTATAAAAAAAGAAGACTTCAGTTTGTGGCTCTTCCAAAACATCAAAACCCCTTTATCCAATTTCTCCGGCTAATTTACAGCTCCATCGAGCTCTCACAACGATGAAGCAGAGAGAGAGATACTTAACATTGAATCAATTGGGATGATCTCTTTAGTTCACTCACTCACATGAGTGGTAAGTATCCTCCTCCATGTCCTTTCTTCATTACAAGTGGTCCAGCATTTTCTGGGACCTTATCCAACGCATTCATACACGCATCGACCATGTCAGGGAATCCCGTCGCTGTTGTAGCTAGCTGTAACCGTAACCTCAAATCCCGTGTTCTCTTCAACAAACACCTGAATGATCTCCACATGTATTTGGCCCACTCAGCTGGTAACCCTCCTCCTGTGAGCCAGACTGAGAATTGAGACTGGTCGCCTCGAGCTGCCATTTCCGCTCGGTAGAATCTAGCCAGTTCCAGAAGCATTGAAGCCTGTAGGGGAAGCACCGCTACAAATTCAGCCACAAATTCTTCCGCTAGTTCGGGTTTGAGCATCAGATTCCAAAGCACAAGCGCCCATTCGCTTGGCTGATTAAGACCATAAGCTTCTGCTACAATCAGGGCTTCCTGGAAACGGGATTGATCAACAAGTGCTCTCCTGGCGTTTGTTTCCGATAGACAGAGCCACTTGGAATCTGGCATCCTTATTTGAAGGGAGACAAGGGAAGCCTGACCACACGCCTTCCGTGCTTTGTTTCCAGCATCAATTGAAGTGTGAACTTCAGCAGCTTCAATGTAATAGCGCATCGAATCAAGGAGATCTTCATTTTGATCCTTGTCATAACGGAGAAACCATTGCTGTGCAGCCTGATCTGCGCGTGCCTCTAGCAAAGCAGCCGTTTCATGCTTCATGTCAAAGTGTTTATATACCTGAGAACAACGTATGTCTCATTAAAAGAAAAACCATAAGTAGAAATAGTTTTTTTTTTGGAAAAAAAAAAACCATCCTAAAATGTTGATTCATGTGAACCAGTAACGTAAGTGGTAAAAGCCAATCTTAGATATACTCTATCATCCATCATGATAGTGGATTGTGGTAAGCAGACAAAACATGATGAAATAAGTTCTTTTACTTGGCTAATTTTAGCTTACTAAAAGACATACCATTGCGAATGCATCATGGTCATCTGGGTTAAAGAGATTCAACGAAGTCAGAACAGCCATCCGGAAACTTCTGACAGCCTGGGCAGTGCCAGTGTTTGCATCAGCAGCAGCAGAAAATTTTTGTAGTAAGAGATCGAGCTGCCCGTTTTCGATTAGAATATTGAGAATGAAATTAAGAGCATGAAAGTTTCCGACTCCAGTTATTAGACGACCCAGGCATGAGAAATCGCCCTCAGCAACATAAGCCTCAACCCTAGTGGCAGCAAGTGCCACAAGAACATCAACTCCATCAAGGCACGTGGATGACTTGTAGAAGTGATGTGATAAAATAAGCAGCTCAACCTGACATTTAGCATTTCAGATTACCAAATCAGCATTGACAAACTTATTTCTTTTTAGAAGGTATTGTTAATAAGCCTCACAAAATCACATACCTCACACGCGTGAGGTATTTCCTGCCCGGTAATCACAAGACGCATTAATGAATGACCAATTTCTTGTTCAGATGGGCAAAGCTCCGCCCACTTCAAAAAGTCCGAAAATCTCCACAAAAGTGGAGCAGGCCCTTCCTCCTTTTGAGAATCTATATATCCTCCACGATGAGCTGCCAGCAAACCCTGGCACAAGGAAAAAAGATTAGAGACAACACAAAAGAACCCAGAGAAAACTGTTAGGAGGGAAAGAAGAAGTCATTAATGGAGGGGTTTTCCAAGTAGTCAATCAAAACAAACCATAAAACAAAGATTTTTGTTCAGTGGTGAAGTCAAATTTCAAAATATTGATATATGAATCGTGTTATATACGCAGACAAGTTAACAAAGATAGTTTAGCAAAGTTACCTTTAAAAAGGATTCTGCAAGAATCTGAGCGATACTAGCAGCGGGCATGGAATGTGTTTGGACAAGGAGACATGCTTCTTCAAAGGAATCTTGTGCTTTAAGAGAAAGTAACCGTAACAACTCTATGGGCTGCTTTAGGTATGCCTCGGTGAATGTAAGGCCCAGTATGTTAGCAGCTTTTATAACTGCAATGATTTTTCTTGCCAGCCCACGCCCACTGCCTTCAATTAAAATGTTTGATAGACTCTCCAAAACCTAGAGCATCAGATGCCAATCAGTCTTAAATCCAACAAAGAAATTATAAGAGCAAGATAGCGGAAAATGACAGAAAAGGATCACTAGTATTCGTTTGAATATCACAGTAGGAAGTGAACATTTAGGTGAGAAAGATATAGAGAGAACAACCTGCAGCGGTTCAATCATATGTTGGTCCATTTTTAGACTGTGTGATTGAATGACAGAACGAACTTCATCCTCCAACATTGACAGTGGTACTTGACTGCGAGGCGTAGAAAGCATTGCTAGCTTCATAACAGCATCCAGAATTATCAGCTCAGAAGGTAGGTTTCCTGGAGCAAGCTTAAGTTGGAGCTGCTTTGCAGCTGTTACTTGCCCAAACTCCAGTAAAGAGAGAACAGCTCTTTCCAGCTCCGCAGGTTCTATACTTTCTTCCCACTTTGATAAGGATATCTCCAAACCCGTGCTTTCCTCTTGAAGCTGGGACTCGCTTTTAATGTTTAGCAGAGATGAATCTTCAAAATCAGTATTCCGATCTGAAGAATCCACAAAATGTCTTCTTTGTGGGACATTTCCTTTTGCTCTCCTTTTGGGCTTTGTGCTGGCACCAAATGTTGAAGTGCTCGTGTCTTGGTTTCTTTGATGTACTTGGCCAGGGGCCCTGGAGTCATGCTTCTCTCCAGTTTTACTTTTTGTTGCTGAAGAAATATGGTTGTCCATTTTTGTTATAATACTTGCAGTTCGGTCTATAAGATTTGAACTATTCCCACTCGCCATGTCTTTTCCGTTACTACTCGGACTAAATGCTCCTAAATTTTTCACATGTGCTTCTGCTTCTACAGCCAATAGCCACACTCTAGTCTCGATTTCTCGCAGAAGATGCAAAGGATAAACCCTGGTATTGGTAAAATTGAAGTCATAAACCCAATAAAAATGATTACATATTATGGTACAAGCTCACTTACGGGTGCGACAGGGTTGTTAGCCCACTCAACCACTGAAGGGATAGCAGTAACAGCTCATAGATTTCTCTTGCAGGCAGATCTTTCTCCACCGCTTCTGCATGCCTAAGGAAAAATAAACCTGCCTGTAAGAGAATAAGCAACAGACTCACTTGTATCATTATCAGGCTTCCACATATAAACTGGTTACAAGTGGGGCAATCAATAAAGTGACCTGTAAAGCAGGGAACGAGTATCTGATGAACAGAGTTTGGCAGTGACCCCATAATGCGATTCTCTCTTCTGGAACATCCCAAAGGAATTCTTTCCATTCTGCAACCATGGATTCGGCCTACATGTAAATTAAGATTGGGCATTCAACAAATCCCAAAACATAATTAGAACCAGTGGCGTACAAACAAAGCTAGCCTGCAGCCCAATGAAAAACAGCTAATTTTCAAAGACGGAGAATGTAAACACAATATGGAGCCAATCCTCCCTGATGCGGAACCAAATTAGGGGAGCATTTCCACTCAATAAAGCTTATGTAATCTGTATTGTCAGAACCGTGCCGTGCAAGGGAAAATCCCTAGCTCCTTCTAAACACCACATTTCTTGCAAAGCAATATCGAGGTACATATAAAGATCACTATCTCCTACTCTACTGCAAGCAGTCATTCATCCTAAAGTTGAAAGAACCTCTACAAAAGCAATTCTCATGTGTCAGTGTATAATTACCATGTAGTGCTGGAGGAGTCGTTTGCTAGAGACACAGAGAACACTACCCAGAAATTGCCAACTAGTGAATAGTCTAAGACCATGATTTTCTTATAAGTTGCTAGACCTCCAGAATCCAGATGACCAGAATATTTGGTAGATCAAGTATAAGATAGGAGCCAAGAAGTGTTGTTACCTGCGTTTCAGTAACATGATGAACAGAGGATGTCCAAGGGGCACCAATGGTTTCAAGTTGCTTGGCCCAGTTTCGTGCTTGCTCCCACTGCCTGTTCTTTTCTAGAGCTGCCAGAAGAGAGCCATCATCAAGAGCCCCACTTCCTAAGCCAAGATCATTCTCCGTCCGGAGTGATGGCTCAGCCAAATTAACTTTCCAATAAAGACGCCGATAATATGTTGCCGCGGATCCCCCATCACCAAAATCAATTGCAGCAAGAAGTTGCAGTAAGCATCTTTTTTCATATGGAGACGGGCAGGTTGACAAAATAGCATCAGCAGCTTTAACAGCTGTTTTACTGATCCAAGATGCCCCAAAATTGACTTCTTTGGCCGTATTAGACTGAAAAGGCATTGATTCGTCTTTAACTCTAGCCCAAAAAGAACCCAGATGTGCTGAAGCTTCAGACAGGCGCATTTGAGAAAATGCCTGCAGAAAAATAAAAAATAAATGATTAACGACAGGTCAAAATCCTATGATTAGGCGGATAAATTAAGCATTTACAAAAACCGGCCATTAAAACCCAAAGCATTTCACAAGTTCTTAGTATCTTCTTTTCACTGCTTACATCCAATCATAACTTTTGCAGAATTCCGTTATCACTTTTCTCCCACAGAAAAACAGAAAAAGGAAAGCGGATAAAGTCATGGTGAACAAAAACAGCATCAGTCCCATGAACAGATATCGTGTAAAGTCATTGTAAACAGATAACCAAGGGCCATGAAATAGCAAGAGCAATAACCAAGGGCCCGAAGAGCAAGTATGTCTAAACGTAAGACAAACCTGAAGAGCACGGAAAAATGGCAGTAGCGAGCAGGACGGGAGGAACAATTCAAAAGCTTTTAGCAGAGGAAGAAACAAGTGTTGTTCACACAGCACTGCGACCATTTTTGATAGAGATGCATGCTCATCAGACGAGTCATTAGTAACACCGGTATCTTCAGCTTTTTCATCTTCTGCAGCTTCTGTTCTGTGGGAGGAAAAAAAACTACCAGCCGAGGTGTTTAAAGTATTAGCTGAAGCCAATGAATCCTCAGATGTATGTGCAATAAGTCGTCTCCGTTTAGGATTCCTCCTATTGTAATGAAATTGGACACCCCTAGCATCCGTTGGCAAGGAATTTGTAGATACGACGGCTGCTGCTATATTTTCGGCTATCTTAGTGGTTATATCATTCACCTTAATAGATGATGTTTCCCTGAAAAGAATGATCTTTGTTAGAGCCAAGACAAAAATAATGCATCTTTTTATTCCAGAAAACGTAAAAAAATTTGAAACGCTATTGTTATAGACTTCCGATGCATTATATTCCGATACACCCAACCCAATTGAATTTCTGTCACCAATTTTTTCACACCTGGCAGCGGTAATTTCCAACCATATCGTTAGGCATGATATAGGAGCAACATCTTGAAAGCATGATGCTATGAGAGCCAAAATAGACCACGATAACTCCTTAGCTTTCGATAAAAGGTAGCCTCCAGGATTCTTTAGCTTCTCGGAGTAAGCCAAAACGCGAAAGAGTTCAGCAGAGACATAAGATCCATCCTCTGAGAAGGAACATGTAAAACCTCCGCTTGTGTCATCTGAGTACGATATGGTAGCTTTTTTTTTAGAGTTGGCATATCTCAAAACAGTCAGTATGTGAGCTTTTAAACGTTGGTCACCAAAATCCTTTGATGCCTGACAGATGAAAATGTGACATATAATTATAACATAGCAAATTAAGCTACTGTTTGTTATTTCTGAAACCAGTGAAAAGGTGAAAGACATACCACATTGAGCACCGTATCAAATGGGTATCCTCCAAGCTGCGCTTCAGATAAGAATCCAACCTGATATTTACATACATCAGGTAAAAGGATAGCTCAGGGTAAGGAAATAAAAGGTAAGAAGAATTATCATGAACCATACCCAATCATTGTCTCTTGCTAGCATGGCCAGGTATTTGGTGCTTAGGGGAATCTTATGCATCTGACAGAAAAGAGTCACTAAACTCCAATGCAAGCTAGCAGATGTCTGCTGAGACCGCAGTTCAGACCCATCACCATCACCTGTTAACAGCCAGTATCCACTTGTTTTTCTATCTACTCCAATATCTGGAAGACTAGCTTGTTCCAGATGATGAAGAACAAGCATTAGCGGAAGACAGGGTTGAGCACCAGAATTACTGTTTGGAGTATGTTTTTGCTTAGAGACACTTGAAATATCAGGATAAGCATATTCATTAGCTAGGGCCCTAGCTAGTGACCCCATTAGATCACCTTCACTAGATACCGCATGAAACAGAGAACCCTTGAGCAGTTTTTGTTGTGCCATATCCGCATTATCATTTGATTCGTAAAAGGATGATATCCTTCTCAATGATGCCACGTCTATCCGAAGCATGCTGGCAGATAAACCACAAAGTTCAAGCAGGAAGGCACATGAAGCCACTAACACAGAATCCTTAAAGTGTGTGATAGCAAGTGGTATGGCCTGGAGAGCAAAAGAGGATGTCATGCAGACATAAATAGACAGTAAAAGAAGAAAAAAAAGACCAATAAAAGCGTTGCAGATAGAATGAAAATTAAGCTAGCCATGGTAAGACAACTAGCACGTACAGATGAAAGAAGTGACTCATCAGTCTGCGTCAGAGGTGCAAGTAGCATCGGAACATCTGACTGCATATTTCTTTGTCTATGTGTCGAAGAGCCAGACTGATCTTCCAGTTTCAGCTTTTCAACTCTATGTTCCAGGAAAGCATTAAAAGCTGCAAGTGGCCGTCCACGATGCAGAAAGTGCTCAAGTCCAAGTTCGGCTCCCTAATTTCAGTTCAACTTAAACGTAAGTAACTATGATAAAAACTCTATCAGTCCGTAAATATACAAAGCTCAGTGATTTATTGCATGAGCATGAGATGACAACCTTCATCAAAGATAATTTCGAGAAATGAGATATTGACATGACAATAAATCGATAAGAAACTAAATTAATGCCTGAAACATTTAAAGCATACGCAAAGGTAGCATCATCGACAGGTTAGAAAGATAGGAATATTATATAACCACCTCAGTTTTTGTGTTATGAAGTTCCTCTTCGATGTGCTTCTGTATGATTGCTTCCCAAGATATGGCACTAATCTCAGTCGGATCGTCCACATTTATAAAGAACTCAACACCTCTGTGCAGTAGATATTCTCCTGTAGGATATCCTGAGAAAGACAGCCATCCAAGAGGTCCCTACGGAGAAAACGTTCCCGTATAAGAGACTGCGCAAAAACGTTTTAAGCAAAACATATATGCTCTAGAATTCCATTGAGCAGATAAATCTCAACTACTGATAGCAGTAGATGTGTAACTTTATAACTGGCAGATTATAAGCAAAGCCTATATGTAACTGGAGGTGTTTTCCTTCCTGCCTTTATCTTAGACTCTTAGTGGTCACTTCCCCTAATGATTTGCATATGTCTGCAGCAGTTTCTCACAACCATCCCACAATCTCATAAAACTTCTTAAGTTTATTATATTACCGATTACAGTGCAAGTATTGAGTATAACTGGAACCCTCAAATCCAGAAAGTTGAAAGAGTGTTGTACAACTCAGAAGGGCCCATAAAACATACAATCAGAAACGGATACCTGGATATAAAGCTGAACTAATCTACGAACCGCCTTAGGAAACCAGCAAGGCAACATCTGCAGGAGTGAGGTATCACGTGCAGCTGAGAAGAATACACTGTCACGCCAATTCAGATACTCTGACAAGACTGGTAAATCATAGAGTGAGAGTATGACATCAATATCATTACATAAAATAAAATAAAAAGTGTAGTGGATTAGGCTTTACCATTCTTAGCTTTGGTCCGCAAAAGGTTGCCAGAAATATCTTCTCCAATACAAGCAGTAACAAGCTTACTCCATAAGGTAGGGAATCTCTGAAGAAATGATCTCAAATTCTCCAATGTGCACTGCGCAGAAGAGTTACTGTGCCTGTTCACACTGCCAGTGCTCAGGGATTTTTGAATTGGCACAGGAGCACACATCATAGTTGCCAAAGCTGCCATTTCTCCTGCCCCTTCAGCAATGTCATCAACAGTACACACAATTTCATCAATCTCTGCAACACTAAGTTCACCATTTGGTGCCGCACCACGTGACATAATTGAGCGCGCATTTGAAAATGAAGCATCATACTCCCGGCCCTTGATCCTGGTGAGCAGCAACCATTTTGCCCAGTGAGAATCACCCTGATTACATTGGACAGATTCTTGGCATTATCAGTAAAATGTAAGTTTTCGAAAAACAGACCAAAAGGCATAGCAAGAACAGACATATAAACACATATATTTGGAAAGCACTTACAACAGCTTCCTGCAATGAACTGAGTGAATCATTATCTAGGACCAAATCGTGATGATCAAGGTACAGATCCAGAAGGTTTGGCAGATTATATTGTGTGCAATAATGAATGAATAGCTTGTGTACAGCATTCAAGGTATCAACATTTGCTCCTCTCTCCTTTCTGGACAAACAAAGATCTAGGGATGGCCTACAAGATTCCACCTTAAATGAAACTTCACAATTACTAAGGATGACACCTGCCCCAGCCAGAAGATAGACTACATCTAGAGCGTTCTCCCAATATTCTTTTAAAAATATAAGTTTTCTTGCAAGTTCCTGCTCCATAAGCGTTGTTAGCCACAAGGAGCACCGGATATCTGCAGGTAGTCTAAATATCTTGATATAAGGGACTTCCATAAGTACAGCATCCACTTCTTCGATGGAGCATATAAACTCGCTACGGGAAGAAATTGAATAATTAACGCCAGAAGACTGCTTCGGACCATCTAAAGCAATTTGCAAACTTCCGTCATATAAAAGATCCTCAGGAATGAGATCCAACAGCTTAAGGACTTCATCCCAATCATTGTGACACATAAAATACTCCAACTGGGAATCCCATGGAACATGAACACCCATAACTAAAGGCTGATCCAAGACTATCTGCACAAATTTCAACAAGAAATATTACTAAAACCAAAAACTACAGACATAATTTGAAACGAACAAAACAACCTTTGCCTGAGTGAGTTCACGGGAGTAAACACACACACACACACACACAATATTGATATGCAAAGTCTTTAACCCTTCATTCAAGTGTATTACTTCTCACAATTGAAAACTAATGACGACTTCCAGTTCAAGATTGTTGTAGGACTAATAGATTGCTCATGTGCTAATACAAGTAAGAAGATAACAAATGCAACCAAAGCTAAAACAGCAGGAGAGCAAACACTATTTACAGATCTACAATTTCATCCACGCTTTTTGTTAAGAGGAAAAGATAAGCAGAGGGTAGCTATTCGAGAAGCAAGCACAGATGGCAACTTATCTACACTTGGCCCGTTCTTTATGAACCAAGGAAACAACTGAGAAAAGTACTGTGACGAACCAGTGTAAGACTACAAACACTGTTAAGCTATGCAGATCAACAAATAATATAACTGATCCAATTTCAAAACATGCAGAGTAGGTTGCAATCAATTTGGACTTCCCCTGGACCTGGAGGTACTAACATTCTAGAATGGTGCAAGAAGATAAATTATTCAGACATCTAAAGAGTAACGCGAAAAAATGACTATATCCAACTTCTTACATGATCAAATGTTCTCTGATCCCAAGCATTTGACCACACAGCTGCTGCAGCCCAGTAGCCAGCAGTTGCATCGGTTTCATCAGGGGCGTGCTCAGATGCACTCTCATTGATTTTTGTCCAAGAACCTATAACAACACCATCAACCTCACCACACCCAATCTCGAGATGCTGGAACAAAGAAGTCCCCCCAAGGTGCAAGCTGATTTTACTGGAGTCAAAAGGTACTTCAGCCTTCAGGAGTTCCTTTCGACGAGTAAGATATGTTTCCCAAAAGTGGCTGCTAGGATATAGCCTCTTTTTTGTCACACGGTCAAGCAAAGAAGAAGTTGAAATGAAGTCAGCATCATACAGAACCAAGATACCCTTCTAACAAGTAATGATTACGAAATGTTATACCTCGATAAGAGATATCCTTTCCAGTACATTGTCTTCGTATGGTCTTAAAAAACCATGTTTTCTCATTTCTTCAGCGATCTGATATCGAAGAGATCTTCTCACTGTGCCAAATACCAACTGATTGAGACACGCTTCTACATCCTCTCCGAGCCTTTGCAGAGTTGCAATGGCAACTCCAGGTTCACCCTACACATCAGTAAAGCCAAGTACTAGACATCAACATTTACACTACTCTGTCTAACCAAGTATATTCAGGTTTACCTTCAAAAATAGGTCATAGGCAATAGATCTTCCGATATCACGAACTTCAGTAAATGTATCATGATGCTCTCCGTTCTCAACTGAGTCTTTAGAATGTTGAAGATGCAACTGAAGGACAGCTAAAGGGAGTCGACCCGAGAGCAAGGCATCCTTAACCACAGTTTTCAAATCTAAATTATTAGTCTTCCAACGAGCCATCATCTCCTTGGGATTTTCCAACGGAAGAACTTTCTTCTCTGCAATCACTCCTTGGGGTACAAGGCCAGACGCATAACTTATTTCGTCAATGACCTGACCAGCTTTGGCTGTCATCGTAGCCATAGGAGTCAAAGCAAGCTCTTCACTGGTATTGATTACATAAGTGTCAAGTTGTCTCGACTCCGCAGATGCTGCATCAGGAACAACTTCAAGTTGAGAATCATCATGCAAAGAATTTGGGTCTACCAGGTTCACTGACTTTTCATTCTTTCCCTGTAATCAACACACATGTCATATTTCAAAGTTTAGAGCAAAAACAAAAAAAAAAAATCTACAATTAACTTATAGCATTATTTCCATACATACCTTTCCTAGGTTCTTAAACTTTCTGTAAATACGGGATTGAAAATTGCGGGTGACCTCCAAAAGATAACCCATCTCTGACAGCCTCCTCGAATTTTCCATTACGTCGCTATGGATTGAAATTGGCGGAAGTGAAAGTATTTGTGTCCTATATTTGCTGTCCAAGATGTATCCATCTTTCTGATATTCAAGTAACCCATATATGCGAATCATCTCAGTCGCAAACCCTGTAGCCAGTGCGAGGAGCCTACATTCAACATGTAGAGATAAGTATGGATATGGCAGCGTGAAAGCAGCTGAGCCAATAAAGCTTATGGCATGCTAACCCTCACAGATAATAATGTTCCTAAACTGGCTTCTAAGATATACCACATGACAATGCATTAATATACTAAATCCTGAAGATCTGGTTGATTTTCAAAACGAACAAAAAAAAAAAAAAGTGGGGCTTGAAGAGGCTTTTGCATGAATCGGAACACGCCGTCAATCGAAGTGCACGTGTAACAAGTATAAACATTTTCTTTCACTTATTACCATATAGGTGTAGTTATACAGCATAGTAATAAGATTAAAAAAAGCATGCTAATGAATAAGGACATATCTACCAAGCAGGGAGAACACTACTTTTAACACGTTGTTAATCCATATCATTGAAGTTGAGAACTGGAAAACAAAACTATT
Organism: Eutrema salsugineum; assembly: GCF_000478725.1. Taxonomy (NCBI): domain Eukaryota; kingdom Viridiplantae; phylum Streptophyta; class Magnoliopsida; order Brassicales; family Brassicaceae; genus Eutrema; species Eutrema salsugineum. Next base: position 492,109 of record NW_006256909.1, on the reverse strand, counting down.
CTTATACCGTTCATTACTCCGAAGATCCTCACCTAGATACAGCAGAAATTTCATTATCGTTTCTATTCTTGCGCGACAACAGATACAGAGCAGAAAAGAGCACCCTTAGCATGCCTTCTTCTGCCAGCTTCACATTACTAAGCATCTTCAAAGACCTACTCATACAGCAGCGTTAATCAAAATTAATTAATTGATACAAGACAAATTGCAGTGATGGCAATAACACATGTCTACACTAGAGATGAGGGTAAAATCATGGAAAATAGGCTGAAAGAATATTCATATCCCAAATTTAGATGAGGATGGGTACCAACTGGACGAGAGTGCCCTTAGAGATCTTAATCTTTAAGGTCTACATTAAATTCCAGTAATGCAGTAATGATCACAGGAATATAGCATAAACATTGCTCATCTAGCTAACAACAAATAAGAGAGAAAACTCGGAGTAGAAATGCATGATAAAAGGAGGATGAGAAAATGCACGTTAAAGCAATAAAAACTTTTACTTTTAGTAGAAAAACAGCTTGGCAGAATTCAGAACGATATAGTTATCATACACTGTTACACGAGACATTGACAAGCAATATTCACATCATTCAAAAGAAACCATAAGACAAAAAACCAAAGTTGTCAACCGAACCAATAAAACCATGCATAACTCTTTTTTTTAATACTTGTTGTTTAAGAAGCCTCATTTTACGGTGGGGGACTATGGTTCTCAGATTGGGGGAAAAATATACAACACAGCAAAAATACTAGCAACTTACTCGTTGATGTCATCATATTTTAAGTAGTCCAACGCCATTTTCAGTCGACGCAAACGAGCAAGTTTTAGGTCCCAACCTATAACAGCAGTAATTCATTAAGCGTACCATAAGCTTATTGAACAAAAACTTAAGTGTAATCAAGTCTATAAATCATCTTAAAGTCTCAATATGTGAGGTTCTGCTATTACAAGATAATATAAATATGAAGAAACAGAGGAAAAAAATGCATTGAGCTACTGCGATACAAGGATTTTCTCATGCTCACGAACAGCTGAGGACTTTTCAAAAAAAATTGCAAGCACCGAGATGATTTCATTGTAGTAATTAGTAATTGACAAGCACTTAGTTACAGTTAAGTTCAGTTCCATTCTAATTTCCACATGCATTGGCATATCAAACTAACCCGCATGACATAGTTTAAATGACCTAGTTTTCAACTATTTGTAGCTTCACTGTTTGAGCACGACAAGCCACGTTGGTTAAGAGATCGATATGAATCTATAAACGAACTGGACAATATGAAAGTGTAAAATCTATGAAATTAAAACCTTTAAGGATAATTATTTATGTATGCTTGCAGTTCATGGAATGAGTAATGTTTCTTACCATTTTCCAAGCACAAACGATCTGCAGCTTCAGGGCCTTCAAACAAGATAACTCTATCTATAACCTCAACTTGCCAAGGAAAACGTAGTTCCCCTGTTCTCAAATTTTCTATTCCCTGGCATCCGATGACAGAGGTTTGGAGTGGCTGCAGATATCCAATGGCCTCAACAGTTGGGTAATTTGAGGTTATTGAAATGGAAGGAAGATAAACTGAAAGACCACTACAAGTCACCAGATAAAGAAATCCTTGGAAAGAGCAACCAACTGATTCTCCTACGAAAGTTTCTTGTGCATCTTGAATAGAAATCTTGTTGTCATCGTATTTTAAATAGCTATCATCTCTCGCAGTCATATGAGTCTGCAGGCTGTAATGAAAAACCTTACAGCTTTGATCTTCCTTTTTTGTGTGCTTTCTAGAGAAATGAGTGAAGCCCAATGGAGAAAAACATATGTTATCATCCAATCCTAATTTTTCAGTGGATAGAAACATCTTCCGCGTGACATGTAAGTCTCTTTGGAAATTTTCAACTCTCGGCACATTTGTTTTAGGCTGAGCAGAAAAACCACTCAACCATGAACCAGAATAACCAGCTCTTCGATCAAAATTGTTGTGTTGTCTTTCCAAACATGGATCACACCTGGAAAAAGCATCTTCACCTCGAGAGCCAGAGGAATTAGCGTGGTGTACTTTTTGCTGGCCAACGTCCATGCCACCGATTTTCCACCCAACCAGGCTTCCAAGCCCAAAATGACATAAATAAGGAATAGATTCCACAGACATATGGTATTCCTTGGTAACAAAGTCATCAACACATAACACATATACCAAACCGTTTTCGTCAACTGCAGCTAGCAGTGGTGTATGAGAAGCTACAATAAGCTTTCTAAACTTTCTTCTGTCTACTGAACCAACAATGCGAGCCTTAGACATGGATGGAATAAGACTTTGAAAGTAACTTCGCTGATCAGCCTCTCCAGTTGCTTCTTGCATGACTGATGAAGAATGCAATCCACGACCAGTCTGTAAAATATCCTGATGAGCAAAACAATCCCCAGATTTCACATCATATAGAAAAATCAAACCAGAAACACTGAGGCAGATAACAAATTTATCAGATAGCCGGAAATCAGCCCACTCATTCGTAGGTCCACTACTTGATTCCCCAAATTTCACAAGGGAGACCCATTCCATCCCCCAGCTAAACAGCTGGGCAACAAAGACAACGCTCTTATCCTTGCTTCTATCGTTTTCATTGCTAGTAGGGGTAGATACACAGTCTGATAGCTCCATAACAAATCCAATCAGAAAATGAGAATCGCTGGAGAAAACTTTGGTGCATCTGTACAAACTGTTTATACTGGCATTGTTAATGGGCATATCAGCTCGAGATTTTTCATCCAAAGCAGTCGGATCAGAAGCCACAAGAAAACTATCGCCACTTACATTACCTTCCTCCGGCATATTATCCTTCTGAAGTATGGAATTGTCTTGGAAAAGGAGATTCGAGAAAGGAAGATTAATATCTAATATGCTGAATGAAACAACCTCTGCAGAAGCAGGAAACGCTGACTTCTCAGGGAACCTTGACTGTTTTGTACCCTCAATTTCAGTAGTTACCACATCAATTAGAAAAGATTGCATCCACTTCTTTGTACCATTAAAAGAAGAGACTCTTTCGTGTTCCGATTTCTGATTTAGCGTAGAAGGTCCCCATTCAACCCACTTACCATGCCTCAGCTCACCATTTGGTTTGTCTTTGGCTCTGTCACTTGTATTATCTTTGAAAGAGCAAAAAGCATGGACCGTAACACCACGATTTCCAGATACAAACAACAATTCCCTAAACAAAGGATCTTTGTGCAGGTTGTAAGTATCCCCACAACTACCCCAAGCAACAGACTTTGCATCAAAGATAAAAGGAAAACTATTGCAACTAGTACTGCAGTTATCTACAAAACCTGGCTCTCCAGGACCAACTCCTGATCCAGAAGGAGATGCAATGTTCTCTGGATCGGACTCACTAGATGCTGTAGAATTATACAAAGGGGACGGAGAGAAAGTAGGACTATTCGCCTCTTCATTATTACAACTCACCGACACCTCGCTGCCAATAGAACTCCCTGATAACAGCGAAAACAAAATTGAACAGCTTTTATTAAAATGAAACCCATATGCACACTCATACGAATAAGAAAACAAGTTTTTACCTGAAACCAGAGGAAGCAGTGCAGCTTCGGAGTGGTGAGAGAGTAATAACAACAATTGCCTCGATGGAGAAATAAAAGACTCGCGAAATTCTGATAGCTTGAGTGGCAATTGAGAAGGTTCCCACTTGTGCAGCTGCAGCAGCGTCGGGGCTTCATTCAACAACCTTTCCATCTTCTTCTTTTTTCAACACTAGACAATAGAAGCACGCACAAATCAGAATTCTACAAAGAACAAGGAGCAACGGAACCTAAGAACGCGGATTTCGACCCTAGAACTCCAAAATTCAAGCTAGAATCTTAAAACCCTAGCTCTAATTCGATTCAACAACACTGTTCTCAGAGAAAACCTACAAAAACCTTGAGAGAGAGATCAAGAGCAAGAGATACCTGAATCAAGCGGTTGATATCAGAGGCGAAATGAAGCAGAGCTATCGCGAAGGCATCGCTACTCTAAGTTGGAAAGAAAAACAAAAATCCCCAAAAAATGAAGTCGTACGAAAGATGATGATGAAGACATTTGTGATTTGACGACGTGAGATGAAGAAATTTTTGGTGTTTTCCTCCGCCGAGGATTCGGTTCACTGCACGCCTCCACGGACCACCGTGTCAGTCGTCTGTTTCTGTGCTTACGTGGAATTTTCTATATTTTAAATAAACTAAAAATCACAATTCATTAAAGACCAAATTCTTATGGGCTTGCAAATTATCTCCATAAGATCTCTTATATGGGCCTAGAGTGCTCCAAATATTTGGTTTAATACACCTCCATAAAATCACATAAAATCTTTCCAAAGATTTGGTTTAATACACCTCCATAATTCTTTTCTTCTTTTTTGAGGCAAACGGGAAATCGTATTTCTTTGTATAATATTTTCCTGTATTAAAAACATAAATAAAAGGGTAACGTAACTTCTTGGCCGTTGAAAATTAATTCTCGGACCCCAGAAGCTAAAGGAAATGAATAACTTGTAATGGCAAACATAAGTAATAATAACGAATGACTTTTATGGTAACATCTTTTTCTTATATCATATATTTACCCTAAATTATGTCATATTAAGATGGGACCCAGTTGCATATCACCAAACTAATTTATATAAACTCGGGATTAAGTTTTTGATTGGTGCAGTTATGTCCAATCATTTGAAGGTCCCTCCATGTTTGGTTTCAGTTTCACATGATTGTGGTGTAGTTAGTGTTCAATTCTTATGGTTTGACATTTGTCACTGGTGTTTTTTTTTCTCTTTATTACCCCAAGTGCATATTTGTTGAGAGCTATTTGAATTCAAAGTTACAACTTGCTTGGTGGCAAAAAAAAAAAAAAAATTCTTAAAAATATAAAGTTACTACCATGGCTAATTTACCATTTCGCCATATAAGATGACAAAATTATATGGTATTCTTTTTCTTCGTTATCTACAGAGATGCTTCCAAAAAGATATGTCTAAATATCCATTCTCTCATTGCCTTACCTATTCACACGTACGTTACATGTTGAATTATCCATTCTAAGTACGAACGAGCTTTTTTTGAAATTTACACAAGTTTTAATCATTCGTTTCAAAACTCGTTTACAACTAAATTGCAAGTTTTAGCATTATATAGATCTGTGTATATTATGCTTATACTAACATGGCGTACGTGGGTATATCAACTCAAGGGGCATACAAAATTAGCAACTATGAGTGAAAAAATAACAAGAAGAAGAAGAAACAGATGGCCATCTCCGTAGAGTTAATTTATTCAATAAGTTAAGGCGGGATTTTAGCTTTGATCCTTTTGGACCTTGTACGTAAAAAGAACAATGCGATCGAGTTTTGTAGAACTATCAATAAGTATTTTCGAATATATATAAATGAACCAAAATTATTTTTCTTTTGTTTTGGTTGGGATATGACAAGAGAAAACGCAAAGAGAATATAGGAGTAGAGAAATAAGCAAGGGCATTAAGAGGGGTCGCATAAAGTGACAAAGGAAGGACATCACACGACAGCTTTGGATGGTCGGATCAATATATTGTTGTCAAATTATAACAATATAATGTTACAAAAAAAATACAGACGCATAGTCCCCGCATGGTGTCATCATTTCTCTTCTTGCCCCGCTTTAATATTTCTTTCCAAAAAAATGTATTCCTTTTTAAAATATTTCTTTCCTTTTCTTAGTTGTTCCCCTTATATTAAACTAATCTTTATTTATTCAACAACATATATGTGTTGTAAGTTGTACGATAAAGATTATATCGTTGCCTTTTTGGTGAGTTTCATTAGTTGTGCCCGTAACCCGAAGTCAACTTTACATGTTCCGAATATGTCGAGAGCGTCAACGAGATTAATGCCTTTGGGATTTGATAGTGTGATACATGTCTTTGAGATAATGCTTTTGGGATTTGATAGTGAATTTATTCTCCCAGCCTCACTTTATCTCTTTCGACTGAGCTACACTGAATTGTTTTATGGCTATTGATCGAAATTGCCGTGTTTCTAACCTGATTTTTTTTTTGTATCTTACATTATTCTAAGGATGGGAGCTTTTTGTTCAATCGTCAAAAGTAAAAAAACTTGTTTTGGGGATTTCATGTGAACTCGATCTCCATTATACTACTATATAGACTGACATATAGACTGACAACACTAAAAGTATACCCAAAAAAAAAAAAATCGCGGTAACCCACATGAAAATTAACGCTAATTCAGATTAGATTTATGAATAATATTTGTAATTTGGTGACCTTTTAGGCCGATGATGTTAATCTTATTCGTACCTGAAATCTGAGACTTGTCCCACATCCAAACCGTTTGCTAGTTCAAATATGTAGATCAAATGTTTTAATCTGACAACCTCTCTACTAGTTGATATTAAACTTATATGAAATTGAGATCCAGAGAGTTTGGTACGCATCAAAATCAGCTAGTTCACATTATAATGTCTGGTATTTATTCCTAAACTGAGAACCTCTTTAATAATCGATGTTAAACGTGTAGAAATTTAAAATATGAAATTTGACTCACATCAAAACTGTTCATTAGTTACGTTCAAATTATGTTAAGAATATTATTTTTAACTCGGTTAGAAACCACCGATCAAATAGGTGGTTCTCAATTTCGAAAAACATCCACAAGCTTTGTTTGTGTATTTACCCGATCCAATATTACTGTTACTCAAAGCTAGGTGATCAGTCTGATAGGACCGGACTAGAATAGTCATAGTTACAGCCTTGGTTAGATATAATGCTTTGAAACGAAACTACCAGTTGTTCAGAGATCACTGAAGGTGTAATTATTGAAGGGGTAAAGAGAGAGGAAGAAAGGTGATGGATGTGAAAACAAATAATGCAAAGTTTTTAATACATACAAAAAAAAGCAAAGTAAAATAAATAAGACGATATGATTACATTCGCCAACCCACACTTCAGTCTCTTCCCCACTTCTGAAGGCCCATTAATCAGATTCATATTATCACTCATGATTATTATTTTTTCAAATAGAAAAAAAAATTACCCTTTTCCTCTTTTTGGCCAGATGTGAATGATAAAAAATATTAAACACTCACGCACACACGAACATTAATGTGTAAAAAGAAAACGATCTGATTGCGAGGTACGTGTATGTTCCTTCGCTATACTATTATTCCCACGGACAAACGCGAGGTCATGGTGACGTTGTCCTTACGACAGGAAGCTAAACTAAACTACACTAGAATAAATATGCCGGAGAAAAAAAAAGCTTGTTCTTATTACAAAAGAACTTTATAAATTTCTACTAGAAAAAAATCCAGTAATAGAACAGAAATCTAGAATCACTAGAGATGAGGCAGAGTTATGAAAAAGATAAACCTTTTGAAAAATACAAAACTGTATAAAATAATAATATCACAGAGTAATATATGGCAAGATACAATATGATATTTTTATCGCTCTCAAACTCGGCGTTTTACATAATATCCTACAATACTAATATAATGTGAAACTACTTGGTATATACAAAAAACAATCTGTTAAAATATGATATGGTAGTCGTTCATACGTGTTCTGTTAATTTATCATGGTTTAAATTTTAAAATAGGGATCGCATACTTGTTTGTTATATAATTTAGACCATCTCCAACCATGGGTTCTTAAAATTTTGGTCAAAGTTCTCAAAATATTATATAAAATGAAAATATGTTAAAAAAGAAGAGAGAATTCTAAAAAATGGAAAGAAGAATTCTAGAATAAGAGATTATAGATACCCTCTCTCCTCTTTTAAAAACATTTCTAATATTTTATTATTATTATTATATACATATAGTTTTAAAATCTACTACTAGAATTCCCCATTGGAGATAGTCTTATAAGTCACATATTAATACTGTTTTTTTTGTTTCCACTGTTTTTTTGTCTTTTTTTTTGTTTGCTCTAAGCAACAAAAGTACAGCGCGAGTTACCAAAAGCAGGTACATTGGAGAAATTTTCTTTGAAGTTTCTAAGAATATAAAAATAATTTTTTAGGATATATGAACAGTGAATGATCTGTTTGAGTTTTGTGTCCCCATTGGTGAATCTTTCACTAACAAACCAAAAAATGGTCGAGAACAAAATAGTTAAGATGGGTCCAAAAAAATTTTTGAGTAGAAACCAATGATCAATCAATAGGTGCCTTAAAAACTCATTAAAACTGATCTTAAAACTGATCCTTAAAATCGTTATATAAGGATTGTTTATAAGTTATTGAGTTTTTTCTATTTCTTTTATTTCATTTTACCTAGGTTTTTGGGCAAAAATCTCTCTAAAATTGCTGATGGACATGATCTAATGACGTAACTGATGCTGCTACTATTGACGAGGTTCCTTTTTTATCGACTAGAAAATTAACGACAGAATGGATGTACATAATTTAGTCAAACATTTGTTGTCATTTGCTATAATATGCGGGAATTATTGTTAATTATCATTTATTAATGTTAACCATGCGAATAATTGTTAGCAACAGACCATGGGGTTACTTAAAAAAAAATCAGCAATCAACAAAAAAAAAAATCAACCAAAAATTACAAACAAAAAAATAAAGTAAAACAAAAATACAATATAACACACAAAATGACTAAAGAAACTGTTACAGAGACACGAAAATTAAAAACCAAATTAAATTAGACAAAAGAACAGTAATCACATGCTAACGCATGGAATATCCCGTTGTTGCTGCAGTTAAGAACAAAACAAAATGTTCGGACCTTATAACTTTTCACATTTGTGAAGTGCAAATTCTAGTTCATAATATTCTTGAATTAATGTTATATGAAACAAAACTTACAGAAGTCATATTCTGTTAAATGGTTAATGAAACAAAATTCTTCTATAGTAGATAAAAGACTTACTTTGATGTATAAAACAAATGTGCATTACTTCAACTATGGGAATAAATGCGTTATCATAACTTTAAACGTGTGGTTAACCTAATATATAAAAGCATTTTGAAAAAAAAAAAGGCACTTTGATGTGTTATAAAAGTACAAATATAGGTTAATGTACACAGGTATACATAAAGGGGAAAAAAGTGAGCTTCGAAGTTGATAAACGGTGGGGTTTCTAAACTTGATGAAAATATTACAAAATGCAATCTTGCAAAAGGTAAAACGAGAAAAAGGTAAGAAACTTTTCTCTATTGTATGATTAATAAATTTTTCTATTTTTCATTAGGTGCAAATTTTTAAACGAGAAAATGTCAAATAGGAGTCTAATTCATCAAATCATAATCATGATATCCTCACACAGCGTACAGCGGAATAGATTTGCACCTAAGATTTTTCATCATTGCTCCTCCTAATCTATAATTCAATGTATTCCTTTTTAGATTCCCAAAATAATAGCAATCTATAAATTATTTGAGTACTACATCATTTTGTAAGAAAATATGAAATCCTAGCTATAAGAAAGTGATAGATGTGTATATATTCCCGTCACATCTCCAGCCATTTTTTTCCATGGAAAATTATTTCAGAACTAAATATAAATGTTGTAAAGAAATCTTTTCGAAAACGCCAATTCTAAAAGATATGGATTTTTTTTTCCGACTAGAGGATTTGGATTTGTTGAAACAATGATTACAAAACGGTGCAATTATCCATCTCTATTCGTTCGAACTGTACAAATACCTTTAACACATATATGCAAATTTTTGTCAAAAGTAAAAAAAAAAAATTCGAGAAGTAATCTTCAGTCTTCAATCATAAATTTTCAAAACACGATTTTTCTATAGTGCCTTTTGTCCAACAAAATGTATTGCCTTTCTATAAGTAGGAATGTAGAATAATTAGAATTTGGATTTCATATAAATATCCATAGAAATAGGCATTTCATATACATAAGTAACACAATAGATGAACGCCGTTTCAGGGACGTAACGGGACGCCGTAACAAAAGCTGACTGCCGTTTAAGCGACACGACGTTAACTCCCACTACCTCTTCAGCTTTCTCTCGAGTACTCTGACGCGTTTTCTCCATTTTCTTCTTTCTTTCTCGATTTTCTTTAACATATTACATCAACGAAACTATTCTCCCTTTTGTCTAGACGACATTTATCAATTCATTAATAATGCATCTCAAGCTTGTGAAAAAACCTAAAACATATATATATATATATTATATATATATCCCATATATTGATTTCATAACTACCTTCGTAAATTAGCTAGCAATCGATAAAGTACCATGTATTTACTTGTTTACTTTTTCTTTTTACACTGAATTTATACTGCAAGCAGATAGTTATTTTTAGGTTAACTGTTAAATATAGGGCCCTTAAATATATTGCCAAAGATTAATCTGTGTTTTGTACAAGCATTGATTTTAAGAGCACAGAACCAGATTAATCTTAGTTTGGAAAAGCTAAGTGGACAACTGGTTCAAGTTTTGTAATATTGTCACCTAAAAAATGTACATCTTGGTAGTAACCGAATATCTAGTGCTAGATCTAGTGAAGAGAAAGTTGCAAGGCCATTGAACCAACATATATTAGAAAAAAAAAATTGAGCACATGAATATTTTCTTTCCACGCTATATAATAGCATCACCAAAAAACACTTCAATTAGTAACTTCAATCCCCTAAAAATTTTTACATATTATCATCATATATGTATATATAATAGCATCACCCAAAAAAAACATATGATTGTTCTAATCCCTTAAAGTTCATTGACCCAATAATATAACAAAATATAAACTCTATTTAATATGGATCAGATCAAAATCAACGTTCATATTTTTTCTACATCACTATTAATTTTAAAACCAGGAGAATGAAAAACAATTTGCATTTTAGTCACATGTAAATCTTCCAACAAAGCCAATCCAAATGGACCCACCTGCAAGTTTGTTTTTCCAACATTTATATATCTATCGAAAAACTCACATGGATGGATCAATTGGATTATTGTCTCAACCCAAAATCAAACCAAAAGATCCACCACTACCAAAACTCCCTCTCTGTCTCTCTCTCATACACACACACACAATCTCATCTCCTCAAGGTTTTGTGTAAAAGAAAGAGAGACATGGGTGCGATAAACCAAGGAATAAGCTTATTCGATGAACCACAAAACATCGTAAACCCTCATAATAGTAACCATTTAGGTTTCTTTTTCTCTTTTCCTAGTCACACATTATCCTCGTCATCTTCCTCGACTTCATCTTCTCCTTCTTCTCTTGTGTCTCCATTTCTAGGTCATTACTCCTTAAACTCCTTCCTTCACAATAACCCCTCTTCCTTTGTAACTCACCCTCAAGATCCCATCCATCCCATGGCGAATATCCCAGAAACCCTAATCTCGTCAAAGCAAAGGGATGCTCATGATAGTATTGTTAATCTTGATCATCATCGTCTTACCGGTGATATATCATCCCAAAGACCCTCTCCAAACTTATGGTAAGTTAGTTACGATAAATAATAAAATTAAATAAGTTAAAGTCTCTAAGGTTCTCTACAACTACAACTATAAGATCTCAAATCTCCTTTTTTTCCTTTCCCGACATAAGATATTGATTCGCTTTATGAGGAATTATCACATATTCATCTTATATTAAAACAGTTAGGGGGTAATTAGATCATAGTTAAGTCATCAAGCGCCTAAAATTCAATAAATAGTGTTATTTGTGAATTTCCTAAGATTCATAGCATCCCCTCATATATATATATATATATATATATATATATATATATATATATATATATATACTCTTACATATACATACCGTCATTTAAAGTCTACAACTTTTGCATACGAGAAATCCTAATATAAAATTATAATTTCTAAAACATTCTGAATGCATATATAAACTAATAAAAGTTCACATAATTTTAAACAATTTTTCTTTGTATGTTGTACCGAAATTTAATTGGTTAGAGGTGCCATGCACACATGACACAGCCAATTATGTAAAATACGTTGTGTTAATGTGATTTAGGGCATGGAGTAGCCAAGCAGGATACGACTACAGCGAGAAAAACGGCCATGGAAGCGAGATTGATGTAGACGATATTGATGATGATGTTGGTGATGGCGGTGGTATTGATGATCATCATCATCATCAACGTCATGATGGTCCTCGTCGTCAGAAACATAACACGAATTTGTTAGGAGTAGTGTCTACTCTGAAGATGAAGAAGCTGAAGACGAGAAGAAAAGTGAGGGAGCCTCGGTTTTGCTTCAAGACACTAAGCGATGTTGATGTCTTAGATGATGGATATAGATGGAGAAAATATGGCCAGAAAGTTGTCAAGAACACTCAACATCCCAGGTATTTTACCTTTCTTAATCTTAGATAATTCAAATAAATAACTACTTTTCTTATAATGATAAGAAATTTCACTCTATTTCAGTATTTGTTTAGTCAGTATGAGTTATATATCAGTTGTCTCTTTGACTTTCATTATTGCTTGGGGTTACTTATCATAGGAACTTACAGACTCGAACCAGTAGAATTTTTCAAGTATCTAAAGTTAAGTAATATGATGAGAACATGGAGCCTCAAAAGATGCAAAGTTACCTATGAGCCATGTAAAGACTGAAAATTGCTTTAAGATTTTACTAATGAATTGAAAATTATTACTAAAATCTGTACTAATTGCTATCAGTTATGTGATTATGTCATAACAAAGACTCATGGCCCAGTGGGATAATTAGTTATGCGATAAGAGTATATAAGAAAAGAAGATAACCGTTTACAAAAGTAAATAATTTTATGTGGAAGAGTTTGAGTATTATGTGAGACATATGGGGTTTCCTTAAGATTCCCTCTCTCTTTCTCTCTCTAGTTGACATTGGACATTTACCAACAATGATTTGTTTGGGTAATTGGTATAGTTCTTCAAAAATTTAACTTTAGTTCTTTTGTAAAGTTTCATCATGAGCTCACTACAAAGTTCCATTTGCCTTCTTAATATATGTTTGATGCAGCACTATATGTATTCGGTTCAAATCAAAATTTTAAAGCGTATTTAGATACACAAGAATTGTTTCCCGTAAAAGATGTTCCTTTTGTGATATGTATATATATATTTAGCATGATTATATCTGCATATGATTTTACATGTACATGAATTTTGATTTAGTTCAAAATATGATATTATTTTCTAGACTATCCTTGAAAATGTATATAATGTTGTGATGCATTTGTCATAATAAAATTGACAGAATTAATTAATAGTATATTTTAAAATTGGCAGGAGCTATTACAGATGCACACAAGACAAGTGTAGGGTGAAGAAGAGAGTGGAGAGACTGGCAGATGATCCAAGAATGGTAATCACTACTTACGAAGGAAGACATCTTCACTCTCCTTCTAATCATCTCGATGACGACTCCCTCTCCTCCTCCCACCACTCTCCTCTCTCCAACTTCTTCTGGTGATTCTATTTTTTTTTTCTTTTTAAAACTAAAATTTATCTATCCTGCATCGATCTAAACATCGCTATACTTTGATAGAAAAAGAAGGTAATAACTACATATATGTTCTTCTCGTTAGGAAATAGGTACGATGTCTTTATGTGTAGTGTGTTTGTGTGGTCGTTTAGGTTCGAATTTTGTAAGATGATTAATTAATGTACCTTTTCCATCCTGAAGATTATATATGCGAATGTATTCGGAGACATCTGCTCTTTTTTAAAAAAGAATTAATGTGTTAAAGCTTTGGGTGGTATTGATATATATTCGAGTGTTTTATTTACAGTAATAGTTCTTGTTTACTTTATATTGCTTCTAGAGTTTGTTTAGTATTTTTTTTGTAACTATAGTAGTTTAGTACACATTAGCAAACTGTAATTTAACAGTGTGAAACCGTAATTATAAGTTTGACCAAACTCTACCACACACCTATGGCTTTGATCATGTTAACTGATGGGTATAAAAAAATGTATTATTTTAATTATCAACGGGCCGAAGCCAATTTAAATATGTCTTAATGGGCCCCAAAGAAACAGCGTGCTGAGCCTAAGTTTGTAACTGATGGGCTTCTTTCATCTTTCGTGAGTGGGCTTCTCAAAAAGTTACACTTGCGGAAACAAAGAGAAATTCATCTTTATCGCCCAATAGACATATCAAAGTTCACGAAGATAACTACCACCGTGACGAACCAACGAAGTAAGAAAACAAAGTTGACGATAAGCGTTTAAGCACGTGAGCGTCTCGATGCCCAAAGCTAACTAAATTTTAAACAATAGTAACACGTTGATCAAGTTAACTTACGAAACCTTATTACCAAAAAAGAACGATAAACTAATATATAAATTAAATTCATAAGTTACGAGGACATGAAAAGTTGTGACCCGCTTGCTCCGCCGAGTCCGAGGGAGACCCCCACGTGACTCCCTCGTGGACCGCACGTTCGCGTCCTTAATTCAAGGTCTTATTTATATTCATAATAATGTATTTAACAGAATAATTTAATCTAAGTTAATAGCTAATTGTGTTACATCACCCATTGTCTCGACATATTTTTACTAATTGTTTATTATTAACTTAATGATACTCTTTTAAAGCAATTCAAACCATTGAAAAGTTAAAGCAAACGTAATCCTCACGCCCCAGCATTAATGAAATACTCGTATTAATATTGGTGAATTTTCTTTTTTTTTATATGTTCAAAGAATACTGGTAATTAAAAACGAGAAAGCTGGAGGGAAGTATTTTTTTAAGTTTTACTAAACATTGACGAATCTGAGCCGTCGCTTTTTGTTTCTTTGTCTCTTCGTCGTGAAAAGAAGGAAGATTCCTAGGTGAGATGAATTCAGCTATTTATTTGACTAAACTATCTTTATTTTACATAAGGTAAGTTACAATTAATCAGCTTTTTAACAATTAATCAGCTTTTTCTATTAAGCTGGAAGAGTTTGACGCCAAGAATACAGAGATTAGATAATTATTATATACTATTCCGATTATAATTCGGTTTGATCATTTGAATCTATCAGACAAATTAAAAGCCATATTGTAACAAAAATATATAACGAATAAACAACGAATAATAAAGTAAACTACAATCTGAAAACCACAATTTGAATTGACAGAACAGAAAATAAATTGCCGTCAAGTTTTATTAGCTTTCAATTTAAAGTTAATTGATTAGCAAACAGATAATTGACTTATGTATCTTATATATTCTTTTTTTAATTACTAAAAAATTGAAATTAATTCTAAGTTTTAAAATCAAAATAGAAAAAGAATAATAATAATAATATATTAAATAAGTTTTTTCGTGTTGACATTTTTAATTTATTTTTACGAGTTATTGTTTGTTCCACGTTTTTGTTTTAAATTTCCGACCATGAATTATTAAACATTTTAAACTTTGTATATAATATTTCATAAAATTTAACAAAATTGGTTATACAGTTTTTTTTTATGAGACGTTTAATTAATCAATGTTGTTTTCAGAAGTATTAGCTGTATATGGCAGAGAGCTCACACGCATGGAAATGGGTTTGTCTCTAATGTTTACTTACAATATTTTTTTTGTACCAATGTGTAGATTGCGAAACCTCAAACTTGTGAACAAGATTCGCACGTACGGAGAGAATTGTATGTGAGATAGACGCCTCGAGAATGAAAAAACTACGATTTTTTTGTTAAATTAAACAAAACTACGACTATATTGATTTTAGATTACGTACACATCGCAATCCTTCACCTATATACGTAATACGTTACAAAAGATATCTAAATGAAATGCATGGTCCGTTTTGCACTGACACGTATATAGAGTATTTTTATTTGTACACAGTTAAAACCAAAAAAACATGCAGACACACAACGACGTTTCAACATGAATTATTGGTCTATACAGTAAAAACGATCGTACGTAATATGATAGTAAGATGATAGAACATTGTTGTAATTATGCATTTTTATCAATTGCATAAATTATATTGAATCGTAAATTATGTTCAGGTATTTAGTAATTCTACCAACTTTATGATAGGAAAATTCTTCTACGGTTTTGCAAACCACTTACCTGTTTACTTTATTTTTCCTTCAATTTCACCTTTAAGTTTTCTACTTCCTGCAATTCATTTGCAAGGCTATCATTCATATATCTATTGTGTAGTGGCTTTTTGTATTGTGCTTATTCCTGTATTTAATTATTTGTTTCTTGAGTTCTTGATATCAGACAAATAGCAATGAAACCCACGTACGCACCCAATAATTTGCGTCAGTTATAGTATTGTTGACAAGTTGTCAAAATAATATATAATAAAAATTTATGCATGAAAAATAAATGTATTAAGAATATCTATTAGGAAGATAATAGTTTAATTAAGAAAATTGTATGGATGAGAAGGAAACACACGTGGGAGAGAGAGAGAGAGAGAGCGGAAGAGGTCAATTCGGCGGAGACAGGAAAGGGACGGCGGCCCACGGCGGAGGGAGACGTTGTTAGGGGAAGTTTCCGACAAGAACAGCTTGCATGCACGGTGGCCCACGTGCTCCGTCCCCACCACCGTCGCGCGTGTTCAAGCTTGATAGCTACTCGTCTCTCTCCCTCTCTTCTCCACCATTTCCTTAGTTTAAGCGTGTATGTTTACTCAATATCTACACGCGCGTACATATCAGTGTGTTGTCTGTATAAGTACAATTACAATTATACATGAAGCCTGTAACTAGGTATGTATGTATATTATGTATATGTAATTATGTATTAATGGATGATGTGTGTCCATTGTATTTTTCCAAATATATATATATATATATATATTATGTTTCTTGGAAATACATGTGTAACTTATATTTTATATAAGTAGCATGTACAAGTAGTCTTATTCGTAGCTAATATTAAAATACGATATTTTAGGACGGTTTTGTAGTTAGATTGATTGATGCACTTGTTATGTATAGCTTCCGAGAAAGACACAAAGTATATTTAGTATAAAAAAATACGACAGACAGAAATTTAAAATATCTGGTTCGATCTATAAGCTATAAAATCCCAGGCTGATGAGCAATTTCTTAAGATTTCTCAAATCACGCATTTATGCGATTTTGTTTTTGGACTAACACATTTATAAGAAATCTTTACTGGTATTAAGTGGTTTTTCGCTAGATAACAAGGTTAATGACCAGAATTCTTTATACAGTAATTTATTTTTCTTTACAAATTAAATAGGGAAACAACCTTAAAAATACACCAACATAAATTATACAAAATTCTTGGAATTATATTTTTAGTCATTAACTAACGAAATCACTTATTATCAGTCAAGATTTCGCATAAATGTCTTTGTCAAAAAGTTATATAAACGTTAGTAATTTTTTTCCATCCAGTTCAATGGTGTAACCTATGGAAGCTATAATGCATAAAAAGTTATATAAAAAGCAAGTCTAACATTATTAAACTATTACTCAACTTTTGGTCGTTTAATCATATAAATAGAGATTGCTGGCTTTAGAACAGAGTTTAGCACATTAATTTTCTTAGTTATCGAATTACCATTTTGCGAAATCTTTAGTTGCAACGGACAGGGAGATTATGTTTTTTGGATACAGAAAGCTAATGTTATATTTGGGAGTATTTGAGACTAGTATTTGAGACATTTTTGTTTTGTTTGTGTTATTTTGAGGCATCTGATGGCTAATTCTCCATTAACAATCGGTTATTATGTAAAATATATTTGCTATATATTGTGAAAATCATATATTTACGCTGCACACGACAACAGCAAAAAAAACGCTGCACATTATTATGATGCGTATAAAGCTACATATTACCCGGATAAACCTTTCTTTAAGTAACATTAAAAGTCTAAAGTCCTAAAACTCATGATTTGTTTTAGGTTTGGGTAGTAGTAAGAAAAGAAAAATAAATAATTAAAAGCAAAGGAACATGAACTCCGAAGAGCGAGGGGAGTGAAGACAGTCCACGTAGGTGGAGAGAGAAAGAGAAGAGCACGTGAGGCGCACGTTCCTTGTGTAAGATTTGTTGTGCCAATGTTGGTGCAGTGTCACAGAAACATGAAACCCAGACTTTGTTTTTAATTTCAGGCGAAGGTCCATTTCTCCATGTTATTTATCAATCCCTTAAAGTTTAGATTTAAAATTATATTAGTGAGCACCCTATCATTTTCAACGTATTTATACATCTAACGCCACTTGAGTTTATCTTATCAATTACTGTTCTATTATACAGCAAATATCCTACTATCTTCCCGTTTGTAAATTATAACTCCGTGACATCATCAATATACAAGAAAGAACGATGCATTCAGCATCCTTTCAAAGTTTTAATTGATAATCTAAATTCTAAGGTATTCGTTATATTTCGGCCAAAAAAAAAACCAGCTGTACTGGAAAATATTCTATAAAAATAAAGTTGCACTGAATAAGGTGGATGGATATGAATTTGGTCCAACGGATCAATTCACCGATAGACAACAAAAAAATGAAAAACGTTTTAATCACCATATGTCAAAAGGGACCACATTTGTTACGAAAATATTACACTCATATAAAAAAAAAAAAAAAATCTAAGTCTCATCTATTCTTACTTTCCCGTTCCCGTGCACCGTGAATACCCCAAATTAAATCCGACAATAATGAAATAATAGGTCACGTGCATTTACGTGAATAAGATCGGTCGAAATTTATTACACAAAATTTATATATTCCCTTTTTTGTTTATATATTGCAGTTATTAAATTTATTTTAGGAATTCAGAGGAAAAATTAATTCGTCAGCAAGCAAACTAGAATGTTTCAAAGAACTAAAAACGCAAACATTAAAATGGAAAACTGTATATTTACATATTTTTAACAAAGTTATTACTCTTTTCTCTTCTCCATCCCCCAATCCGACAGAACCCGTCTTATGTATAAATAACATAAATACATACATTTAGAATACAGTAGAAAATACAAAAAAATACACCGAAGGAAAATTGGACTGACCCTTGGATGAGTGATGTTGAAAGAATCGGTGTTTCTCTAATTTTCATAATTTTCCTTCAGGAACTTCTTTTATACTCATATCAACCATCTCTATTGTACTGAATCCTCCATCTTCTATTGATCCGATCGTGGACTGCGAGTCTAGCCCCGAGCCCGCCTGTATCTCCTTAAACATGGCCATGACTTGTATCATAGTTGGTCGCTTCCAAGCCCGATCATCCAAACACGCAACCGCGACTTTTAAATGCTGTAAAAGCTCGATCTCTAGTGCTGGATCTTCTTTCATAAGCTCGGGATCGAACACGTCGCTAATCCGTAGTTTCGCATGCTGTTTCACCCATCCAACAAGGTTATTGTCTCCAAAATCCGGCGAATCGGTCGGGCGTTTACCCGTAAGTAGCTCGAGTAAGACCACGCCATAACTATAAACGTCTCCTTTTGTTGAACACCTGAAACTCTGGTAATACTCAGGAGGAACGTAACCGGGAGTGCCGGCTAATGTACTGACGCTCAAATGCGTGTCCATTGCGCTCATAAGCCGGGCCATGCCGAAATCAGAAACCCGAGCTTCCAAGTTTTCGTCGAGCAACACATTGCTCGACTTCATGTCTCTGTGGATGATATGCGGAATGCAGTTGTGGTGAAGAAAGGCCAGCCCTCTAGCCGATCCAATCGCGATTTTCCGTCGCATGGACCAGTTTAGTTTCACGCCAGCTTTCTTCGGGTCGTGCAACACATCTTCCAAGCTCCCGTACTTCATGAACTCGTACACAAGAAGCCGCTCTTCTCCGACTTTGCAGTATCCGAGAAGCGGAACAAGGTTTCGGTGTTTGATCTTCCCAATCGTTTCCATCTCCGCCGTGAACTCTCTATCTCCTTGGCCACTGACGTGGATCAGTTTCTTGATAGCCACAGCACTTCCATCTTTCAAAATCGCTTTGTAGACATCTCCGAACCCACCGGATCCAATCATACTATCGTTGTGGAATCCATTTGTGGCCTCAAGAAGATCCGCAAAAGTGAGTTTCCTCAACGGCTTCTCGAAAGCTGCAAGATTGATACTCAGGGCTTCTTTTGCACCGGTCAGCTTCCAATTCGTGTTGTTAGCAGTTCTGTCGCCTGAGTTTCCATGCCCTTCCGCATACATCTCCAGTGCTGCCTCTTTCTTTCTCCGTCTCTTCCTCATCTCTCTACCAACAAGGATCAGCCCAAATATGCATACAAAGGAGAAGAGCAATCCCATCGCCACGCTACCCGCAAGAGACGCCGGTTTCCTTCCGTGAGATCCCGAACGGTGAGCATTCCTGTCCGGGTTTGCAGGTCCACACCGAGGAAGCGGATAACCACAGAGACCTGAATTGTTCAAGAACTTAGCCGGAGGAAAAGTCTCGAACTGACCCATCTCAGGAATCGGACCGGATAGCAAATTGTTCGACAAATCGATTTCCGTAAGCATAGTAAGCGCAGACATCGCCGGAGGGATCCTCCCGTCGAGCTTATTGCTCGAAAGATCGAGAATGTTTAACCCTCTCATATCACCGACCTCGTCGGGGATCGAACCAGAGAGAAAGTTATGACCCAAATTGAGGATAAACAGATACGTTGTCATCGACCCAATCTCCTTGGGTATGTTTCCAGACAACATGTTATAAGACATGTCGAGGAACATCATCGAGCCGTTGTTATTAAACGTCGGCGACGTATGACCTCCATAGACCCTGGTGAAATTACATGGGTTCCTCTTGGAAACCCGGTTAAGTAGCTCCGGTCTGATTCCTTGAAATTCGAGCAAGTTACCAGCTCCGTGGCACTGTTTCTTCATACCATCGTTTTTTATGTAAACGTACCTTTTACCGGCGATGAAATTCGCAGCGATTTTCCCGGATTGCTTGAACATTTCCGCCGGAATCGTTCCGTTTAAGAAATTGGTGTTGAGATCGAGCCAGATTAGGCTTCTGCAGTCGCCGAGCTCAGCCGGAATGCTTCCGTAGAAAGAATTGTTGCTTAGCTTGAGGATGGCAAGATTCTCTAACCGTCCGATCCACCTGGGAATTTGGCCGGTTAACCGGTTATTCGACAGAGAAATCCAGTTCAGATTGGTACAGTTGCTTAAACCAGAAGGGATTTCACCGGTTAGGTCGTTGAAGTCCAGAATCAGAGTCTCTAAGCTCTTGACATACATCAGCTCTTGAGGGATCTCTCCTTCAAGCATATTCAGCCATAGCTTCAGATCCCGAAGCTTCGATAGAGAGCCTAAGCTCGACGGGATTGTGCCGGAGAGGTAATTGAAGCTCAGGTGAAGCGAAATGAGCTCCGAACAGTTGCTTAAAGTCGGCGGAATCTTCCCGGTGAAGCCGTTGTTCTGAAGGTAAAGCTCCTGGAGAGTGTTTTTAGGGTTTCCGCAGAGATTTGAGAGAATATGACCGGAAAATTTGTTGGAGCTGAGATCTAGCGTTAGCAGCGAAGCGGAGAGATTCGTCAGAGACTCAGGTAGTTCGCCGGAAAAGTCGTTGAAAGACAGATCGAGTACCTTGAGTCCCCTCATCTTCAGTAACGTATCCATCGGTAACTCGCCGGAGAAGTTGTTACTCGACAACACGAGTGACTCCAGAAGGGAACAAGTGCCGAAGAAAGGAGGAACCGTACCGTAAAAGTGGTTTCCGGAGAGATCGAGTCCAGTGAGTGTATCACACGCGCCGGAGAGAAGCTCGGGGATCTCGCCGGTGAATTTGTTCTCGGCGAGAGAGAGGTACTGGAGACTTTTGAGCGGCAGTGAAGGGATGAGTCCGGCGAATTGGTTGCCGGAGATGTTCAACGACTTGAGCTGTGTGCAAGAGGATATAGCACGGGAGAAATCGCCGGATAATTTGTTCCCAGAGATGTCGAGATGTTGCAGAGCCGAACAATCTCCGAGAGATGGAATCCCAGTGGAGAAATTGTTGGAAGAAACATCGAGAAACTCGAGATTCGCGCAACGGGAAACATCCACGTCTCCACTGATTTTGTTTCCGCTAATCGCCAAATGCTTCAACTCTCCACAGCCATCGGAGAGAACCCAACCGACGACGTTAGAACCGGAGAGCGAATTCGAGGAGAGATCCAGAACTTCCAAGTTACTAAGCTTCAACCTGCCTGAAATTCTCCCGGGAAAGTCGAGGGTATTCGAGGAGACGTTAAGAAATTTCAGTCCGACGCAAGAACCAAGGCTCGACAAAGTCGATACAGGACCCGAAATAGAGTTCCTCGATAGATCCAAGCTGGTGAGAGAGGCAGAGCACTTGAAACCAGAAATGGAGCCATTGATGTAAGAGCCTGAGAGAAACAGAGACTCTAATCCGGCGAGTGACATGAGAGAGGAAGCCACGGCACTGAATCCGACGTTGAGAGGCTTGGAACTGAGATCAATCGAAGAAACCTTGTCGTCTCTACAAGTCACGCCATCGAAGGTACACGGGTTTCTGTTGGGAGACCAGTCTGGGAGAAGATTTTTGTCAGGAAGAACGTTTTTAAAGCTTATAAGCTGATGGATTTCTCTGTACAAAGACTGAGATGGTGAAGCTTGAAGGGAAAGAGAGAAGAAAAAGAAGAAGAAGAGAGTCGTTTCAGCTAGAAAGAAGCTTGAAAAAGTCTTCATTCTCGCAGTTTTTGAGAGAGAGATGTGGAAGCAGAGAAGATGAAAGGGGGAATCTAGGGTTTTGGTTCCACCATTAGAGAGGAAGTGGAAGCTCTAGAGAGAGATTTGAGAAAAGGCGAAGAGAGAGAAGAGAGTCAAAAGACAGAAGAAGGAAGATGGAAGAAGGTATTTATCAAATGGTGAAGGGAAGAGTGGTCACAGCTGTGCACTCACATGCCATGTTACCTCTTCTTCTGATTATCTATATTATTAAAAATAATATTGATTTCAATTTCGATAACAGATACAAACAAATAATACTACTTTTAATTATTGTACGTGTTAAAAAAACACTAATTAATGCAAGAGGATACAACAAAATTAATATAATAATGGCATCACAAAATCCTTAATCACAAAGTTTTTTTTGTAAATTAAGTTAAAGAAATGAGGTATTTGTCTGTACATGAGAGGTGTTTAATTAACGTGAGATTAGGGAATGGGATCAAGTCATTCACAAGCTTTATCCTATTTACCTTTTTTTTTTTAATATCATCTTCTTAGACTTCATTCAATTATTCGTATATATTCTACCTCAACCACCTATCTTTCTCAATTACAATTTGAGTACAAGTCTAATCTGATTTTTGGTTTTCAAGCTGTTTTATTCGTTCTATTTTCATACGGTTTTTGTTTGAGTTCGATTTACAATTTTCATATGCCAATTTCTTATGACAATTCATGTCTTTTTGGTCCGACTTGTTTGAATCTTGATTGGAAATTTATTGTCGTATGTAGTTCAAAAAAAAAACTTATTGTCGTATGCACTCATTATCCCTCAATATGCAAACTTTTTTTTTATTCCGATATAAGGTGCCAATTGCCAGCAACTAACTAATTCCACATTTATGGACTAATGGTGAAATATTTCAGTATATCATAAGAATTTTTCTGGTAACGATATCATAAGAATTTAAATTCTTATTATTGATATTCATATACAACAAATTTTTGAGGCATTGAATGTGACTGTTAGAAAAAGTTAAAATTTACTTTTAATGTTAAGGTGATTATATTAATAGTTTTTACATGAATTTCACACCAACCACAAACATTCACATTAACACTCGTCTTTTGTTCACTCGCACTTGTGTCTCAGAAAGAAAAAAAAAAAGGTGAAGGAGAGATTGTCTCTCTAGCTTTTTACGAAAGAGAAAGAAAAAACGAGCGTACGTGTGAGCGACGATTGGGACATGAGTGTCACAATTAATGGCAGATTCCATTTCCTTTTTTAAAATTATTAATTTAGGTACTCCAATGGTATTAATTTTTGCTAATTCTTCTCTCTCACTAGTTAATCTCTCTTCCTTTTACTATTAGACCGCTTTCCTTTTCTCTGGCACTTACATAGTTACATAGACGGATTAGACCAAACTTTACTTAAGCCTTTTCTATTATTTTGTTTTCTCTTTCGTAATAGTGTACAAAAGTAACAAAACCCTACAGTCAGCTGTGTTTGGTGAATACATGTATATATAACGAATAAGACATTCTTTCTAGCCTATAAAACCACTCGGGTATATCATTTCGTAGTTGTTTGTTGTTGTTGTTGTGAAATCGTCAATTTGAGATAATAAGAACTTGAGCCGTAAACATAGAGTAATTTCGAGATATGTTTCTGTCAGTTTAGTTTTCAACCACTCTGATAACACTTGAAAAAAAAAAGTACAGAGAATGATAAATTTAAAAGTTCGTCATTTTCTATGTTAAATGTAACTCTTTTTTGGAAGGTTTATATAAGCAAGGTAAGAAAACAGACTTTATGTAATAATACTAAATTGGTACAAGTTACTTTTTTGTAAAAAAAAAATGAAAAGAAAAGTATGTTTAGTGATGTATTTGTTCCGTATATATCTCATCTCTAATAGAACCTTGTATTCTATAATGTCATCATATTAAGCAAAAGGCCAAGAAAGCAATGATTCTAACTTCCAAAAGGGACGAAACTGTCCTCCCCACACTGATTAAGCGTTCGTGTGACAAAACAACCACACTCTCTATTAGCGCGTTAGGCACACGCTTGAACGAAAACACGGCGTCGTTTCGTGCATCGATCTACTCTATGGCGTGTATTACACGCGCTTATGTGGCTTATGTCTATCTAAAGTGTGACTAACACAGACGTTCGTAAATGTTTGCAGTGTAGTACACTGTACGAGATGGACCCCAACGGTCTGAAACCAATCCCAGCCATTGATATAATATCAACGGTGACGATTTAACCTGGTAACTAAATGCTGCGTTTCTTTCTTCTTCGGTAAATCTATTGTGGGAAACCGTATCTGTATCTAACAGTAAATCTAGTGACGAAAGTGCTCTTCTTAAATCTCAAATACGAAATTGCCCTTGTATTATTGCTGGCAATCTGTGGGACCTAAATGAGGGTATACAAGTCATTGCAACTGCTCTTCAGGAGTTATTTACCACAAAACAAAATATTTATTTATAGTAAACATATCGACGATTAAACGACTTAAAACACTAGCGAAATTACGGCTTTACTGCGATTTCACCATATTACCATTTTTCAATCGAAGCCACTGATTAGACGATTAAACGTTTAAACACACAGAAATAGGGCTGGAACGGAGCCGGATATCCGGACTTTTCAAAGTATCCGGATCCAGCTCCGAATTTAACGGATAATCAATTTTATTATCCGAATCCGGATCCGAAAACTCCAGATATCCAGAGACCGAATATCCGGTTTGAATCGAAGATTTACGGATATCTGATCGGATATCCGGTTTCGTTGATTTAAAAAAAACTTTAATTTTTAAAATTATAATGAGATAATATATATAATTAAAATGTATCATTATAGCAAAAATTACAAAAATTTAAAAGCATTCAAGTAGCATTCAAATAACACAAAGTTTAAAAATTTACATAGGAAAAGAGAAAATAGTAATAGAGAAGTTAATTTATCTTCATATCCTTGTGTTATCTATTTTCATGGTCTTCTCTCACAATCTGAAATAGAAAATTATCATGCAATATAAATTTCAATCATGTGTAAAAGAGTTAAACCAAAAAAAATTTTCAAACATAATTAAAACAAAAAATTAAATGCATATCCAAAGATTTCAAAATTTTCAAAATCTTAATAAACGGATAACGGATAACGGATATCCGAGTTTAAAATTTTCTATTATCCGAATTCGTATCCGAAATAACCGAATACTTAATTTCATTATCCAAATTCGGATCCGAACTACACGAATATCCGGTTTTTACGGATCGGATAGGATCGGATACCGGATCGGATAGCGGATACCGGATAATAATTCCAGTCCTACACAGAAACATACATATGGGACCCACTTGACGATAATCTCCTAATGGGGCTCTATTTTGATGGGCTTCATCTCATATTTATAAGATGGGTGGATTTCTTTCATAATCTTGTTGTTATATATTAGATTTTTGAAAAAGGGAGGATTGCATAACCTTGTAAAAACAATTACTTAAAATTGGCACTCAAGGAAATAATATTGGAACAATTATCATATCATTCGTGATAGATTATCAGTATCGTGTGCCCCACCAGAGCTGTGAAACTACACGTGCTCATGTCCAGGTTTGTGACGTGGCTAAATTTCACACGTTGATATGTCGTCTTTTGACCATCACCCTCTTCCAGCTTCATGTTTAACAATATTTTCTTCGTTATGAGACAGATTTCTTTTCTTCTTTTTTTTTTTCGTTAAACAAGATAACTTACGAGGCAGATTCTCATTAACTTTTTTTGTCGGATAGTTTAAAAATAAAATTTTATAGGGAAATTTAATTAAATATTTGTCCGAGAAGCAATCGGAATTCGTAAGTGCTTTTAAGCTAGATTAGTTATTTCTTCTTACGGATGCATAGATGGCATGCAATAGTAAATTAAGTATAATGTTTGTCTTCTAATTTGAAAGCCAGCTTTATTGAGTACTTTCGATGGTTTCCAGATACTCCTGAAACGCGTGACAACACGAAACATCGCATATTTGTTTGTTCGGAGTTATTGAACATTTTCAGTTTAGATATCTTTTAATTTTGGACTTTCGTTTTTGTTTCTTTGAATAAGGTTTTATCGTTTGTGCGAATTTTATATGTTTGTTTATTTAAAAAGTCATATATTTTCTATGATTTTTGAGATCTTCAGTAAGACAGTAACAAATTGAAATTATATACTATTAAAAATGATGACTTCTTGGTATATCTTATGATTACCTATTGAAATCTTCAGTAACAAATTGAAATTATAATGTATTTTATTATCATGTATTGTATATCATTTCTATTTTATATCTAGTTATATATAGTGATATATCGTAATAGTTACAAACGATAACCACACCTTTTCAGTTGCTATAATCTGAATAATTCGAACTTTAATTTCATGACTTTGTGTAAGAACTTATAAAACCTCGACTAAGGGCTAGACAATAAATAGTATTAATTTTATTACGGGGTATATTAAGTTGCTGAACCCAAATTAATCCATGAAACATGTGGAAATTTGAGTATTACTGTTATTTATGACTTTTATAATGGCTTAAAGAGAATTATGACGACCTTTGTCGCCAATAGAAATGGTTTAAAGATAATTTATTTACCCATTTGTACAAATTATCGGGGCATACGTTTTTTAAACGTTTTTTTCTTACTTACTGAATCACAAAATAAACTAGTTATCTTCCTAAGGTGGTTGATTGTAAAATCCATAAGATTTTCAGTTATCATGTATTATATGATTTCCTTTCCCTTTACATTACAAAATATCTTCCGAACAAAAAAAAACTAAAAGTTAAATACGAATAGATGTGTGTGATAGCTAATGAGTGGTGGTTGATTAGATAACAACGATTGTGAGAAAATTATGAGATGATTCAGTGGAAGTGGGAGTTAAGCGGGTGGCTTTATGCAGACATCTCTCTACTTTCTACCCCTACCTCGACCTTTATTTTTTTTCTTTATACAAAGATATTAGTTGAGTTATGGACTATTGACTACTAATATAAGATAAATGCAAGGTACAAGTATGATTTTTATGAATAGATGATAATACCTGGAAAGCAACTTTGTGAATCTTTAAAATAGGGTAAAATATGACATACCATGATTTTTTTGTTCATATTATAAATAATTTTAATTAAATTTTATTTACCCTTTCACATGTTCACCAATTGAAATAATCTCTCAGAACATTATATTGTGATATAATCTATTGTTTTTTGGGTTTTGATGTTTAGTTTTAGATGCGTGAAGTTTAATAGTATTTGAAAATTAAAGAAGTTTAATAATATTAGTTTAATAAAGTGTACGAATATTTGAAAGTTGAAATTTGAGAAATCAAATATGTTCCATTTGTTTTACTATATATGTTTTTTAATACAAATGGCCAAACACAGTAACAATCATTCAGTTTTTACATTATAACAAAATTTAATTCATAAAAAACCGGGAAAATATTTGATATAAAACTATGATGTATTATTAAATAAAATAAGTTGACACGAATAGTTCGTGAGACTAAGTTGGTAAACCATATAATAACATAAAACCAACAAAAATCATAACATAATATGTACATCTCGATAATATATATGCGTAATGATGGTAAACAATAATAGCGTTTCTTCTTCTTCCTAAAGTGCAATCTCAATACATCGTATGGAGATGTATTTGGACCGAATTATAAAATTATTGCTCAATCATTGTAATGAAAATCGCCGTACAAGAACACATTACAAATACTTGAACTGTCTTTCGTAATATGATTTAAGAATGAAAATAACATCATAACCTTTTGAGCGGCAATCGTAATCTAAATACCTGGCGTAGTAACAAAATCATAATTAAGTATAACACATTTTGTTAATTTAAATCATAAACTAACAAAATATACAGTTACCCTTTATATATTTTTAAATATATTTTAGATAATATTTATGTATTTTACTTGACCCCATGAAGGTCCACGTTGTAGGTCTAACAAGGTAGCGATGCATTAAACGAACTATATAGCAGTCGACGTATGAAAATTAACATATTAATTCAATCATTTTTTCTATCCAATCTGCTGGATATATCGTTTGGCTATTCTATTAAATATAAGAAAAAATCAAAATTATTTATACTTTTTGTTAAAAATGAATACTTGCTTGCTGTACTTGGAAAAATTGAAAGTTTTTTTGGTCAATGAGTGTCCTTTCAAATTAATTAATTTGCGAGCTGTTTCCAGCAAAAACATCTATCTAACAACTAATTGTTAGGCCAGTTTAGAAATTTGTATGGAATTTATTCATATTAGGATCCCAAACCCTCATACCTTATACAATCAACATGTTCTTCAGGTTATCGAATAATACATCCATAGACATATATATTTTAAACTAATTTTGTGCCGGTATATCTCAACTTCAAGTAACATGTATTATATTTGTTGTTGTTGTTGTTGTTGTTAAAGATCATATATGATATATATACACAAGTAATGCTAGCTCAATACAGGGTTGACTTTTGTTTTATGTGTGTGTGTGTGTTTTATATAAAAAATTGTTATTTTCATATTTAAAACCTCAGAAGACGAATAGATAATATTTTTAGGTTTTGATTGAAAATAAAATGTTTTAGTATTAGTAGATGCAATTACACATATCTGCCTTTATCGGGTGAACTTATACCTACTGTATTTTGTTTATTAATTTAGAAACCTGAGTTTG
This sequence comes from Eutrema salsugineum, assembly GCF_000478725.1. Lineage (NCBI taxonomy): Eukaryota > Viridiplantae > Streptophyta > Magnoliopsida > Brassicales > Brassicaceae > Eutrema > Eutrema salsugineum. The sequence continues at coordinate 462,730 of NW_006256909.1, read as the reverse complement.
TCTCTACAAATAAAGAAAACGGGAAAATTCGTGTGGGCTTCCGTCCAATAACGGGAATTTTTATTTTCCCCCTAAAGAAAAGAAAAATGTGTCACACATTCTGTCCTCCAAACAATCAAACGTCAAGTAACAGACGCACGTGCGAGGAGAAATCCCGTTTTAGCACTACACGCACACGTAAGCAGACTTTCCCGTTTCGGTTATCTCCACACGCAACGACCTGTTAAACTGAGCTTTACACGTGTGCAACCCCCTTCCCCTTTATTTTCCCTTCGCTCTTTGTTGTTGAAAATTTAAAGAGACGTCAAAAGAAAAATCAATAATTAAAAACCATATAACGCGGCGATTATCGGGGTGAGTCCATGTGCTTGATATAGTAGAATACTTATCCTGGAAAAACTCTGTATTCATGCATATGGTTAATGACATTTTAAATAAGATTACGTAAACACCATAAAAATGATATCTCGAACAATAAATGCTGAAGATAGCATTCAAGGAACCATTATATAATTCTGTTCATTTTGAATGCAGATATTTCTTTTAGTATGAAAACTCATGGACCCAAGAATAAATATTCACGTTACGAAAGGAAAACATACAAAAGTGGATGTTGCAGGTGACAATAATAAATAGTAAGAGGACAAAAATTAACATAAAATAAAAATCGAGATTTTATTATCAGTCGTATGGATGATGTTTCTTTTGGGAGAATTAGGCAAAAAAAAAAAAAAAAAAGCAAAATGCAAAGGCCAAAAAAGGATTAACCAAAAATGCAGAAAACAAAAAGCTTCTGTAAGAAAATAAAATTATAGTTCTGGAAATTAAATAATTAAAATCCCCTTGTTTATAAAGATCCCATTTGATACTTTCTACCTGTTTTGTATCTGAGTTTCTTGTTTTTGTTTCTATGTCAATGCAATTACTTGGTTCTTTTAGACCTTTTCATCAGACTCGGTCGTTTCAGACAAACCGTTGAGTTTCTGCGCCTTGGTTATGGGAATAGAGGAGCTTCGACGCTCTTTACCGCCCGGTTTAGAAGATGCATTACCGTACCAGATCATACCAAGGATCGCAATGAGCATTCCAAGTACTACTTGTAGATTTAAACCTTCCTTACCAAAGAAAGTGAATCCCAAAACCAAAACCAGAATTGTCTTCATGTGACCAAGTACTTGGAAAGAAACCGCCGTGAATCTTCCGATACATATGAATTGGCTGAGATTGGTCCCGACCGCGATACTGCACGAGAGAATTAAGAAGAACTGCCCCCCAAAAAAAAATTGGGTTAAACAGAGCTCAAGAAAAGACAAATCTAACAGAGTATGACGACGATCAAGAGTCTAATTGGTTCAACTCGGTTTTGAATTTAAAGTGGAGCAAATGCATCATTAGAATCATAGAAGATTTTAACAAAGAAAGAGAGGAGAAACTTTACCAGTGATATAAATGAAAAGTTGAATGCATCCACTCTTTGGTTAGTCAACCAGTAGTCTAGAAATGGTCCGACCAACAACAACGATGCAGCTTGTACTGGAGCGGTATGCGCCAGTAAGTTGAAAGAACCGAGCGAATATTTCCGTTGCAGATAATGTACATACTGTAAAATATAGTAGTCAACTGTTAGAAATCACATTTCTATTTTTGGTTTACAAGCAAAAGTGAATGTGTGGATCCGGATCAGAATAACACGGGATGATGAATTTGGACCAAGATCTGTTCCAAATTTGACAATATATAGATAAAAAGTCAGGCGTAGGATACAATATAAGATACTTACGTATTGCTGAAGCGCGGTGCTCCAGACAGCAATGGCGGCAGCGAGAAATCCGTTGAGATTGACACTAACATCGGTCACAGTACAGACGGCAACACCAGCAAGAACTAGCAAAATGCTAAGCTTCGTATCTCTTGAATACCTGACATTGTCAAGAACAACTTCAAGCAGACAAGATACTGGGATCATACTCAGCTTCGCAATCTGCAGTTTCAACACACTCGTTTCAAGATCTCCCCAAGAATTCAACGAAGATTAAAAGAAGAAAAGAAAAGGGACTGACCTGGTAGAATCCGACAGAATTCCACATGAGGCTGACGTTCATCCCAACGATTGAGAAGTTTGCGAACAAAACGAATTTGAGGAGATCGGGCCAGGGAAGCTGAGATGGTTGGATATAACCAAGCCATGTCAAGAATGTTGTCAACAATGTGGTTGTTCCGAAATGCAAACCGGTTAGCGTCGTAGCTGTGTCAGATTTAGATGTTAAATCAAGTGTTCAAACCCGTTGACTATTTTTCAAGAGGGAATATCATCTAAACATAATTAAGAGTAAGTTTGATTACGAGACTCACCGAAACTAAAGCCATAAGTAGCCATTAAGGCCTTGTTAACGAGTATGATTCCAACGGAAGTAACAACATTGAATAGCCATGATGCAATGTCTAAAGCCGCTTTTTGATCCGTCTTGCTTGTTGCCATCATTTCTTTTTTTTTTTTCCTTCAACGGATCAAACCAGATCTCTGCAGATTTCAAAATTCTCAAATTACTATCGAGGAGCCAAACACCAAATAAAGAGAGTGGAAATCACAGTAGATCTTATGATCAATCCTCGGCAATCTGAAAACCCAACTATATTAGCTGTTTCTACATTCGATTTTCACAAATCCACGATCTAAAATGCTTTAGATCCAGAGAAAACCGAGACATCGAAGGACTTTCCGTTATTCCAAAACTCTAAGCTCCAGCTATAAAAACTCGAATCAGATCCAATACTCATACGACCTCAGACAAAGGACTAACCATTTCTAGCGAATTCTAACCGTAAACAAACAAAATCAGAAGAAAAAGAAAAAACCATTTAAAAAAAAAACAGTTTCCGAAGTAAAACCAAATCTTCACGAGAGAAACATAAATTGTGTACCAGATAACAGAGAGAAACGAGCCTTCGAAGACGACCAACACCACGGCGGTTGCCGTTACTGCCGAGTCGGCGTCTAACGGCGGCGCGTAGGCGGAAGAAGACGATGAAGTCAAATAAGGGCTAAATCAACATGAAATGAGAGAGAGAGAGGAACTGTGGAAATTCGAGTGATATTATTATTTTCTCTCTTCCGTTATTTTATTTTCTTTCCTTTTTGTTTTCGTTTTTTCTTTCTTTCTTTCAGTTATGTACTTCCCCCTCAGAGTTTCCATCCTGCCATTTATGAGAGAGGACAGCCAGAGGAATCTTTTTATTTCCCTCACTTTCTTTTAAGATATATATAAATTTAAATTTATTTAGCAAATTATATAAACTAACAAATATGATTAAATTATTCTATTTTAGAGTGAAAATAAATTTGGTTAAAGAAAGATTTCCTTTAAATTATAGTTTTTTTTTTTAAATGAGGACGTCAGGTTAGAGATGATCTTATCAATGACGTTCTTATTATCTTTTTTTTTCTTTCGCCTCAATTGATTTCTCAATATTGATTAAATATTACACTTCGGAGGGGTAGTGTGAGGCACAACGCAGAACTAAAACTGGATCAAGCGGAGGAATAAATTAAGCTGTAATTTGAATTCCTTTGTTTTTTTGTGCTAAACAATTCCTTTCTTTATTAAATTAATGTGCCTTATTAATGTGGATCTAACCCCTATTTCGTGGTTTGGCTTATTAATGTGGATCTAACCCCTATGTTTCGTGGCTATTCAACACCCGTGGAATATTTGTTAGAAAACTAGAGCTCCATAACGTCTTTCAATGTTAAGGAGTAAATGTTTGTGTAAAAGAAATACATCTTTCAAATTTTCAATGTTAAGAGTAATAGTATATGTCTAGAAGTCTTTTTTTTTATAGTAAATTACTTTTCTGCTTGTAAAATTTATTAGAAATATTTTTATCGACAAACATTTGCTGGTTCATATTTCTCGCGAAGGAAGTTGTAATAAAACCTTAAATACTAGAAAACAAAAAACAATTGTTATTTGTCATCATACGAACATTATTGTGTTCAGAAAAATGATAAATAATAAAAAAATAAAAATAAGTTGGAAAATGGTAGTGTAGAGAAATGGAAAGGAGAAGTGTAGAACTAAAAAGGCGTGACCAATTTTCTAATCGACAAAAGGACAAAGAGGGGGACAAACGAAAAATAAAGACAGAGGTTCCGTTTGGTTAAAGATCCAAAAAGACTACTTTTCTTGTGAGTTTCTTCTATATTTTTATTTTATTATTATGTTTTCTAGGTCCGTTAAGGATCTCAGTCTTATTGTCGTTACTCGATGATTTTCATGTGACTGTTTTCATGGTAAGTTTCAGTTATATATATCAGGCGATATTATCATAGATTCATAATACAAGTTTTATATAACTTTACTGGGATAGTATTAAAATACATGTTTCATATCAAAGTTAACAATTTTTTACACATGCTACTACATCATATATCAATTTTAATAACATAAAATAGAGCGGATTAGATGGTGAAACTAATGAAGTCTGCTAGATCACAAATTTACTCTTTTAAATAGACGACACAAATTTATTAGTTCACTTTATAATATACTCATGTAAAAGGTTAATAAACTTAAAACTCAATTTATTCGGCAATACGACATACTGACTCAACATCGTATCAACTTTGTAAAACAATCAACATCATCGCCTCATTTGAGATAATGCATTTTCACCAACAAAGGTTCTTTTTAAATGACATGGTTAGTTAGCTACATTTTTTTTCATTGTAACTATGTTAATTTTTTGAAGTATCATTTTTGTTGAAAATAATTTTTAATATTTATCAAAAATTAAGATCTATTTTTTTATAACGTTTTGATCGATTAATGAATTTAGTACTTAATTTTTATTAAAACTGTTATTGTATTTTATACAGTCCTGTCTATGTTTTCTTAAAACAAATGTTAACTTATTCCTACAAATTCTGTCAAAATGATTGTCATATATCAGAGGCTCTTGAGCTTCTGTCCTGTCCATTTACTTTTTTTTTTCCAGACTGAATTTGACATACTGTTAGACTATGATTGGTCGGCAAAAGACACTATGATGGGATTGAAATCTTAAATTGAATTTGCAACTAAGTGTATTTTATTCATATTGCATAAATCGTTTTTAGGGAACTTTCATATAAAATAGATCGTATATCAACAAAAAACAAAAGCCATAGTATGAATATGTTTTTATTTTTGAAAATGACGTCGAATTGACATTGACAATCAATTTGACGGAGAAGGCAGAAAAGAGTATAATTTACGGCTTAGCAATATCTTCCTTTTTTTTTTCAATTTTTTTGTTTGACCCTTTATTTCCCTTCTTAGTACGTCAAAGTGTCAAGCAGCTTTTGATGTGCCAAGAAAAATGTAGTATTTTATTTATTAATCATAATTTTGAAAATCGTTTAGAAGCTAGCAGTCTACTTTAAATTTTGCAGTATAAGAAGATGCAAGCAAGTATTTTGTTAGAAAATGCTGCTATGGATAACCAAGTTTCGGTTTGATACTACCAAAGTAACAGGGTTATCAAATCTGATGTTTTTTAGAATTGTATTCAAATCTTGATATGTTTGAAGCAGCTAAGTAGTCAAATAAAATAAATATTCTTAATCGGTTTTGACTAACTTAGCTTTTATAAGATTATATCCTACTGATTTGTGCATTTTGGTCCACTATTACCATCCCACAGTTTAGCTTTCGGAGAAAATGATTTAAAAATTTTATTTTTAAAATATCATCAAGACAGCAAGACTTAGAGTGCTAAGACAAAAAAGTAATGGTCTTAGATATAACTAATGGGCCACGCGTTTAAGCCCACATACAAACCAACCGCAGCTGAATGTCGGTATTACCCCTGAGAAAAAGTTTCGAAAAACGACGGTAGCTATATGGAAAAGCCAATGGAGGGAGACATTTATTTCCTTAACAATTTCATCCAAAATATTCCCGCCTTACTATTTTTCACACTCTGCTCCTGGAGATTTTCGTCCGATTCGTCGATCTCCTCTCGAAATATTTTCATCTGGTAGATCCGTGTAAGCCTTTCTCTCGCGTTTCAGAGTCGATAACAGACGAGGTTAGTGGTTCTTAATGGTGCTAATTCGCGATGCTTGCTTATTTAGACTTTTCTCCACCGATCGTTTATCTGTTGTCTGATTGGAGATGTCACCGTAAGATTTTGCTATGGATTGTAAATCTAATAGTGATTTCTGGTCCCGATTTGAATTCAATCCTGTCTGATTGATTTTTCATGTTAATGATTTGATTTTCGTTCGGTTGGATCATCGAGGTTTGGAAGGTTGTTTTGATTTCTAGGGTTCCGATAAGTATGAGTCGGAGGTTTTGTTTTTGAATCTTCATAAATTCTTCTGAAGAACTTAGTTGTTTGATTATAGGTGTGTTCGTTTATCTCAAATTCGTATATAATTATCTCTGAGTTTCGTTTGGTAGTGGATAAGTCGCGATTTGAAACGTGTTTGAACTTTCTAGGTTTGGATCCTGGATAATCGGAGGTTTTGTTTCAAATTTCTACCGAGTGTTTTGAACGACATAAAATTTTGGCTGTAAATATGTGTTGCTTAACAAATCTGAATCGATATGTCTGCTTATTTTAACATGTTACTTAGTTTCGTTCGGTTGTGGAAGAATATAGATCTGAGAGGCATTTGGATTTCTAGGGTTTGAATCTATATAATCGGAGGTTTTGTTACGCATCCCTGTTAAATAGTATGGAGAACAAGAAGATTTGACTATTGAGTTTTGTTACCGATTTTTTTTTTTTTTTTTTCTTTTCAGAATGGCTAGAAAGAGGACTGAAACTGCAACGGAGTCCTCAAAGGAGATCAAAACGAGAGGAAAATTCACCAGAGCCAACAAGTGTATGAAAACAACTACTAAGAAATTCCATGAATCTGGTAAAAGCTTATCGAATCATTTAAAATTATTCTCACTTGATCTCAACTATTTATAAAGGATTTGTTGTCAACAATCAGTCAGCTGTCTACAAAGGATTTGTTGTCACTAATCAGATACAAAATCGTTTTATGTTCTTATAAAGTATTTGTTGGCATTGTAAATTGGACTTTTTTTTGGTCATAATTTAGGAAAACATAGTAATAGAAGAGAGGAGAAGTCCCCTTCTAAGTGTTCAGAAGAGTCTCCATCTGCTCAAGTACGAAGGTCGATAAGTACCAAAGACGGAGCTCAAGAAGTACCTGTCCTCGGTCTCCATTTAGGCAAAGAGGTTCGACTTTCTGGAAAAATGAAGTTGCAGCTTTTTCCTTTGGATGCTCATACCCGTGAAGGATTAGAAAAGGTAAAGCCTAAGATCTGACCTTAAGACATAGTATACATTCTGGTGAATATTTTTCAGCTTGTTTATTTTTGCTACTTTGTAAGGGCGGCTTTCACCCATATTTGGAACTCACTCTTAGCTCACGGAAGAAGGTTTCTTCAGTGCTTCAACACATTCACACTAAGTGGGGCAGCTCAGAGATTGCTCGGGGAGATCCCATGTTGTACCCTTATGATAAATTGGTACTCGCTTCTGGTCATAAATGGACAGCTAACAGCAACATCACTATAAGCGATGTCTATGTGGCTGTTGGAGCTCCATCCCTTTTCCGCTTAAGGTTTGCATCTATATTTACTTTTCATAGCAACTTTCTAAGCATATTCACGTCTTATGAGTCTTTATTTCGTTTAGGTATGGATGGTCCCCTGCGACTTATAATAAAACAGATGAACCGCCATCTCCATCAACTCCGGGTATCACTACTTTTCCAAATGAAGAGCCTCAAAACATCATTTGTAACAAAACAGAGAGTTCCAGTTTTACGGGAAAGCAGACGTTTGGTTTAGGTAACCCATTTACAATGCTGCCCTCTTCAAATCAAGTGACTGACCTGCCTCCCTCTGAAAGCACACCACCTGATGGACAAGTCGAGTCAGCGGTATGTTAGTAAAAAATAGTCTGTTTTTCCTTTTGTTTTGGACTCAGATTTGTACATCACTGTATACTAGGAATCGTGACTAGTTTTGTTTAACCAGGAGAACAAGATAAACGATGGATCTGGCCCAACGATTTTTTCATGGGATGATGGTTTGACAAGCTTAAGTATTGGTGGCTTACTTTCAGAAGTATCTTTGAAGGGAAACTTGGGGAATCGTTCCAAAAATTCAAACGCAGTGAATGCAAACGCGACTCTCTGGGACGACAGTCTTACAAACATAAGCATTGGAGGTCTGTTTTCCGAGGCATCTTTACAAGACAAACGCGGTGTTAACCTCAAACAAGAATCAACCCATAATAATCATAATAATGATCAGCCAAGTGTAAGCATTGGAGGCTTACTCTCTGAAGCATCATCACCAGGAGAGGGGAGGATTAGTGACGGTAACCAAACATGGGAGACAAGGAGAGCTATCTCAAAACAGCCATTACCCTTAATCTCTGATTCATTAGATGCTTTCCTGGTGAACCAAACAGATCAGCCTCGAGCTCCATGTCCTCCCGAGCTCTCACATTCGTCTATACTCGACGCAGAAGACACATGCCATGCATTTTCATTCCGAAAACGTACTACAACCTCACAGAAGGTTCTTGAGCAGGTTAAACCATAAACGTTTCCCATGTTATGCGGTGTTTTAATTTTGTTACTCAGTATGCATTTCTGATTAGTTTTAGAACATGCGACTCGTGATTACGGGGATTTGAATTTTGGCAGGTAACTGAGGAAGCTGAGCAGCAGCAACAGAGAAATGAATCGAAACCTGCAAAAGGGTTGTTTGGTTCTACAGTGTTTAATCAGGACACCAGCCTTGGATTTTCAGGAATCAAGTGGGTAAGTGAGATTTCTGTATATATATGATAGAAACCTCAAATTCTATCTGCACGAGTGAAACTAACAAGCTAATTATATTTACAGTTTGGGTTTCGATTAATTGATATCTGCTTCCTTAAACGCAGGCTGATTCACGGGGACCATTTGATTTTGGTTTATCTTCGTCGTCTCGAAAGTTTACTAATGGAGACAGTGTAAGTTTCGGTGCTGTGTTAAAAGATTTGCCGGAATAGCCTTTACAAGAGAAAAGTCACAGGTACGTCAAATAAATCAATAAATCCCGAAAGATAACAGCTCTAAAAAAATCTGGAACCATTTTTTCAGGTTTCATTTCTAGTAACATTTGTTACATATCATACATATCACACAAACTCATTCTTACAGGAATGTTTGTTTCATAGGACCTGAAGATTAATCAGAATTAAGAGGATAAGGTCGTACTTTCCCTCAAATTGACTTCTCAAAGCAGTGTGATTACATGTTCTTTGACCTGCTTCACCACCATCAGTCTTCAAATCTCTCAGGAAGCAACTCTTTTGCTCTGCAAAATACAGTATGCGAGAGCTTTGTTCATTAAAGGACGCTGAAACTTTAAACTTGCAACAAAAACTTTGTCTATAATACTTCTTACCTGTAAAAACTTCAATCCAGACATGAGTTTCTGTACAACAGATTAGTGATGATTACTGGACTGCTTACCACTCGCTTAGTCAACTGGGTTGCTGTATATAGATTTATTTAAGATACTGAAGTAGGGGGATAGCTGATTTGGTTCGGCATGATTGAAATTAAATGGGATCTGATATACTAAATTACTAATTTATCACCAATTGAAGACCATTGTATCGAAGTGTACTATATTTGATATTAAGTGATTTCTAAAATAAAAACCCAAAAACGAGAATGTTTTTGAAACCTGACACAGGGTCTATGCCATCCACTTTTATGATGTTAGATCATTAAAATCCGTAACACTGATGCTAACTGCGTGGATATGAAAGGACGGTTTCATATGCATGTTACTGTGAAGATATTTTTCACACTTAACAATGCACACGAACTCAAATGTAGTTCAAGAAAGAAAAAAAAAAAAAAATCCAAAGCTGAGGAAGAAAAGAAAAATGTTCAAGAGTACCTGAAATTGGCAAGATGGTCAAGAGTTCTTGTTTAAACCGACGTCAAACTTTCAGCTACCTCAAGGTCCTCAACCTCTGACTAACACTAATGTATTCTTAACATTAATGAGTGATTAAATTTTAAAGTCCTTGATATACACTAAATCTGTTTGAAGGAGGCAAAATTACCTCAGCACGAACGTCGTGTTGAGACATGCAACATATGATTATTAGATTCTTCATCTTCAAAGTATACCATGGATCTTGGCACTTCAAGGAATCAACTCCATCAAGTGCTAAGTTTCCCATTTTCCTTTTCCCCATTTTCAACTTCTTTCCCCCATGGCAAATTTTTGCCTCATTTCCCTTGGACAGAATGGAAGCAAACAATAAGAATTTGTATCATACATTACCACCATCTTAGAATTATTCATTAGACCATGCTCCAAACATAAGCAATAAACAATTCAGTATACTATGAACTACATAATCAAGTGACATTCTATGCGAATCCAAGAATATCCTCATCACGGAAGATAGGTTTTCAGCAATCACATATCAGATAGATTGTTAATCTATTTTCAAAGACGGAGAATATAGGATGAGTACCTTGATAGCATTGTCTGACAGCGAATATTGGAAACTGACTCCATGCATCCAATAGGTTTTCTTATCTGAAAGAAATTGCAACCACTTAGACAGGATACTGCCAATTGGAGTTCATCATTTTGCTTTTAAAAAGTTTTTCTGGTAGAAGCTATTTATTCACCACTGCATTTTGCATACCGTATGAAAACAATTGGCTTAGAGATTTCTAAGATACAGTGCACAGTTACCTATTCCGGATATACAAGTTTGGGTCAAGAGTCCAACCCACAGTCTGCGACCCCAAAATCAGAATCAGTTTAAGTTTCTCTCAAGTTTTCAGACTCGAGTTCAGTAATTTAAGCCATTTTCCTGGTAAGATTTTCCAAAAGAAACGTAGAGAGACAAGTGAATTCGAGTAAACAATTTCACAATTTCAAACAGAATCAAAAGAACCATCAGATCTGAAACTCACGAAGTCAAAAATCAACTCCGTAAATGTTGACTAAAGCGATTCGTCGCAGTCTCGCAAAAGAAAAGCGAATTAGTACAGACACAGTGAAACGAGTACACAAAACTGTAGAAGCGCACCAGGAATACCAACATTTCAGCAGTAGAACACACTACTGGCATCTCGACATTGATTTCATCAAATGAAAGAATTCCATTAAATCCGTCACAAAACGAACCAAACCTAGATATATTGTTCGATAAATTACAGATACGGAAGGTTCAACTAACCAGAAAACTTTTCGTATCAACGAAACCAATGGAACATTTGAAGACGGAGACATCATCGGAGCAAAGGCATCTCAGCGACGATTGAAGATCCCGGTGGTTGCTTTCTGTGATACCGGTCTCCGACATCAGAATCGTATAGATAAACCAAATGCAGATATCAGATCTGGCGATTGCTTCTGCGGTAAGCCAGATCCTCCCGTCGAAGATCAGGATCGAATCGTTCATCAGAGAGACTGAGAGAGAGAAGAGACTTTAAGTTTGAATTTGGGCTGGAGATTATTCTTACGAGCGCGTATATTATTTTGGGGATGCTAAAGGACTGTTTGGATTCACTGACAGCACAATTCGGGAACTAGAGGAGCGTTTGATTGTTTTTATTAAACGAGTGTTTGGCTACAGAGGATTCATAAAACCTTTCACTCCCGGTCATCTTCTACTCAGTCAAGTTCACACAAGAATCAATAATAAACCAATGAATATTCAAACTGTGGTTTTATTTATTTTTCTTTAATAAAGCTTCTCATAGAAGAGCAAGCTAGCTTCAGCACCAAGAACATCACTCTCTGAAACTCCACACACTTGTGAATCAGATATACTAAACCAGTTCAAATCCTCACAACGGTCATCATCACAATTTTCTTCCTCTTCCTCTTGTGATGCAACTCTCACACTTCTATAAACAGTATAATGTCCGCTTCCGGTTCTACCAAAATGTTCCACCACCGTAACAAGTCTATACATGCCGTGGTCTCTTGATGCTTCTGATTGTTGGTACTGTGACGTCATCTGAGTGTTTTCTATGTTAAATCCTATTGACGACGGTGTGAATAACGAGAGGTCCAGGACAAGCGGGAATGCGACATGTCCCTATAGTAATAAACTGAGATTAGAACGGATAATAACTAGAACTCTGGATATGAAATGTAGAGAGGAAAGAGTCTCTACCGATAGTTTGACCGATTCTCCAAACATGTTTAAAGAAGCACGTTGCACTTGAATGCATAGAAGCTGTTGAAAATTTAGCTACAGAAGGTCAAATGGGACTTCTATGAGATGGAAACTTTCGATAAGTAAGTAAATACCTTTGGGAATCGTGCGATGATTAATTGCTTCAATATATGGGAGTAGCTATTTGACCATGGCATTCTTTCAAGATGAAGAGATGCTTTACAGTCGCATTCGTCGTCTCTGCCACAGCTCCTGACCTTTTCGATATCTGTCTGATCAAAACCATTTTAAGTAAAGACGGAGCAGATAAGAGTCGTGAAGCATGTGCAAAAAAGGTTATATAACGATTAAAGATGAGAGTTAGCTACCTGAGCTGCTCTTATCACAGATAAATACTTCAGTGCAGCACCATGCCAGCATCTTTGGCAGAAGTAGTTTTCGACTTTCTCGGCTTCAAGAAACTTCTTCAAACAATTCTCCAAAGTGCACCCCAACATCTAAGAGCATCGCAAGAACCCAAAATGAAATGCTTTTCTGGAGAAGTTTTATATTCACAAAAGTAAAAAAAAACGAAGCAATGAGAGAATGAACCTTCCGTAACGTACAATGTTGGAACTACCACTATGGAGTAAAGGAGAAAGAGGCAAAGTATGAAAGAACTGAAACTCCAACGAAATCTGCAAATGATAACAAGAAAAATATCAATTGAGAAAAGGTATTTAACAAATTTTAAGAGCGGATTTACTGTTGAGATTGAGAAATGTAAAGCCTAATTACCTGAGACGAACAAATTCGACACATCAACGTACTGCCAAGAATCCCATTGAATGGTCCACGTAAATGTTTATGCCATGTCTTGAGCTCCATCAAACCATGGAGGCCTTCACTAGGCGCAACCATTCTCAAGTTACGAGAAAACATTATCTCCGATAGATTACTACTTTTGGTGGGGCGATAACAGACTACAATCTCTTCTTGCAAAGAAGTAATTAGATGAAGCAGGGCTTCTGCTGCATCCTATGTTTCAACAAGATCATTAGCTCGTAGACCACAATGATTTTAACTCAAGTCTGCGTCGGTCTAATTGAAATTGAAATTTAACCTGTTGGCTTGTCAAATTGAAGTTTCTGACATATTGGGTCAATGTCAACATAACTTTACGAGGGCTAGATACAGATGGTCTTCTTCCAACAGTGCAGAGCTCTGTCAGTAACAATTGATCGACAAAAGATTAAGCCTAACTAAGTGTCATTATCACACCATTTTCGACTCAAGATACAGAGACAAATGAGGAAGTTCCTAAGTTTACCTTGTAATAAAGTAGACAAAGCAAAAGTAAGGGGAAGATGTTCATCCAGTTCTCCCGCTACCGTTTCTCTCGTATCCTCTATAACCCATTGAAGAAAATTCCGAAAATCTTTGCAGCTCGCGAGAGCCTAAAAATCAAATTTTCACAAACGAAATGTGCAACAGAAAGATTAAAAGCAAGCTCAAAGATTCCAGAAAAATCACAAATACAGTTCAAAAGGGGCTATACAAAGCATAACCTGAAGGATCACGTTGAGGAAACAATTATTCCCGAGATTTTGCAAGCCAGGTACGAGAAAAGCATCAGCACCGGCGTCGAGGAGATTGAGGTTGCGGAAACTACCGTTTTTCAGGGCAAAAACGAAACCAGCTACTCCAAGTAGACTAGCGACAGACAAGTGCGACACCCAATTCGAAGCCCTAAATCTTTCCGTAAGAAAAGAGATAATCGCCTTCGTATCGGCGGAACCTCTACAGGAAACCATAGTCAAAATGTCCGAGTACAAATTGCTTCGCTGTATCTATCTATCTTCGCTTGAGAAGTTGAGAAACCCATAAACCCTCCAAGTCGTTTGGAAGGTTCGTTTACACATCTTGTTTGAATTAAATTATGAATCAATTTTTGTCTGAAAATTTCTTAGATAGATTTATCATTTTGAATAATAGTATAATTACCAGTTCTTGTCCAAATAACTTAATATTTTGTCATGTATCTTATATAAAAATTAACTGTACTATTGATTAATTCAATTATCTGGCGTTTGATTCGGCGATATAAGAAGGTTCGTTTCAACTAACACAAGGAAGTGAGAAATTAAAGACGGATTAATGTTTATAATTATTCGTGTAATTAGATTGTTTTCAGCTGTGAGAATTCAAGCGTACTTCGACGATATTCATTCTCAACGCAAGTGTAATTAAATGTTTTCAGCTGAGAAATTTGAAGAGACTTCGATGTTATTTATTATCAACGTACCAACTCGTAATGTACAAGAACTCATCTTTCAACTATCATCACAATAAAACATTCAAACGACAATAGTGTCTACTACAAATAGTTAAGAAACTACAAATGAAATTTGTCCGCGACTCAATGGAAGTTAACACCCAGAAATACCTGCAAAATTCAATATAGAAACATAAACAAGAATAAAATCAAATAAAGATCTCAGTGATCCAAGGAAGGATAAGAACTGCATTAGCTCTCAAGCCCGGCGAAAGGCGAAAGCTTTAGGCGGCATCTGCGAATGTTTTGAGAAACAAGCCTTAATGTTTATTGTTGAAATATAGTACTGAAGATCAAGACAAATGAAGAAGAGCAACAACAACAGAGTACTAAGCGTGGAGAGGAAGTTGTTTTGTCTCCAACAGTCAGCACAGGATCAGTAAAATGCAGGACCACTTTCTTGTAGCCGTTTTGCTTTAGCTCATTAAATGACTAAGCATGAGTTGTTTGTCTTGTCTCCGACATGGGCCCGTCTGATTCAAGTTTTTTCAAATAACAAAGAAGAA